>NC_083319.1:16993071-17310571 GCF_963455315.2 Globicephala melas | reverse complement strand
TAGTGAATTGGAGCTTCCCAAACTGAGTGCTATCTCTGGATCCCCCTCCACTATGTGGACTTACAGTTGGATTTTCAGTGCCAGAAGAGGAGCTCGGGGACCTCCTGTTTAACTCCTTGCGCTGTCGCTGATTCACCAGGAACATTTGGTCATTTGTCTCCCCTGGTTGAGTCCCTGTTTCTTCACATATAAAATGAGGGGGGTGGACTTGACATGTAATTTAGCAATTTTCAAACTGTGTTTTTAGAACAGAATCATTTCTTCAAACGCAGCTTTATACAGAAGTACAAGTAGAACATGCCTAGCAAATGAGAGTGGATATTTTCGTGGGCATGGGGGCCACGAGCCCCACTTATACTCCTGCCCCTGCCCCTGCCTACCTTCAGTAGCATATGACTCTGCGGTCCTAAGGACATTCTGTGAGACCACAGAGGACAGGTGCTGTGGGAATTTCAGGAGCTTGGTTTGCTGGACAGCTCTTTCCTGACCAGCTTCCAAAGCTGGCTTCTGATCAGGATGGCTACTGGTCATGCTTGCTCTTTCACCCTCATCACCAAAAAAAAAAAAAAAAAACAAGACAGGGAGAGCTGATAAGAGAAGCAAAGCTTTAGAAAAGAAGAGGCAGCCAAAAGTAATCCTGTCCACTGCCATTTCATTCTCACACAGGGACAGCATATCTACTAAGAGGCCATCCCCATGCTGGGCTGGAAACACAGGCAAATATCATTATTGTTTGTATTTGTTTCCTCTGACTGCTGTAACACATTACCACAAATTTGATGGCTTAAGCCAACAGGAATTTATTCTCTCACATTTTCGGAGGCCAAAAAATCCAACATCAGTTTAACTGGGCCAAAAAGCAAGGTGTCAGGAAGGCTGTGCACCCTCTGGAGGCTCTAGGGGAGAACCTGTTCGTGTCTTCCAGCTTCTGGTGGCTGCCGGCATTCCTTGGCTTATGGCCACGTCACTCCAATCTCTGCATTCTCCACTGCTGTCTAAAGTCAAATCTCCTCCTGCCTCCCTCTTATCAGGATGTTTGTGATTACTTTTAGGTCCCACTTGGATAATACAGTGTAATCTCTCCATCTCAAGAGCACCAACTTAATCACATCTGCAAAGACCTTTCTTCCTTATAAGGTGGCATTCACAGGTTCCAGGGATTAGGATGTGATTTTGTTTTTTTTTTTTGGTGGTGGTGGGGCATTATTCAGTCCACCATACTGTTGTTCTTTATTTATAGTCACGATGCAAACTTTAAGAATGCAAACAAGTACACCCGATAACTCACCTTGGAAGCTTTTTAAACTCTGCAAAGAGAAAATCTCCAGGGCCCCTTTGTCACTTTGCTCATCTGTTCCTTTTGTGAGAACTACACTCAGTTCTCACCCCAAATACAAATACACTTGTACATAGTCTACTCACCCTGAAGAATTGATATGAAAATAACTCATCCAAGACGATTTCTCAGATCACCCCAGTGCCTGAACTCACTTTTCCTGGGAGAGACTCACAGAAAACACTAGCTGAACTGTCATGATCTCATTGAAAAGTGGTATTGACAGATGATGTTTGCGTAGCACTAAAACTCAGGCATAGGGCTGATGCTTCAATGAATAACATCATTGCATCCTCACAAATACCCTGTGAGGTAGATCTTATTTCCATCCCCATTTACAGAGACAGGAACACTGAGACTTGGAGAGGTTAAGTAACTTAACTTGCCCAAGATGGATTAACCAACCAGGGGTGGAAAGAGATTCCAGCCCCACCCACATGTATGGTTCCAGAATGGCAGCTCTCAACACAATCTATAGTGTCTACTCCCTGCTCACTGCCCACCTCCCAAGCCCATTCCATCCTGCATTAATTAGTTCTCTACCAACTTTCTCTTTCCTCCTAAACTGTGCCTTTCTTAAAGGCTGAGCTAGAACTTTCTGCAGATTTGTACCCCTCCTGCCACTGGCCTAATCCTTGGTGCCATGAATAAGGGAAAAATAATAAAAGAAAATTAAGGAAGAAGAGATCAAGGAAGGTATGGAGAATAGGAGAAGAGAAAAGGGAAGGAGGAGGGGTGAAGGGCTAGAACTACTCAGAAAGCATCACCCGGAGAGTCTGCCACTTAGATGTTACTCCCAAAATTCCTGAAGCAGGAGAAGCCAACTCCCAAGGTGGCCCCACCATTAGTTCTAGTAGAGAGACATATGGAAAGAGGGGGAAAGGGAGGAAGAGAAGGAGGGGGAGGGGGAGGGGGGGGGAGAGAGAGAGAGAGAGAGAGAGAGAGAGAGAGAGAGAGAGAGAGAGAGAGAGAGAGAGGAGACAGAGCTCCAGCATAGCACGACTGAGAAAAGAAGCCAGAGAAACTACACAACCGTCTACCCAAACACGTGGAGGGAAAACCCATTCCCAAAAGCAACATTAACAAGAGAAAATTAAACCCTACACCATGGCACAGCTAATAAGACTTCAAAGCCCTCTGCATACAGAAATGAATCCTTCAGGCAGGTTGGGAGCGAGGACGCTTTGTGCTGAGGGTGATGAAAGCAGAGGCAGAGTGGAGATGCCGAAGCCTTAATGAGCCCCGAACCCCAGAGACCCCGTCCCTCCCCAGCTTCGTTCACCCCCAGGACCCCGGGAGTCCCAAAAGGAAAAGGGCCATGTTAACTCTGAGCCCCACAGACATCTGGGGAAGCTATCTGGATTCTGGAGCACAGCAGTGCCCAGGGGCGGCCATATTAATTTGTGTGTACACACACCCCAGGCTCACACACCCCGCAGAGTGACACAGACACACAGGTAACACCTCTCCCTGCTTCGAAGCCCTGTTTCCTTCTTGCAGTTCCCCCTGTTTCTTGATGATTTATTTTGTTTTCATTTCTTCAGCCCCCAAGCCTGAAGCTAAGGGAAGAGGAAAGAATGAACATGGGTTTCAACTCTAGACCTAAGAGTAATGAAAAGCGTGAGGCAAGAGTGGCGGGGAGGGAAGAGCCAGCGGAAGTATTGTGAGCAATGCTAATGCCAGCGCTGACCTCCCATGGCTCATTTCTCCTAAGGGCCCCAATGCATTTTTCACCCAAACATAAATTACTTTTACTTATTTATTTTTTTCTCCAGAATGTGGAAAGCAATGCTGACACGTGCAGCCTGCACAAGAGTGGAGGACATCCCCCATCACCTCCCCTCCCGGGGCACGGACAGGTTGTGGCTGAATGAAGAGACCCAGGATCCTAAGGGAGCCAGGGTGACAGGTGGGAGGGTCCATCAGAATAAAAGAAGCCACCCCAATGTTCTGCCTTGGAACTGTGTTTGCCGCAGCACAAAGGAGCCCAGGCAGGGAGTGCCTGGAACCAAGCCTGTGTCTGGTGAATCCCCCGGCCTGCAAGGCTTGCCCTTAATGCTCACTCTTTTATCTTTTTTTTTTTTTAGTTATTATTATATTTTACATTAATTTTAGTCATGCAACCAGTATATGCTGAGTACCTAATATGTGTCAGACATAGACTAGGTTCTGGGTGTTCAGCGGAGAAGAAACAGACAAAATCCTTGCCCTTATGGATGTATGTAGAACATAACCAAGTGTGAATCACAGCCACAGCTGCTTTGAGAGAGCTCTCCATGTACCTCGCACAATTCTAAGTGCTTAAGACGTAGTAAATCATTTCATCCTTACAAAATCCCTGGATGGGAGACGAGGACACTGTGACTCACAGACTATGAACTTGCCTAAGGTCGCACAGCTGGGACGTGGCAGAGCTGGGTTTTCAAACCCAAGCAGTCTGGTCTTTATCCAAAAATCACAACAAAACAAAACAAGGACCTACTGTACAACACCTGGAACTATACTCAATATCTTGTAATAGCCTATAATGAAAAAGAATCTGAAAAAGTATATACATATATACGTATAACTGAATCACTTTGCTGTACACATGAAATATTGTAAATCAACTAAACTTCAATAAAAATTTAAAAATAACTTTTTTAAGTGCATGGTTACAATTGGTGTTAAGTGCCAGAGTTAAATGAACAGCCTGCAACAATAGAGAATAACTGAGGCAGATACTTTTTTAGACAGGACAGTCAGGGAGGGCTTCTCAGAGGAGGTGACATTGAAACCAAAGGAGGTGACAGATGAGAAGAAACTGGCCATGAGGAAAGCAGGAAAGAAGTTGATTTCAAGAAAACACGCACCCTTCCTTAGCCCATTCTCTTTTATCTCTTCTTCTTTCTCTCTTCTACCCTATCCCTGTACTCTGGCTCCTCCATTACTAACATTCTCCATTCTGTAGTTTTCTCTCTCCCCTCTAACACCTTCCTAGTCCCATTAATTAGATCCCTGCACCCACTATGCAGGTCTTCTTGTGGCTCCCACTGTGGCCTATAATTTTAATCTTCACTTCGCAGTTAGGCAAACTGACGGGCAGAGAAAGGAAAGGAGGAGAGGGCGTGATGACACCAGGCATCTTCTAGATTTTATCTTGTCTAATCCCCCGTGGAGACTCAGGGGCGTTATGACATTTGCCCAAAGCTACATGGCCCGTGGGTGTCAGTCAAGACTAAACTTGTGTGCACTGATTCTCTGTCCAGTGCAATACGCTATTCCACCAGTGTTCTGGTTACTTTTCAAAAGCATTTGCAGATATCAAATCAAGGCACAGCATAGAAAACTAGGAAACTGAGTATGACCAATATAGCATGGATTAGTTTCTCAGGCAGCACCCAGAACTGCACATCCTACCAAGCTCTGAACTTGACCGCCTATTTACACAGCATTTGTCCACCCATCAACCAAACTAACACGTTCACCTGCACTCACCCTCTAGAATCCTGTTCTCTTAGTGCAGGAAGGGTTGCCCAGTTCTCTCATTTTGCAGACACAGAAACTGAAACCAAGGAAGAATAGAAGCTCAGTTTACTGGTAAATCATTAAGCAGAAATAAACCATTAAACTGCCCTCATATGTTAAGGAGGAATATAAGTGCCTTAGATTTTCTCCTCCATCTCCTTCTCTTGCCAGGGATGTGAATGAATCTGCCCGAAGCCATCTCTGTATTCTCAAGGGGATGTACCTACTACATCAGTATTGAAATCACACAGATTTGGGTTCAAACTCTATCACTGCCAACTCTGACCAATTTACTTCATTTCTCTGAGCTTAACTTTCATTGTCTGTAAAATGGGGACACTCACACCTACACATTTAAGGTTGGGATGAGGATGAAATGGGGAGTCATGAGAAGAACTGGAAATGATGGTGACAAATAATCTGTGCTCAGTACAGATGCATTCCCTTTTAACATCTGGGGAAAATGAAATGCAAGGTAACTGACCAGAGCCAGAGATGCAGGTAAGTATCATCAAACTGGGCGGCGCTTACTCGTCTACCACCAACCTACAACCTGAAGGGTATCCTGCTGCTTCAGTGGTGTGTGTTACCTGAGGCAGGGTGACCTAGTATATCTGGTACCCATGGACATCCGAGGAGCAGATTTTGGAGTGGAAATGGTGGAATATTTAATGGAGGTGCTGTCAAGGAGAAAAGGCACATGCAACATGGCTCCAAAATCATTAAGGGGCTCCCGGTTAGGAAGCATTCTCTACAATGACAGACTTCAGGGAGAGGTGAATTTGTTGAGTGTGACACTTTAGAAATTACTACCTAAACACATTATACTGAGAGCTCACTTGTAAATGGCTCTCAGTAATCAGAGAGGCACTTCCTAGTTCAGTATCTCATTTGCTCTCACCACCACCCTGGGAGGTTGTCCCTGTTAGCCAAGATTGTATCAATGAGAAAACCATGGTTCAGAGAGGTTAACAATTTGCTCAGAATCACACAGCTGTTTAGTAAGGTCTTCTGCTTTGTGTAGTGCAATTCCCTTTTTCCACTACACTCAATGCTCTGTCCTTCATATATACATGTCTTTCTGGAAAAAAAAAAAAAATAGGTAATAAACAAAAAGTGAGAAGATGATGGCTATAACCACGCAAAGACAGAAGCAGGTTCTCAAGGGCAGAGAAAGTGTGAATTGCTAAAAGGGAACAAAAAGGTGCATTTGACCTCACGCCTCTTGGGCAAAGCACTCAGCACCAGATGACAAGGGCAGAGAAGGCCCAGGGACCTGGGTGCTACATGTCCAGCTTTCTGAAAACTAAACTGTCATAGTCATTTAGATTCCAAAGCCCTGTGCGTGCCGCTTAGCTGGAATCTAGAGGAAATGAAAAAATGCTAATCAGAGTCTATTACCAGATCAGAAGATTACACTTAATCTACATTCTCATTTTTAGTGTTTCTAACCAACACTGCACCAAGCTTAAAATCAGGAAGGAGCACAATCTATTTATAAGTAAGTAGGTACGTAACTGGGGGGACCTGCTCAGCCTGGGCCTGAGAGTTCAGGTCAACCCTGCTCCCAGGATGGGGAAGATTAAACAATTTGGCCAAAGGAAAAATGAAGCAGGGATTCAAGGCAATTTTCCAGCCACTTCAATCTAAAATTTTTCACTCTGACTGAAGAAGCAACACAACTGAACACAAAAAATATTGGTGATTTGCTGTATCTCCCTTTTAACTCTACACATTCTTATTTCAATTCACCACTCTTCTGCATCCATGTGATCCAGGAGGTGCTGGGCGATGTCACTTACATTCTTGTTTCTCAAAATATGTTCTGTGGAACCCTACATTTGTTAGACATTAATAGGAAATAGAGTCTTCTATGGTCAAATAAACTTAGGAAATACTGAGACGAGCAAAGAGAAATGCATCTATTTCCTGTAAAGCTGCTCAGAGCGGACTTCCTTGATACACTGATTTGTACTATGAACCTCTAATGTGTCTGTATATGTGTGTGTTTGGGTGTAGAGAGCCATTGGCCCACACGTATCCTAGACCAGAACTTGAAAATTCTGGTTTTGATTGTTCCAGCTGTATTCTACTGTGGAAAAAAGAGAGGCAAAGAAAAGAACTCGAAGCTTTTACGTTACAAGTGCCAGACACTTTGTGTAAAGCCAAGGGCTTCATTGCTATGATATTAGGTTGGAGTATTTCATTAATAACTGATTTCTTAATTCATGTTTTACGACCCTGTCAGCATATAGAGGCATTTGTCTCTGCCAAAAAAGAAAGCGTGTGTAGCTTCTAATCGTTTGCCTCCCCTCCCTCTGCCGCATTAACTTGGAAAAGAAGAACCAGTGGAAAAGGTGGACGAAAGTCAAAACAATTGAGTTGTCTCTTTATGGATTTATCGAGTGACAACTGGTGCCACAGAGAGCTAGGCGGGGGCAGTGAAGCATGTCGGGAAGGCCATTGATCATCAGGCACATGGGTCAAAAGGGATTTTATCTTCTGTCCTCAAATCTAAATGGCAAGCTCAAACACAGATGCAGCAGACAGGGGCTAAGGGCACTGGCAGAGACTCCGTCCCCCCCTCGCGAGCCCCTCCCATGAAGAGGTCTCCAAGGTCAGAGCAGAGTAAAAGCACCCAATTTGGGAGAAGTTAACTTGGGGTCATATTTATTGCTGAGCATCTGTCATGGACTAAATTCTGAGGAGACAGACAAATGAGACATGACCCCTGGCTTCAGCAGTCCACTGCTTAATGGAGGGTGGGGGGAGGGATGGCAGACAAGTGACTGCCAATGGATCAGAAGAAGTACTGAAAGGAAATAGCTCCCTGGTCTTAAGGGGCTAGGAAGGCTCAAAAAAGGAGATGGTTATGCCCCCCTACAGGAGGTAGAGGTTGATTCCCCTCTCCCTCAATGTAGACCGCACTTAATGACTTGCTTCTAAGGAACAGAATAAAGAATATGAAGAATAGTAACTTTGCAGTGGAGAAACCTGGTAGATACCACCTTAACCAGGTGATCAGGGTAACATCAGGTTGAGATCATATACTCTCTGGTACGATACAATGACCTCTGCAGTGTGCTTCTCCATACCCACATGACCTCTGTCTGATCATGAAAAAACATACCAAACCCAAAATGCGGGACATTCTATAAAATACGTGACCAGTTTCTTGAACAACTGTTAAGATAATTAAAAAAAATAAAAGAAGAAGAAAGAATGGAAAGAAGGAAGGAAGGGAGGAAGGGAGGGAAAACTAAGAAACCATCACATATCAGAGGAAACCAAGGAGACACAATGATTAAAAGCAACACAGAAACATGAATTGGGTTCTGGGAGTGAAAAAAGGGCATTAGTGAAAATCACGTGAAATCTGAATAATGTCTGTAAGTTTAGTTAATGGTAACGTACAAGGGTTGATTTCTTAGTTTTTCTCTTTTTTTCTTTTTTGAGACTTATTTTTCTATTAGTTATCTATTATATACATATTAGTGTATCTATGTCAATCCCAATCTCTCAATTCATCGCACCACCCCCCACCCCCTCTCACCCCTTGGTGTCCATACTTTTGTTCTCTACATCTGTGTCTCTATTTCTGCCCTGCAAACCAGTTCATCTGTACCATTTTTCTAGATTCCACATATATGTGTTAATATACGATACTTGTTTTTCTCCTTCTGACTTACTTCACTCTGTATGACAGTCCCTAGGTCCATCCACATCTCTACAAATGACCCAATTTCGTTCCTTTTTATGACTGAGTAATATTCCATTGTATATATGTACCACAATTTCTTTATCCATTCATCTGCCGATGGACACGTAGGTTGCTTCCATGTCCTGTCTATTGTAAACAGAGCTACAGTGAACACTGTGGTACATGACTCTTTTTGAATTAGGGTTTTCTCTGGGTATATGCCCAGTAGTGGGATTGTGGGTCATATAGTAATTCTATTTTTAGCTTTTTAAGGAACCTCCATACTGTTCTCCATAGTGGCTGCATCAATTTACATTCCCACCAACACTGCAAGAAGTTTCCCTTTTCTCCACATCCTCTCAGACAGTTGTTCTTTGTAGATTTTCTGATGATGCCCATTCTAACTGGTGTGAGGTGATACCTCATTGTACTTTTGATTTGCATTTCTCTAATGATTAGTGATGTTGAGCAGCTTTTCATGTGCCTCTTGCCATCTGTATGTCTTCTTTGGAGAAATGTCTATTTAGGTGTTCTGTCCATTTTTGGATTCTGTTGTTTATTTTCTTAATATTGAGCTGCATGAGCTGTTTATATATTTTGGATTTTAATCCTTTGTCCGTTGATTCATTTGCAAATATTTTCTCCCATTCTGAGGGTTGCCTTTTCGTCTTACTATAGTTTCCTCTGCTGTGCAAAAGCTTTTAAGTTTCATTAGGTACAAATTTGTTTATTTTGGGTTTTATTTCCATTACTCTAGGAGGTGGGTCAAGAAAGATCTTGCTGTGATTTATGTCAAAGAGTGTTCTTTGTTTTCCTCTAAGAGTTTTATAGTGTCTGGTCTTACATTTAGGGTTCAATCCATTTTGAGTTTATTTTTGTGTATTGTGTTAGGGAATGTTCTAGTTTCATACTTTACATGTAGCTGTCCAGTTTTCCCAGCACCACTTATTGAAGAGACTGGTCTTTTATCCATTGTATGTCCTTGGCTCCTGTGTCATAGATTAGTTGACCATAGGTGCATGGGTTTATCTCTGGGCTTTCTATCCTGTTCCACTAGTCTATATTTCTGTTTTTGTGCCAGTACCACATTGTCTTCATTACTGTAGCTTTCAAGTATAGTCTGAAGTCAGGGAGTCTGATTCCTCCAGCTACGTTTTTCTTTCTCAAGATTGCTTGGGCTATTCAGGGACTTTTGTGGCTTCATACAAATTTTAAGATTTTTTGTTCTAGTTCTATAAAAAATGCCATTGGTAACTTGATAGGGATTGCACTGAATCTGTAGGACGCTTTGGGTACTAGAGTCATTTTCACAATGTTGATTCTTCCAATCCGAGAACATGGTATATCTCTCCACCTCTTTGTGTCATCTTTGATTTCTTTCATCTTACAGTTTTCTGAGTACAGGTTTTTTACCTCCTGAGGTAGGTTTATTCTTAGGTATTTTATTCTTTTTGTTGCAATGATGAATGGGATTGTTTCCTTAATTTCTCTTTCTGATCTTTCATTGTTAGTATACAGGAATGCAAGAGATTTCTGTGCATGAATTTTGTATCCTGAAAATTTCCCAGATTCATTGATTAGTTCTAGTAGTTTTCTGGTGGCATCTTTAGGATTATCTATGTACAGTATCATGTCGTCTGCAAACAAGGACAGTTTTACTTCTTCTTTTCCAGTTTGTACTTCTTTTATTTCTTTTTATTCTCTGATTGCAGTGACTAGAACTTCCAAAACTATGTTGAATAATAGTGGCAAGAGTGGACACGCTTGTCTTGTTCCTCATCTTAGAGGAAATGGTTTCAGTTTTTCATCATTGGGAATGATGTTTGCTGTGGGTTTGTCATATATGGCCTTTATTATATTGAGGTATGTTCCCTCTATGCCCACTTTCTGGTGAGTTTTTATCATAAAGGGTGTTGAATTTTGTCAAAAGCTTTTTCTCCATCTATTGAGATGATCATATGGATTTTATTCTTCAATATGTTAATATGGTGTATCACACTGATTGATTTGACTATAATGAAGAAGCCTTGCATGCCTGGAATAAAACCCACTTGATCATGGTGTATGATCCTTTTAATGTGTTGTTGGATTCTGTTTGCTAGTATTTTGTGGAGGATTTTTGTATCTATATTCATCAGTGATATGGGTGTGTCATTTTCTTTTTTTGTAGTATCTTTGTCTGGTTTTGGTATCAGGGTGATGGTGGCCTCATAGAATGAGTTTGGGAGTGTTCCTTCCTCCACAATTTTTTGGAAGAGTTTGAGAAGGATGGGTGTTAGCTCTTCTCTAAATGTTTGATAGAATTCGCCTGTGAAGCCATCTGGTCCTGGACTTTTGCTTGTTGGAAGATTTCTAATCACAGTTTCAATTTCATTACTTGTGATTGGTCTGTTCATATTTTCTATTTCTTCCTGGTTCAGTCTTGGAAGGTTATACCTTTCTACCAATTTGTCCATTTCTTCCAGGTTGTCCATTTTATTGGCACAGAATTGCTTGCAGTAGTCTCTTACAATGCTTTGTATTTCTGCAGTGTCCGCTGTAACTTCTCCTTTTTCATTTCTAATTTTATTGATTTGCGTCATCTCCCTCATTTTCTTGATTAGTCTAGCTAAAGGTTTATCAATTTTGTTTATCTTCTCAAAGAACCAGCTTTTAGTTTTATTGATCTTTGCTATTGCTTTCTTTGTTTCTATTTCATTTATTTCTGCTCTATCTTTATGATTTCTTTCCTTCTACTAACTTTGGGTTGTTTGTTCTTCTTTTTCTGGTTACTTTAGGTGTAAGGTTAGGTTGTTTATTTAAGATTTTTCTTGTTTCTTGAGGTAGGATTGTATTGCTATTAACTTCTCTTTTAGAACTGCTTTTGCTGCATCCCATAGGTTTTGGATCATCGTGTTTTCATTGTCATTTATCTCTAGGGTTTTTTTTTTTTTGATTTTCCCTTTGATTTCTTCAGTGATCTCTTGGTTATTTAGTAACGTATTGTTTAGCCTCCAGGTCTTTGTGTTTTTTATGGGTTTTTTTCCCTGTAACTGATATCTGATCTCATAGCACTGTAGTTAGAAAGATGTTTGATATGATTTTAATTTTCTTAAGTCTACCAAGGCTTGATTTGTGACCCAAGATGTGATCTATTCTGGAGAATAATCCGTGTGCACTTGAGAAGATAGTGTAATCTGTTGTTTTCAGATGGAATGTCTTATAAATATCAATTAAATCTATCTGGTCTATTGTGTCATTTAAAGCTTGTGTTTCTTTATTAATTTTCTGTCTGGATGATCTGTCCATTGGTGTAAGTGAGGTGTTAAAGTCCCCCACTATTACTGTGTTACTGTCGCTTTCCTCTTTCACAGCTGTTAGCATTTACCTTATGTACTGAGGTGCTCCTATGTTGGGCGCATGTATATTTATAATTGTTATATCTTCTTCTCAGATTGATCCCTTGATCATTATGTAGTGTTCTTCCTTGTCTCTTGCAACATTCTTTATTTTAAAGTCTATTTTATCTGCTATGAGTAGTGAAACTTCAGCTTTCTTTTGATTTCCTTTTGCATGGAATATCTTTTTCCATCCCCTCACTTTCAGTCTGAATGTGTCCCTAGGTCTGAAGTGGGTCTCCTGTAGACAGCATACATATGGGTCTTGTTTTTGTATCCATTCAGCGAGCCTGTGTCTTTTTGGTTGGAGCATTTAATCCATTCACATTTAAGGTAATTATTGATATGTATCTTACTATCACCATTTTCTTAATTGTTTTCGGTTTGTTTTCGTAGGTCGTTTTCTTCTCTTGTGTTTCGCACTTAGAGAAGTTCCTTTACCATTTGTTGTAGAGCTGGTTTGGTGGTGCTGAATTCTCTTAGCTTTTGTTTGTCTGTAAAGCTTTTGATTTCTACGTCAAATCTGAATGAGATCCTTGCCAGGTAATCTTGGTTGTAGGTTCTTCCCTTTCATCACTTTAAATAGATCATGCTCCCTTTTGGCTTGCAGAGTTTCTGCTGAGAAATCAGCTGTTAACCTTATGGGAGTTCCCTTGTACGTTATTTGTCGTTTTTCCCTTCTTGCTTTTAATAATTTCTCTTTGTCTTTAATTTTTGTTACTTTGATTACTATGTGTCTTGGCATGTTTCTCCTTGGGTTTATCCTGCCTGGGACTCTCTGCACTTCCTGGACTTGCTTGACTATTTCCTTTCCCATATTAAGAAAGTTTTCGACTATAATCTCTTCAAATATTTTCTCAGACCCTTTCTTTTTCTCTTCTTCTTCTGGGACCCCTATAATGTGAATGTTGGTGCATTTAACGTTGTCCCAGAGGTCTCTTAGGCTGTCTTCATTTCTTTTCATTCCTTTTTCTTTATTCTGTTCCCTGGCAGTGATTTCCACCATTCTGTCTTCCAGGTCACTTATCTGTTCTTCTGCCTCAGTTATTCTGCTATTGATTCTTTCTCATGTATTTTTCATTTCAGTTATTGTATTGTTCATCTCTATTTTTTTCTTTAATTCTTCTAGGTCTTTGTTAAACATTTCTTGCATCTTCTCGATCTTTACCTCCATTCTTTTTCCAAGGTCCTGGATCATTTTCAGTATCATTATTCTGAATTCTATTTCTGGAAGGTTTCCTATCTCCACTTCATTTAGTTGTTTTTCTGCTGTTTCATCTTGTTCCTTCATCTGGTACATAGTCCTCTGCCTTTTCATTTTGTCTTTCTTTCTGTGAATGTGGTTTTCATTCCACAGGCTGTAGGACTGTAGTTCTTTTTTACTTCTTCTGTCTGTCCTCTGGTGGATGAAGCTATCTAAGAGGCTTGTGCAAGTTTCTTGATGGCAGGAACTGGTGGTGGGTAGAACTGGCTGTTGCTCTGGTGGGCAGAGCTTAATAAAACTTCAGTCGCTTGTCTGCTGATGGGGCTGAGTTCCCTCTCTTTGGTTGTTTGGCCTCAGGCAACCCAGCACTGGAGCCTACAGGCTCTTTGGTGGGGCTAATGGCAGACTCCTGGAGGGCTCACGCCAGGGAGTACTTCCCACAACTTCTGCTGTCAGTGTCCTTGTCCCTGCAGTAAGCCACAGCCACATCCCTGCCTCTACAGGAGACCCTCCAACACTAGCAGGTAGCTCTCGTTCAGTCTCCTATGGGGTCACTGCTCCTTCCCCTGGGTCATGGTGCACACACTACTTTGTGTGTGCCCTCCAAGAGTGGAGTCTCTGTTTCCCCCATTCCTGTTGAAATCCTCAATTAAATCCCACTAGCCTTCAAAGTCTGATCCTCTGGGAATTCCTCCTCCCATTGCTGGACCCCTAGGTTGGGAAGCCTGACATGGGGCTCAGAACCTCCACTCCAGTGGGTGGACTTCTGTGATATAATTGTTCTCCAGTTTGTGAGTCACCCACCCAGTGGTTATGCGACTTCATTTTATTGTGATTGCGCCCCTACCACAATCTCACTGGTAGGCGGCTTCTCCTTTGTCTTTGGATGTGGGCTATCTTTTTTGGTGAGTTCCAGTATCTTCCTGTCGATGACTGTTCAGTAGTTAGTTGCGATTCTGGTGCTCTTGCGAGAGGGAGTCTTGATCTCTTATTTTGACAAATATACCAAAGGTTGGCATCTTACATTTGTACATGTACAAATGTAAGATGTCAACTTTAGGCGAAGCTGGGTAAAGGGTATATGAAACATCTCTGTGCTGTCTGTGCCAATTTTCTATATATTTAGAAAACTATTCCAAAATTTTAAAAATATATATATAAGAAGATAAAAAGATATGGTGCTTAAGAAGGGTTTTGAGAGATTAATTACTCCTGTAAAGCAGTCTGGGGGAGGGAGAAATAAAAACCATAGGAAGACACTGTCATCAGAGGGAAACGTGTACAGCATGATGATGTGTTCAGAGCACGTTGTGTACCTGCTATGGCAGGAGGGCTTGCTGGGCAGAGGGAAAGAGACTGAGTATCAGAGACAACAGCACAAAGAGTCTACTAAGTTAGGTGAAGGATGTTAGTGAGTCGATGAATGTTTTGGAGCAGAGAAAGCCTGTCAGATAGGAGCAAAGTGTCTAGAAGTCAGAGGAGTTGGCAAAGACAACCAGCAAGTCCTGTTTAATATGGAAGCAGCAAAATGGGGAAAACAGCAAGTATAATAAAATCACAATGAAGCCATCCTATGTGGGCCCTGCTCTGATGTGACTTCTATGTTGAGTGGCAGATGGGAGACAGTGAAATGTTTTTCATGCTTTTGACTTGAAAGCGTAAAGACCACAAACGTGGAAGCCTGTTTGTTCTGCTTGCAGCACCCATGTCTACACTGCTACTCAGAGAATTGGGGGAAGGATATGGGTAACTGGATACAACTGAGAAATGGAGTCACAAACATTAAGATAAAGTCATGATGGCAAATCTATCACTAGATAATGAAGAAGTAGTAGGCTTTGGGGAAACTGATCATGGCAAACCCAACTCAAAAACCTTAATAGCTACCTAATGTCTCCAGAGTAAAGTCCAAACACCTAAGCCTGGTATTCAACACCTATTATATTTGCAATAAACTACCTTTATATCTCACTTTCTTCCTTGTTGCTTTACTACAGATATTTCAACTCTACATCCTATAAAAATAAAAACTTAAATTTCCAATTCTTGTACGTTTGTGTAAGTTGTTCTCTCAGCCTGAGCTGCCTTGAGTCCAGATCCTAATACTTCATGCACATGTCACTGCATCCATGAAGGCTTCCCTGACCACACAGACAGTATAGACTGTTCCTCCCTTCAATTTTCTACATCCCAGCTTTCTTATGTAACTGTTTTAGGATGTATTCCATTTACTATGGTTTTGGTTTGCTGGGAGCATGCATGTCCATACGTTATCAGTATCTATATTTCCATTGCACCTTGCACACAGGTGTTTAAGTAAATAGTGTTGGTTGGCTACCCAGTGCTCAATTCCTAGCCACGTCTTCTCTCTATAAAGAATGAAAAAGCTCACTTTCCCAGACTTCACTGCAAAGAGGTGGCCATGTGACTCACTTTTGGCTAATGAACCATAAGGTGAAACCTTTGAAGGCACTTCTGGAAAAGGCTTTTCTTCTAATAAAGGAAAAAGCTCACAAGGAAAGCTGCTTTCTGCCTGCCCTACCCTCATCCCTGCTTTAGATTATACGTTAGTTCATGAATCTTGGGGCTCTAAAGCCACCTGGGAACTGGGAATCCCAAGGAGAAGGCTACGACAGAGAGATTCCAACCCTGGGTACTGCAGTCTTCAGCTGCAAAGTCACCAATCTACAAACTTTTTGTCACATGAGATGATTAAATGTCCTCACTGTCTAAGCCTCTGGGATACAGGTAAAAGTATCCTAAGTAAGACACTGACTAATATCTTTTTAATTGAACTGAATGTGAGAATTCCCTATCATTTGAGTCCCTTTAAGAGGAAAACCCGGATTTCTCAGTGTACCTCCTTCAGAAAGAAACAGTCCCTTGCGACTCAGAATCTATGCCTCCAGCCCTGGAAGGAGAGAACACAGAGTATGACCCCAGAAAACAATTACTCTCATGTGAATTTCTAATCTGGCCCAAGATATGCTATCCAAGGCCAAGTCATAATCTCCTTATGACTTCATCTACTTTTAAATG
Source organism: Globicephala melas (assembly GCF_963455315.2). Lineage (NCBI taxonomy): Eukaryota > Metazoa > Chordata > Mammalia > Artiodactyla > Delphinidae > Globicephala > Globicephala melas. The sequence continues at coordinate 17,294,408 of NC_083319.1, read as the reverse complement.
TCAAGTGCTGATTTTCGCCACACTTCCCGAGAGGAATTATTAGTTTAATGAGGAGCACAGGCCGGCGTCCGCATCCTAGGAGTTGCGACACTTGAGAGGCATTATCTCCACCGACCTGGAACCTCCCACACATTAAACAGGCAGAGGTCAAATAAAAGATTCTGCTCACATTCCACAGTCCAAGAATCAGAGCTGAGCTAATGGGCCCAGAGAGAATCAACGACTGGCAAACAGTTGCTGAGCTTCTAACGCACAAGGATCCGGGCACCGAGAGGGTGGTTGACAGAGATGAAGGAAGAGGGGCAAGAAAATTAACACTGCCGAACAGGAAACCTCATCCCAAGAGCTTTATCTTGGGCGAGTCTTCTAATTCTCAGCATAATCCTAGGATTAAAGTATTAATACACCCACTTTATTGAAATGAAGCTCAGAAATTAAGTAGACGATTCAAAATCCCATCAATGAACCAAAAGGTGGAAACAATCCAAAGGTCCATCAGTAGATGAGTGGGTGAACAAAACATGGTATACCCCTAAAATGGAATACCATTCAGCCATAAAGGTATTAAGTTCTCATACATGCTACAACTTGGATGAAGTTTACAGACATTATGCTACATTAAAGAAACCAGACATGAAAGGTCAGATATCGAATGGTTCTACTTATATTAAATGTCCAGAAGAGGCAAATTCATAGAGACAGAAAGTGGATTGAGAATAGCAGGGGTTGGGCGGGGTGGGGTGGTGGTTGAGAGAGAGAGAGAGAGAGAGATGGGGAGTTACTGCTTAGTGGTTGCAGAGTGTCTGTCTGGGGTGATGAAAAGATTTTGGAAACAGATAGTGGTGATGGTTGCATAACAATGTGAATGCAATTAATGCCACTTAATTAACTGTACACTGAAAAAATGGTTAAAATGGCAAATTTTATGTTATACATGTACATATACATACGCTGATTTAAAAAACTGCATCACTACTAAATGTTTTGACAACTCAAAACCTATTATGATTCTGAAGTCTGTAATCTTTCCAGAAAACCATAAAGAGGTCCTCAAAGATTTAATCCATTGCTGTTTTAATCCATTTAATCCAGCACTTTCTTCCACAGTGAAATGTTCTACATCTGCACTATCTAATATGGTACTCACTAACCACATATGGTTACTGAGTACTTGGAATGTGGCTAATGTGCCTGAGCAACTAAAAACTTAATTTAATTTAATTAATCTAAATACTAGCCACTTAAGCTCCAAAGATAACCAGCACAGCCTCCAACCTGTCTCCTTGATTTTGGTCCACGTCTACCTCCAATCCATCAGGAAAAGCAGCCTTAATAACAGCAGACCCGACCATGTCATCTGCTTTCCAAAATCTGCACTAAATAGGAAACTTCAACACATATACTAAGCGAAAGAAGCCAATGTGAAAAGGCTACATACTGTATGATTCCAACTACATGACAGTCTGGAAAAGGCAAAACTATGGAGACAGTAAAAAGATCAGTGGTGCCCTTCCACCACAAAAAAAAAAAAAAAAAAAGATCAGTGGTTACCAGGGTTTCAGGGAAGGAGGGAGGGATGAATAGGTAGAACACAGAGGATTTTTAGGGCAGTAAAACTACTCTGTATGAATAATAATGGTTGATACATGTTTTGTCAAAAGCCACAGAACTTACAAGACCAAGAGTGAATCTTAATGTACACTATGGACACTGGGTGATAATGGTGTGTCAGTGCAGGTTCCTCAGTTGCAAATGTACTGCTCTCGTGGGGGGAGCTGCTAGTGGGAGATCCTGGGAGTGGGGGCAGGGGGTCAATGGAACTCTGTACTTTCTGCTCAGTTTTGCTATGAAACTAAAACTATTCTAAAAAGTAAAGTCAATTAAGAAAAAAAACACTGAAAGGTAAAATACCGTTAAAATTCACTCGTCATCTGGCTCCTGCCTCTCCTCCAGTCCCTTTCTCATTGCTCTGGAGATTCACGCCATGTGCCAGTTCCCTAAACTCACCAGCGACTTCTCCCGCAGACCATGTTCGCACATGCTATTCCCTCAGAGTTGAATATTCCTCATCTCTCTACTAGAGCTGCTCGGTAGACTCCCTCATATCTTTTAAAAACCAGAATCCCCCTCTTTGAATACTTTGCTGAGCCATGAAAACTGAGTTAACACCCCCTTCCTTTGCCGGTCATGCACTGAATGAATATCACAGTTTTTATCCTTGCTTTGTTACTGATGTTCTCTTTTAACAACCTCTCAGTTGTTCCAGGGTAGGTCTTATTCCTCCCCACCAGATCTTGCATGACCTGGCCGCAGGCAATCTCTTAAGGCCCCATCACGCCTCCCTTCCTCCAGCCAAGCACTGGCCTTCTCACCATCCTAGAACACCAGAACTCCTCTGGCTGCTGGCTCTCTTCCCTCTGCTTGGAATCCACTCCCCAGCTAAACCTCAGCAAACTGACCTCAGACTCCACCTCTTGGGGAAGCCTTCCCTGATTTCCCAGCCTAAAATAAACAACCCAGTTATATACCTTCTCAAAATATTCAATGCTTTCTCCTTCAAGGCATTTACTAAAAATGTGTCTCAATAATTACTTATAAAAGTATTTGTTTAGGGCTTCCCTGGTGGCGCAGTGGTTGAGAGTCCGCCTGCCGATGCAAGGGACGCGGGTTTGTGCCCGGGTCCGGGAGGATCCCACATGCCGCGGAGCGGCTGCGCCCGTGAGCCATGGCCGCTGAGCCTGCGCTTCCGGAGCCTGTGCTCCGCAACGGGAGAGGCCACAACAGTGAGAGACCCGCGTACCGCAAAAAAAAATATAAAAACATTTTTAAAACTTGTTTAGTTCTTATCTCCTTCTTCAGGCTTTAAGTTTCTTACCCTGTTGTCCTTCTTTTTCTTCCCCCCACAGTTGTACCCATGGTTCCTGCCATATCAGACATTACCAGTATATATGTGAATAAATGGATTCATTTCTCTATCCTCCAGAGACCCCTCTAGGGTCCGGGTGGGTGATAATTATTATTTGTAAAATGACTCTATTTCTTTTATCTCCAGGGTCTAGGACAGTCTCTGACACAGAATGAGTGGTCAGCAAATTCAGTATTTGTTGCATGAACGAATGAATGAGAAGTTCAGAAATCCTTGCATAAATGAATTATTCCATTCCTTCATGGTAGAAACTCTTGAGCACCATTCGCATTTCTGACTGGAGACGCCACTGCAAGTGTATGCAAAAATAATGTTATGAGTATGATGACAACAGTTCTTTTCATTTACCAAATATTTTTCAAGCATGCTCTCTCACCTTATTCTTTCAGTAATGTCAGTGTTGGGTGATAGAAACCCACATCTAGAAATGGGTAATGGAGTTCACAGAGAGAACCTGACCTGCCACGTATAACGTAGTGAGCGAGGCGCCAACCAGATGCCAGGCTGCTGGCTCCCAGGGTGAGAACAGAGGCTGAGAAGCTTCCATGACAGAGAAGCAAATGAGCCCTCTTGATTCCTGAGGACCAGAGCCAGATGGGGAGAGACAGAATGGACCCTGATTACAATCTGAGGGGGATTCTTCTCTGAAAGAGAGTTGATTGGATTGTGCTGTAATGCCAGAGTCTGTGGGCAATCAAACACCCTCTGGCTACCTCTGAGCAGCTGGAATTGGAAATTTGGAGGCAGAGGCTGGCCTGCTGCTGGGGGACAGGCTGGGGGACACAGGAGCACCACAGCTTCAGGCTACAGCTAAAGCGGTGGATGACAGATTTACCCATTCACAGCATTGCTAATAAAAAATGCTTCCCCCAAGAACCCAGAGAAGGGGAGCAGCCTGTCCTGGGGGTCAGGGGACAGAGGAGTAATGGAAACAACCCCTTAAAACTGCAGAGTGTGCAACAGGTTCCAAAGTAATATAACTTCTAGGCTCATTAGGTCGTCCCCCAAACCCTACTGAAATCAGTGTTATAATGCCCACTTTATAGATGCACACACCTAGGCTGGTAGAGGGGAAATGTCATGCTCAAAGTTATAGGGTATAAAGGTAAGGCTGAGACAAGAGTTACAAGTCTGCCCTAGTCTGTCTCCAAGTACCCTGTGATCAATCCAAAGCACGAGTCTCCAACGTAAAGTCAAAATTTTTAAATACTGAGAGGGGTTGGATTTTCCCAGGAAGATGATCATGGATCTGATTCTTCTTGTATACCTACTATGTGCCAGCAGGCACTCCATATGGGCCATCACTTACAACCTGTGCGGACGAGACTATTATTTCATGTTTGATATGATGAAACTGAGTGAGGTTCTGAGAGGCAAAGCCATTTACTGCAAGAGGCAGGGCCAGCAGTTAAAACACACCAAGGTCTTTAGACTTCACTCGGAGAACATGAGAAGCAACAGCAATGCAGGAAGCCAGCTCCTTTACCTTTTCTCAAGAAATATGCCGGGACTGGCTCTGCAGTACAATGAAATGGTGGTACCATGTCTGTTCAATCTGATTTCCCATTTTTATGGGCTTCATGTAAGTATTGTTGCTCAAAAAATAAAACAAAGTTGAAGTATGTCAAGAATGGTTAGGAAAGGGGCATTCAGAGAAAAGATGAAAGAAGGTAAAAAAAAACCCTCTTCATATCATCTCAGCAAAGATAAAGAATTGAATAAGAAGCATGTCCTGGCAGGGCGGATTATCCATCAGGCACTGTGTCTGGAGCCTACAGACCTTTTAGGAACCAACAAAAATGTTTTAACTTTTCTTGAAACCAGAAGCAAAAATAATGTTTAGTTCAAAGAAAATGTCTCCATTTGTGATATTAATATCTTCATCTTTATACAAACACAATTGTACAATTTTTAAAGTAAATGATAATAATAAGATATATATTTTTTTAATGTTATAGAGGAACAGCCCCCAAAGGCAAAAGCGCCTAGTCCCTCAAATGTCATAAAGCTGCCTGTACGCTGACTTTGTTACTATACAACCTTGGCCATTGAATGTGGAGCCAAACTGAGCTGATGAGGATTCATGGGATTGGGGAAGAGTGCTTTCAGCTGTGTTCTGATGGGCACTTGCATGGAATTATCATGGGCAGACCTGAGGTTCTAGCATTACCAAGAGGATTGGAATCGGGCCCCTGGGTTCATGTTGGCACTTCGCCTTTGGCTATGCCAAGCTGAGAAGAGGCTAAATTAAAGTTACCTTTGGCTTCATCGTTTTCTCCATTTCAAGAATCACACTTATTATGGGTCCTTGGAACCTAATGGGATTCTGGAGGTTGAAACCAATACCCAATCAATGGCTAAGCAGGCCTTTGATGCCTAACCCAAACCCTGCCTATTCTAGCTACAGTCCTTAATTTTGCTTTTTAAGAGTGAAAATCTGCAAGTGTTGCTTTCCTGGCATTGTTGCAAGGATTTCCTTCTAATAATGTCCTTCTGGAAGCTTGAGTATATAACCTCTTGAATGGACAGAACACTTGAATGGCAGAACACTTGAATGGCAGTGAGAAGACACAGACTGCAGTAACAATTCCGTCGTAAATGTGTGTGTGACCTGGGCAAGTCACTTCCCCTGCTGGGCCGTGGTTTCCCCTATCAGAAAAAGGAGAGTTACAGGCATATATAAATTTGAAAAACCTTTCAATACTGAACATTTAGGATATCATGGATGATCCTATCACAGATCCACTTATAGTAAAATCAGTGTTATAGTGAGGATCTATCATGTTTGGTGTTTAAGAAGCTTCTTCTATCTAGTTTGTCCAAAAGTCAGGATATGCCTGTTAGTTTCTGCACAGACAGTATCATTTCTAAGAATTTGCAGAGAGACAGTAAAGGTCAGACAGATTAGGTAATACACATACACACACTCAAATACATACACACATGTACACACACACACACACACACACACACACACAGAGTAAATCAGGGGCGATGCAAGGTTCAAGACCTGGGGACAGTATAGGGGTGCGGGCATGGCTATATCCCCTGCTTGAGTTGTCATATTACAAATACCTCCAACCCAGAGTTGAAAACTCTCCTTCTGGGCATGACAGCTGAATAAGAAATTCCATTTCCTTTCCCATCATTTGAATGAGAAAGGGGCCAATATTAAACTGAGGGCAATTGTCTTTACATCACCCCGGGCACCACCTCTAATCACAAACTTGCGGGCCACCCGCCTCCGGTGGCACTGACATGGAGTGTGGAAATTATCATGTAATTTGCAACAGGAAGTGCCTGAAAGTGGTTTTTCAGCATCTGCTCTCTAGTAGTCCCAAGAGCAGGGGAATGAAGAAAGCTCTCGGGGCTGCTGGAGAACCGTAATCTCCTCCAGTTGCATCCAACACTTCAACAGCCTCCCCCGACATTCCTCAAACAGATCTCCTTCCTCTGCTTCCCTCATCCTGTCATGCCTCTCTCTATACCTGCTGTTGAAGTTCTACCCATCCTTCAGAACTTCCCTTCATAAATCCCACTTTTCTCCAAGAACCTGCCTACCCCAACTCACCTCCCACTCCTCTGCTCCTGACAAGTCAATTTCCACTACCTGTGAACTGGGAGGGGAGTGGGGAGTTAAGCATGCTTTGAGTTCAACCCAAATACAGTTACTCTATGAGTAAACCCTGGTTGGTCCCTGATGTCGTTCAGAGCCCTTTTTTCCACGTAACGCAAGGCACAGACTCAATGATAAACACTGGCTACTGTAAGAGGATCAATCTTATATTCTGGACCCCTTGGTTATTGTTCCGGTTCTGCCCCTTCCCTAATGCTGTGCCCTTGGTCAAGCCCCTTCCTGCTACCGAGCCTCAGATTCCCCATCTGTAAAATGGGAAGAAAGTGCTTAAACCTTGATGGGTTGTTTTGAAAAGAAAGCAAAATATGACTGCAGGCAATGATAATGCAATATAGATGCCAGGAATGATATTACTACCACTCCAAAAGGAACAACCGGTGTGTTAAAGAAAGTAACAAAACCGGTATTCCTCCCTTTTCTTTCTTTTCTCAAGAAAGGCAAACGCTGTCTTCCAGTTGTACCTATTATATGCTGAGATAAGGGTTTAGTCATTCAGCTGTGAGTTAAAAGATAACCATTAAATATCTACACACCCATCGAGGTTCCAGAGTTAGAATACCATCAAAACGCCATACGAAGAACTGGCCTATATGGCTTAACACTGCTGAATCCTATGGTTCTTAAAAGCTACGGGTCCCTGTCTGGAGAGTGAGAGCGTTTTGGTTAACAGCCAGCACAGTGTCAGTATGTAGTCAGTATTTGTGAAATTACTGCATGAATATTGAACAGAAACTTTAGTACGGCAGTACAGATTTGGGCCAGGTTCTCTGATGAGAGCAAAATAAGTTGAAAAAGGAAGACAGGAACTTAGACCTAACCTATCAGAGGCAGGAGAGAGGAGTGAACGCAGGGATTACAGACTCAATTCTGACCTGGTCTCCCTGTCTTGATATGAGCCTGTATAAGTAACTTTACTTCTCTGAGCCTCAGTTTCCCTGAAAGTCAGGAGGGAAGGATGCAATGACTATATAAACCAAGGACAACTCGATGAAGAACAAAATATAGAAGCAGGAGTTAGGAAGTCAATAAGGGTGGACGGCAGCTTTTCTCAGCAGGGATAAACCAGGGGAAAAGAGAAAGTGGATGCAAACCCATTGGCTCCTACTGATTGCTAAACACGAAGTAGTAGAAATTGATGAGTGTCTTTATGACTCATTGAGTCCCAGGACATGTGGGCAGTTGTCCAGCACTCGGAGATCCTTGGATTACACTCTGAGGTTAGGACCCTCTTAATTTCATCCTTCATGTATCTGTCAAACATTTATGGAGTATGTCTGGCCCTGTGCTAAGCATACTTACTGAAATGAATACGAGTAAATAACCCCTGCTCTCACAAAGCTTCTGGTCTAGTGGGTAAGAGAATTAAACAGGTAATGAAAATGAAGCATCATGTAGAAATCAGGAAAGAGTCCAGGGAATATGGGAATATACAACAGGGGGCATCTAACCTAGCCAGCAGAGAGCATTTCCCATTTGAAACACTGTGCAAGTTAGAACTGAAGGATGAATCAACGGTAGTCAGTTAAAGAAGAGTGGAAACTATACCAGAGAAAGGAAATAGCAAGCATGCTGGAGACACACAGCTAAGTAAGATGTGATTCCTGCCCTCATGACACTGCCAGTCTAGTGGACAGAGTGCAGTCTGAGCTGTACAAACACCCGGAATCACACGAAGTTCCTTCCCACCTCATGACTCTGCATCCACGGTGGGCAGGGTATAATGCCGTGGACACTGAGACCAAGCAGCCAACCTCATTTCAAGGCTTGGCTTTATTAGTAGCCTTCGTGTGACCATGAACAAGGCACGCCCCTCTCTGGCCACACTCGCCCACCTTTAAAAGAGGAGACTATTCCAGACCACCATCTACACCTTTCTACACTGAAAATGCTATGCTCCAGAATGACTTAGCGATTTTTAGGATTTGTTCTTTACTTCTCAGAGAATCATAGTTGTTTTGTTTTTTTTTCTTCTTCTTCTTCTACTTTAGGCCCCTTTAGGTGGAATGGGTGACATTATTTATTTCTCATATCCTCAGGACTTAAATCCCTCAATTATTCTAAATCTTGCCCCGGCCTGCCATCATAAATAAATTCTCAGTCCCAGGGGCATGGAGATAAACGGGGGCTGCCACTCCTGTGACCTCCATCAGGGATCTGGCTCCTCCACAGCCCCAAGGAAAATGTTGTACCAAGTCAGGCTGGAGGCAAGCAGGAAACAAAAAAAAAAAAAAAAAGGAAAGAAAGACACGGTAAAGTAGGGCATTTGCAAACAGACAAAAGAAACAGCTTCCCTCTGGATACATCTCAAAGGCCCCCAGCATATTGAGGGAACTGAATTTTGGATCTCTGTTTCTCATTCTCAAAAGGAAGGAGCCAGCAAAGCCAGGCAGAGCAGGAATTCCCAAAACCTGGGGCCACGCAGAGCTGACCTGGAGCCCTACCCCATTCAAAGCTGTGTGATTTCAGGCCAGTGATTTCATTTGCTCTGAGACTTGGTTTCCCCTGCTGGAAAGTGAAACCACCATCATTTCCTCAAGGAATCACCGTAAGGGTAAAACGAAGCCGCATAATGAAGAGTAGCTGAAGCTAAAGCAAGGTGGGGCTCTGTGGAAAGCTGGCAGGAAGTGTCTGTGGCTCCCAGCTCTCTGGTGCCAGACACCTCACGTGGGGACTTCTCCAGCGCCCAAGAAGAGAAGGGACAGCACAGTCCAGCGTAAAGCATACCGGCAATGGAGTTACACAGTGTTGGGTGTAAATTTTAGCTCCACCCATCTTTAAGACTCTAACCCCTCTGAGCCTCAGATTCCTCATCTGTGAAAAGTAGTATCTACTTAAGGTTGTGAGGATTAAAAAAGACGCTGCATGGGCTTCCCTGGTGGCGCAGTGGTTGAGAGTCCGCCTGCTGATGCAGGGGACATGGCTTCGCGCCCCGGTCCGGGAAGATCCCACATGCCGCGGAGCGGCTGCGCCCGTGAGCCATGGCCGCTGAGCCTGCGCGTCTGGAGCCTGTGCTCCGCAACGGGAGAGGCCACAGCAGTGAGAGGCCCGCGTACCGCAAAAAAAAAAAAAAAAAAAAAAAAGATGTTGCATATCAAGTATGACACCTGGCACATGAAGTGTGCGTAGTAAATGGTGGCTAGCAAAGATTCAGAATCTCACTGGTTTCTATTTGATCCCTATCTGCTGGGTATCCTCCATGTGCTCTGCCCCATCCCCAAACCATTTTCTGTGATGCCCTTAACCCCAGGATGCTGACTGACCTCTCCAGACCATATCACGCAGGTTCTCTTGCCTTCTGCTTCCAGGTGGGTTCTGCTCAGGAGACGCACTGGCAGGAGATTGGTGAGCAGCAGGTCAGAGTATTAATCATCCTCACTTGCTCCCTGTTGAACTGTGTTCTCAACACAGCGAGTACGGACCCCATATGGCCAGTCCCTGTAAGCGGGGTCCCTCTTCTGGCTCCTTTGGGGCGGCAGGATCTTTCCCCTCGAAAAGAGCAGTCTGGCTCCTATTTTTGATGTTTGACCAGACAGTTTTTAAGCCTCACCTTTCCGTCTCGCCTCTGTGCTTTATATCTGAACAAGCTCACAAGAACGCCTGAATGCTCCCTCCTTTTGGCACTGGCTGGAGATTCAAACTCTGCAAGCCTCTGCCCATGCATGGGATCTCTCACCCCAGCCCCACCTTGAACCACAATCAAAACTGAGGCCAGTCCCTTTTGCTGGCTCGCAAGCCATTTGGACCTGTTGAGAGGCCTACCCGGCTCACCACAAGGACTTCAGTTATGTGAATGATCAACCCTTTCATCGTGTGTGTGTGTGTGTGTGTGTGTGATCATCGGACTCAACACCTAAACCAGATTTGGGTGGGAATCCCTCCTGCTTTTGCCAGGAGACCGAGGCACCCCAGATGCTAATCTAGAATGCCTCATGACCCCGGGTCAGTCCCCTCACCCATGCCACACCCTCCATGAAACTCTCTACCCTCTTCTGAGTGTGTTCAGAAGGGAGCTGTCTGTTTCCTTCCTGGGCCCTGAATGATATAACACCGAAGGTCCAGGGACTTCCCTGGTGGTCCAATGGTAAAGAATCCGCCTTCCAACGCAGGGGACACGGGTTCGATCCCTGGTCGGGAAACTAAGATCCCACATGCTGCGGGTCAACTAAGCCCACGTGCCACAACTACTGAGCTTGCGCGCAAACTACAGAGCCCAGGTGCTCTGGAGCCTGCACGCCACAACTAGAGAGAAGCCCGCGTGCCGCAAGGAAAGATCCCGCATGCCTCAACGAAGATCCTGCATGCCGCAACTAAGACCTGATGCAGCAAAAGTAAATAAAATAAATAAATAACACTGAAGGTCCAGGAGCACGTTCACTCATCAAGCATCTGTTCATCACCTACTTGTACTAGTTACACTGGGTCTGAGGGGCAGATGGCCTTACAGCAGCCACTGTGGAAAACAGTATGGAGATTTCTCGAAAAACTAAAACTTGAGTTACCATATATATTGGTCCAGAAGTGGATCAGCGATTCCACTTCTGGGTATATATCCAAAAAAAAAACAAAAGCACTCATTTTAAAAAAAAACATGCACCCCAGTGTTCACTGCAGCATTATTTATAATTGCCTAAATGACCATCAACAGAATGGATAAAGAGGAGGTGGTATAGATATAGATGTAGATAGACATATATAGATATACACACACACACAATGGAATACTACTCAGTCATAAAAAATAATCAAATTTTGCCATTTGCAGCAACATGAATGGACTTGGAGCGCAGTATGCTAAGTGAAGTAAGTCACACAGAGAAAGACAAATACTGTATGATATCACTTGCATGTGGAATCTAAAAGAATACAACAAACTAATGAATAAAACAAAAAGAAGCCAACTTCCATATATAGAGAACAAACTAGAGTTTACCAGTGAGGAGAGGGAAGGGAGGAGGGGCAATACAGAGATAAGGGAAAAAAAGGGTTATTACAGGATTATACGAAATCATGAGTGTGAAACTTCTGAAAATTGTAAAGCACTATAGAATTTAAAGACTTTCATTCAATAATATATAATTTAAAAATAAATTAATCAATAAAAAATATATGACAACAACCACCAAAAATTCATCCCCAAGGGCTTGTGTTGCAGGCCACAGGGCACAGTTTGCTGACTCCTATCTGCTATCACACATGGGAGGTTAAACCAAGAAACAGATCAGGTGGGTCTTCCTTTCTGTGAGCAGAGGAAAACACGAGCCTTATAAACTTGTTTGAATTCTCCGACAAGTTTAAACAAGTGTGGAATAAAAGGCAGGATGATTTACTTAGTTTTTCCAAACGCTGTTGACGAGGTACCTCCTAAAAGACTACAGAAGATAAACAGCCAGGGGATGGGGTGTAGAACAGGAGGCAGTGAAGCCTCAGGGAATGAAGTTCTGGCAGCTTCGAAGAAGCAAAAAAAAGCTAGTTGGAGAAGCGCAAGAAAATCACCCTAGACTAACAGACGTGGCTGGGCTCAAACTTGGATTACAAGGTGCCTCAGGAACTCTGAGTCCCCACACCGCAGCATCAAGGACCCTGTGAAGAGGCTCGATAAATAAGAAAACCGGCATCACTGGACTCTCCCCACCTCTGTTATGCCATTGCTCCTATACCAGTTAACATTCGCTACAGCCTGTTTCAGCCCCAAACCTCAGGGATCACGGTGGATGTTCTACTCATGCTATACTATACGTCCATCCCATGTCAACAGGGGACCTCCACTCACTAGTCTCTCAATGACCCAGGCGGAGCGGGCAGCCACCAGGTCAAATGTTGCCAGTCTCCACATGAGAAGGAAAGGGAGCTCTGCAGAGCTTCCCCTGGCAGGTAAAATGGGCTCTGGCCCAAAAGTGGCACCGATCACTTCTACTCACAATGTAGTTATTGGAGACTTGCAAAGAACAGTAAGCCAGGAGGACAGGCAAGCCTAGCATGAACTCAGAAAGGAGAAGCATCAGAAAGCCTTGACAAAACAGTACTCAGAGTCTGGCCAACAGAACCTCTCAGGAAGCCTGCCGTGTCCTGATGATATGCGAGGCTGAGCTTTCTAGCACAGGGAGAAGGCAGCTTGAATCCGTGGCGGAAGGCACCAGCCTGGGAGTTGGTAGGTATCCCCTCCCTGCTGCGCGTGTGTGATGCTCTCTGAGCTCCTTCTCAGCGCTCTCCCAGCACAGAGTCACCTCGGCGGGATGTGACAAGTTAACACGGCATTCTGTTTGCTCTGTGCTCCTGATGCGTTACATAACTTATTAGCCCTGTTCTGCAGTTATCCCAGGCCTCTGCTCATTTCCCCTTGCAAACTCCTTGAGGGCAGAGGCCTTGTCTGACTCATCTTGCAAAACCTAGCATACTTCTTTACATACTGGAGGCGCTCACCGCATGTTTGTTTAATAAACAAACAGATTAAAATTTCCAAAAAACAATGACTTCCAGGACTCAGCCCAGCCAACTCTGTGGATGTCCCAATGAATGCATACAATGATAATAATGACGATGTCAGTGATCAGCTAATAATATTAATGATAAACATTAAGAAGAAAATAACATGTGTGGAGCGCTTTCCAATTTACAGATCCTTTTCACCTTTATTCTCTCTTTTGATGTTTTCATTAACCTTGTGCGGAAAGCAGAGCAGAAACTGTCATCAGCATCTTAAAGATGAGGAAACTGAGGTTCCCAAGAGGGAATGGGACTTTCCCCAAGGTCATCTAGCTCGTTAAGCTAGAGCTGGGCACTTTTTGCCCATGATCTTTCCGTAAGAATTTTTCTCCTCTCCCTAACTCCTCCCATAACAAGGGAATAAGCCCTTACTGTTATAAGTGGACTCAGTCTTTCCCTGCATCGCGCAGATTAGACACCTGAGCCATCCTTATGACCTTGGCCTTGACCTTGGTGTGTGAACTCCCTGCCCCCACCACAGCCACCGGCTTTGCCTTCCTGCTCCAGCAACCCCCACTCTCTGGGAACACCTGCTCTGAACTACAAATAGCATCAACTACATCTTCTTCCGTGAGTTCTGTAATGAGTGGGGACATTACCAGAGCAGAATGGAGGCTCGGGCTTACACAGACTTCACTACCTCTCCTTTTGTGTGTTTCAGAGCAACAATGATAAACACAAAGCAACTACAATAAAAACAAGTCATATTACTGTACAGGCTTCTCTGGACCATCTCCTGGAAGAGTGCTTTCGATGAAGCAGGGCCACCCATTTCATCGATGAGGTTTGTAGACATTAAGCAATGGGAAAGGCGGTCTGGTGACGATTTGTGAGCCTGAGGCCTACGAGTCAGCTGGATCTGGTTCTAGATCTGGCTCTGCCACTTACGAGCCCTGTGACCTTCAGCTCCTCGCTGACACCTCTAAGTCTCAAATTCCTTCTCTGCAAAAGGAGGGGCATTTTCCCCATCCTCTTCGGGCTGCTGTAAAGATAAACGAGAGGATGCATATGAAGCTCTCGCACAGGCCCTGCTCACAATAAACAATGAGTGCGTGAGTCATTTCCTCCTGCCTGCCTTCCCTCTAGATGGGAAGTTCCTAAAGGCTGAAGTCCTCTCTGCTCGTTCACAGCCGATTCCCCAGAATGTAACACAGGGCCTGGGTTATGGTCACTGCTCATCAACTCTTGAAATGATTATGGGACTTGATTGAGTGCACATAGATATTTATCTATCAAGTCACTGACACTCTTGCTTCTCAGACACATAGAACTTGGCTAGCTTTCACCTAATGTTATTTTTAGGTTCAGTTAGAATCACAGAAACCTTGAGGAAGAAAGGACTCTAAGCTAGCCCCATCCACGTGCAAAAGTCATCTCTACAAAATGCCCTCTTATTTCCATACAACGAGCTCTGTACAGTATCCCTCTACACAGCGTGCAGTATGTGCTCTTTTAACAAACAACTTCCACTTGTAACTCTTCAGTTTCTCACTTGTAAAACAGATAGCAACCTGACCACAAGAAAAATGAATCAAAAATGGCTTTCCTGTAGCTAACCATCTGGGAATGGACATGGCTTAAGCAGAAACTAAGGATCAGGAATTCACACAAGTAGTGTAATATTTATGTAGTAACTCTTCATTGACTTTGGAAAAGTACAAGAATTGACAAGAATACATCTGAGAGATTTAGAATTCTTCTTAGGGGTTTGAAAAAATATACCATGAGCATATGCACACACAAACACACGTGCATTCACAGTTACGAATATCACACCCAATACAAACTAAAGAAGGCATCCATTGAAACAAAAACAAAACAAGAGTCACAGGAGTTTTTTTTTTTTTTTTTTTAACCTGCTAAAAGTAGCCAATATACTAAATAATGACCTCTTTTCGCCTGGTGGTGAGAACGGCCAAAGGAGATTCTCATACATGGTTTCCATTAGGAGCCTGCACCTCATTCCAGAGGGTTTAGACTAAACTAATGCCACGTATTTTGGAAGGAAAGTATATGATTATACCTTCCATCTCCCTTATTAATCTTCCCAATGTATGTAACAGACAAGGTTTTCACATGATCACTGGGTTAAGGGCACAAGTGGGTGGGAGATAGTATCCTAACTCTCTGTTGAAAAGGAAAGTAAACAGCTCTCTTTTGTCTACATAGAACTGTTTGGTTCCCCAGGGACCATAATGATTGTCATGTGCTGTTTAAGAGTTCTGATCTGAAAAACTTGCACATAAAAATCACTCAGGTTTTTAACATGTTGGTTTATAAATATAAAATCCCATTATCACAAAGGCACAGTGAGCCAAGTCTCCAAGGATTACTGTGCATTTCGCACGGGAGGAAGCATGATCAGCTGCAGGCTTAAGAAACGCCCCAAACCTTGATGGCAGGTGTCGGCACAGAAGAGTCCTGGCTGAATTTAGGTCAAGTAAAATGGGGCAAATCCACATAAACCATCGTTTACTTAGGGGGAAACGAAAGTGCTGCTCACGAAGACAGAAAATCTTACAACACACACAGGATAATACTTGCCAACAAAAGTAGAGGCCAGCTAGGATTAATGAATTCTCTAAGTGTTCTTCCCTGCCACGGCTATTCGTTAAAACTGGAAGAGTGCTATTCAAACGTAAAGCATTCTTCTTCTTGTTAATAATATTATTTTATTTTTCTAGGCACCAGTGATCCTGATTGCTCTTGGAATCCCTTGGGAAATGAGTCTCTATGTAACGTGATTATAATGATTCATTATATTTGTGTACGGTTTTGCAGCTTGGAAAGCACTTTTCCATCCATTATTAGTATTATCATTACTACTAATAATAGCTACCATTTATTGTGAGCGTTTTAGGGTCCAGGCACTGTTCAGTGAACAGTAAACACAATATCTCTAATCTTTACAATAACCCTACAAGGAGGTTGTAACACTAGTTCTATATGCGAGGAAACCAAGGCCCTTAGAGGTCAAATAACCAGCCTAAGATGACACAGCTCATAAGTGGCTGAGATGGGACTGAAACTCCTGCCTGCCTGACACCAAGATCCAGGCCATTTTCACTCTAAATATGGCATTTCATGTGACCTTCAAGTTACTTGTTAACTATCTATTATCTGTCATCCTCTTAGACTAAACACTCTTGGAAGGCAGGAAACGTATCTTATTCAGAGTCCTAACATCATTACCTAGCACAAAGCTTGGAACACTGTAGGCACTTGACCAATATTTGCTAAAAGAATGAATGAACACATGAGCAAATGAGTGAATTCTTACATCTCTTCTGAGGCAAGGAGATTACTTGATATGTTCTCTGTTAATAAACAGGGATGCTGAAACTCTTAAGAGGTGAAGTGACCTCCCCAAGGGCACAGAGCTGTTAAGTGCTTGGTGCCAGGACCCCACCCTCAATCCTCTGACTCTTGGTGTGATTGGCCATCCGCAGGGCCAGGCTGCCACCTGATAGCATCAAAAACATGTCTATTTGCTGTGTCATGACACATTGGTTGACAAGCAGTAGGCAGGAGCTGCAGGCCAGCCGTAAGCCTAGGTATACTGTCCACCTCCCTCCACACCCCCATCTCTCTCTCAGCCCAGGTTGGAAGCCCACGAGTGATTGTGGGTATAAACGTGGAGGCTCCTGCTTGGGGGTGGATGAGGATGCAGAGGGTAGTAGATGGAGAGCTGACAGTTTAGGCAGCCAAATTCAATTTGAGGGAATTTGGTTCAGTGCTTTCCATTTAAAACACTCTAAGAAAAATAGAATTCCCAGGACTAAAGAAGAAAGGAGAAGGAAAAAAAAAAAAAAGGAACACTTTTCAGCCTGCGCGGTCAATGCAAAGCAAATCAATCACACTCTTTCTCCCGGGCCCCAGCAATGCCTCGGTGAACACCAAAGGCCCAGGGCCCCTGAGCTGCAGGCCAGTCCTCAGGGTGGCAGCAGTGGGAGAGAGAAGGAACAGGATGGGAAACAGACCCACAAAGGGTTAACTGCAGGGCTTCCCTGGTGGCACAGTGGTTGAGAGTCCGCCTGCTGATGCAGGGAACACGGGTTCGTGCCCCGGTCCGGGAGGAACTCACATGCCGCGGAGCGGCTGGGCCCGTGAGCCATGGCCGCTGAGCCTGCGCGTCCGGAGCCTGTGCTCCGCAACGGGAGAGGCCACAACAGTGAGAGGTCCGCATACCGCAAAAACAAATAAACAAAAAAAAAAAACAAAAGGTTAACTGCAGTCCGGTCCATGTTCAATCATCCGAAGGAACCTCTACAGTTTAGAAACCATTTTAACTACATTCGGTCATTTGATTCTCACAAACACCTTTGGAAGTAGGTGCTACTAGAATTCCTACTTTATAAATAAGAAATGGAACGGGAATAATTAAGTAATGTGCTCAATATCAAACAACCAGCAAGTGGCTGGGATATGAACCCAGGTCCCTTGAACCCCGTAGGCCAAACTCTTAAACTCCACATTAGCAAATGGCCCTCATGACCCAAGGGAGAGCTAAGACTAAATCCAGCTGCAAGTACCACATGCCCAGCTGGGGGCATTCTGTTTATTCCAATGCAAGCTCATCCCAGCAGAGGGACTAAAAGGGCCTATGTATATTTTAATATGGTAATGTCACCCGCTGCCTTGCCTGTCCCATCCAAGCAAAACTTGAACAAAAATAGCAATGCTTTAAGTTCCCTTAGTACCGTTCCCGTAAAAGTGTCCTGTCACCTGCAGACAGGGAGGTGGGGAGCCATGTTTCCAAGGAGGACTGACTGAAAGGCAACAAGGCACAGTGGTTAAAAATGCAAACTCAGTAGCCAGATGACGTGAATTCGAATCCCAGTTCACCCTGAATAGCTGTATGACGTTGAGCAAGACCCGTGACCCCCTTGTGCCCCAGTTTCTTGATCCGGAAACCAGCATCACAGTGCACCTCACCCCACGGAGTTGTAAGGATTAATGAGATAATACCTGAAGCACTTAGTGTCTGGAAGATGGAAAGCATTTCATAAAATTTTGTTATTATCATCGCTAGATGTCAAAGCGCTTGTGCATCATAGGATGCAAAGTCAGGGAGGCCCTTGCAGAGTCTTCTCGTCTAATTTTCTTATTCTGCAGAGAAGAAAACTCAGGTTTGGAGAGAGGAAGCCCCTCCTCCCACCTCAGCTCCAGAACACTCAGAGAACCAGCGATGGCTTCCTGTGCCCAGATGGGGGTCTTTGGCTGCAAATGCACACTTTTCTCAAAGTCTCCTATTCCCACAGGACCGCTCGCCTGCAAAGAGCTTCCCTCTCTTGCTTGTGAGAAGTGGTGGGCTGGCCTTGGCTAAGTAGAGTTTTCAGGGAACCCTTAATGCTGCTTGGCAAAGCAGCTACTGGTATTTCCAACATCTTGTTGAACACCCTCGATCCAAGAGCTGCACGAGGCCAGACTGCAGTCCCCAGGGCCAGTGTGGGCACATTAACTTCCAGCCAATGCAATGACTCAAAGGCTGATTATGTGCTTGGTGGAGTAGCCATGTGCCTGGCTTTTCCTCTCTCTTTCAGATGCCCCTTGGTCATTTCATGGCTCATTGACTCTGTCCCCCTAGGGGGTGAGGAGGGGAGGGGAGAGCTTCTGAGTGGCTGATCAAACACTGGTAGTAGTTAGCAACCCTCACCAAGGCTTCCAGTGCAATGGCTGTAACACGAACCCCATTCATATGGACATTTGAGAGTTGAGGGGTGTTTCCACAGTTGCAAACTAGGATCCTGGATTTGGAGGGTGCAAATCCTTAGTGCTGCCACTTGTTAGCCATGAAATGTAGGCAACTCACTTTATCTCACTAAGCCTCAGTCTTTCCATCTGAAAACTGGGAAGAACAGTAGTATCTACTTCAAAAGACTGCAAGAATTACATGAGATGATAAATGCAAAACACACAGCACAATGCCTGATATATGGTAGGTAATGAATAAGTTTTATCTATTATTAAAAAATATTTTTTAAAAATACATTCTGGCTAATGTATGCTCAAAATCCCAAGGTTTTGCAGCTCACCACCCCTTCCCGGCTATCTCCTGGCTGATGTTGGCTGTCTGGAGGAATACTTTGCAAATTCATCTGGCAGGTTCCTGTCTGCAAGCACACTGGAAGGTAGAAGCATAAAGTGAAAATTTGAATGTGGAGACAGATTTCCACTCAGTTCCCATGGTTCTAACCCTTCTAAGTTGTAGCGTTATGTCTGGTAAGTCACTGAACTTCTCTGAGACTCAGTTTCCTCATCTCCCTACTGGGGATGATGGCATTTCCTGATCTGCCAGCATAAAATGAGTGTGGGAAAAGGTGATACACACATTTTTGTTGCTGTCACTAGCATTGTTATTTTTGTTATTATTATTAGTGAAGGAGCATATTCATAATTATCGAATGCTAAGCATAAGTAATGCATTTAAAAATTTACCCGGTTTTACATGCAAACTGAACAGTTAGGGTTAATCATTCCATTTTATAGATGCGGAAATTTACATCTTATAAAATACCTGGTTAAACTCTCACTTCTGTAGTCTTCTCTGATGTCCACTTGCTCCAACTGTCAGTCTGGCTTGCATTCCCTTAGCTGCTAATGCAATCTTTAACATTTTACTGTTTGTTATTTGAGCATGTGTTTATCTACACGAGGTGCTCAAACCAAGGACAGAGCTATCTTTACTTCTGCCTCCCTGGTATCTCACATGGTGCCTTGCATTTAATAGACATGAGTAAATTATTGCCCATTGCAGTGAAAAACCATAAGGTCAAAGGATGGGATGCAGACCAGTGAAATGTGCTGGTACAATGTGAGAAGCATCTGCTCAGAAAGGTCTCTTTTGAAGGGGGAATGTGATTTCAGAGAGGCTGAGATAATCAAGAGTTCTTAGAAGGAATCCAGGTGGGAAATCAGAAAGCGAACTGGAACATATCCCTGCCTTCATAATGAGGAAGAAAGGAAATTAACGATGACTCTAAGGTGGCAAAGATCCTGAACCCGTCTTTGATAATCTGTCTTTTGCCAGAAAAAGAAAAAAAAAAAGGAAAGAGAAGAAATGTGGACAATTAGGAAGTAATTAAGTTCTCACAGAAACAGCTATGACAGAACGCAGTTAAGGGGATACTTAGCGATTTGGGGGAAAACACAAATCAGCAGGTTGGACAGCATGTATCCTAAGGTGTTCCAGAGAAGAGCTAGTATAGTTAGTGAAGCACTTAACAATTATTTCTGAAAAGTCACTGTAGAAGAGCAACAGAACATACACTGAATTTTTTTTAAATATCAAATATCATGTTGATCTTTTAGGCAGAAGGGAAAAATACATGAAGTAGGAGTTTTAAGAACTAAGAGGAGAGGGAAATACCTCCAGCTGGTATGTGACAGGCATTGTCAGACAGAGCATCTCATTCAATCATCCACTTGCAAGCCAGGCTTGGGGTCTTCCCATCTTCCAGACCAGGAAACCAGACCTCAAGAGGCGGAAGAAAATTGCCCAAGGGCAGCCGCTCGTCCCTGCCTGAGCTGGAATTCAACCCCAGTCTCTGCCTTGCTCTGGCAGGGCCCATGTCTTACCATTTTTATTGCCCTTCTACACCAAGGATTAACAAATTGGACACAGCCCAGTTTGGAAACAAAGGAATTATAAGACTGCATAAGGCTGGGGTTATAAAAAAAAAAAAACAAAAAAGCACCCATCACAGCCCATAAACATGATAGCTTTTCAACAGAATTACGAAGACAGTGGATGAAAAGATCACAAAATGACTTAATCTGGACCACAATAACTCAAAAACATTTCCCGCAAAATTAATTCAAATGGACTGGGAGAGGCTGTATAACTGCAAGACTCAAAAATTAGCTCAAAGGCAGTAAACAAAGGATAATGGTGGAAGTAATTCAAATACAAGGGAAGGCACTAAGCTAGGGGAGCTCGGAGCCCCCCACAATGTCATTCTATGAATCCTCCTGTCTGGTTAGTAATGCACAGCAGGACTGGGTGAAGGAATCTTGTTGAACGGAGCCTCATTTGAGGCCTGGGGTTAATAGAAGTAAGGTCCAGATAAGGATATTTCCTTTCTTACCATTAGCACCTACAAAAGAGGAGCTGTGGGCATGGCATAAAGGAGGAATTAGGTGGGACAGAAGCCTGAATATCTGGATGTACCAAATACCACTAACCCAGAATTGGAGGCCCATTATGTCAGGTCCTGCCTAACCACTGTGGTCCCCACCCTGCCCTTTCCAGTTGACCAGCAGGCTGATATTTAGAACCAATTCTTCCTGCTGATGGATCTCCCTGAGCTCTAGTCCTTACCCAGACTCATCTGTAAGGTGTGGGATTTACTCTGATCATACTAAACCAAACTCCCTCCCACCACAGTTCAGTTTATGCAACAAGAATCTCCATGAACAATTATGTGACATACACTGCATTAGATCATAAAGATAGAGAGATGGACAAGGCAGGAGTCTGCCTCGCCTTCCAGAAGCTCAAGCTAGACAAGGATGTTTGAGCTAGGGTCTGCACAGTGTATTCATTGAACCTTGCTTGAATTTAGGTTCAGAAGATTCATTGTCCTTCATAGAGGTTTAGGCATATTGTCCAAGATCACAGAGTTGGCAAATACTAGAGCTGGCATTCAAATCTCTTTGGCACAAAAGCCCAAGTATTCTCCACTCTAACACACAGGTCACCACAATCATCCACCGCTGATATCTGTACCACCAGTTCATGGCTAGGAAATTAGGTCATAGGTCAAGGAAATTAGGTCATAGGTCAAGGAAATGAATCATTTTCATGACTGAGCATCTGTTTGGTGCCAGGCGTATTGCTTAGCACATGGTCTTATGCAAATTTCACAAATCCTAATGAAGAGTCATCACTAACCTCATACTGCATGTGAGGAAAGGGAAGCTCCGAGATGCATAAAGTCACCCACAGCTTGTAAGTACAGAAGTGAGAGATTCAAGCTCCATTTTGTCTTGTCTGCCTTATAGACGGTAAGAAGCCCACCATTTAGTGAGGATATGTATCAGTTTCCTATCACTGCTGTAACAAATCACCACAAACTTAGTGACATAAAACAACACAAATTTATGATTTTACAGTTCTGGAGGTCAGAAGTCCAAAACAGGTTTCACTGGGCCAAAATCAAGGTGTTGGCAGGGGTGCCTTCCTTTCTGGAGGCTCTAAAAAAAATCCCACTTCTTGCCTTTTCCAGTTCCTACAGCTGCATACCTTGGCTCCTGGCCCCTTCCTCCCCCGTAAAAGTCTCTCTCTGCCTCTCTCTCCACATCTCCTTCTCAGACTCTCAGGCTAGTGCTTCACTCTTAAAAGGATTATATTGGGGCTTCCCTGGTGGCGCAGTGGTTGAAAGTCCTCCTGCCGATGCAGGGGACACGGGTTCGTGCCCCGGTCCGGGAAGATCCCACATGCCGCGGAGCGGCTGGGCCCGTGAGCCATGGCCGCTGAGCCTGCGTGTCCGGAGCCTGTGCTCCACAACGCGAGAGGCCACAACAGTGAGAGGCCCGCGTACCGCAAAAAAAAAAAAAAAAAAAGGATTATATTGGGCTCATCTTGATAATCCAGGATAATCTTCCCATCCCAAGGTTCTTGAGTTAATCAATCTAATACAAAGTCACTTTTGCCATAGGCCATACCACACTCATAGGTCAGGAGATTCAGATGTAGACATCCTGGGAGGGGGAGTTATTCAGCACACCACAGGACAGCAGACACACACATGACTATAGTAGAAACTATAAATAGTAAGTCCACTGTCCTAAAGAAGACACCGGAGTTCACAGAGGTAAAGCGAGGCTTTTGGGACATGTGTGCAAGTGGCAAAGGTAAAGGAAGTCTGAACCCAGATCAGTCTAACTTCCAAGTCCATTTTCCCCCCCTTCCCATGACACAGCCTCCAGGAAAATGTCAAAGCTAGATAAACCATTTGGCACAGTCAAACAGAGAGGCAGCCAAATCCCAATGAATAATCATCAGGGAAGGTTTCAAGACAGACTCAGTGATTCTCTGGGTTGGCAGGAAGTGGCTGTGGAGGATCTGATGCTTTGCATCTTTGGAAATACCGAGAAATACATGTTTGGGGGTTAGTTGAATGCTGATGCCTGTAGCTAAAGGTAACAAAATAAATAAAATAAAACAAACTAAAATAAATATATTTTTTTTAAAGTCCTCCTCTCAGCAGTCACGCACAGTGGGGGAAAAAAACCTGGGCTAGGCAGTCAGACAGCTGCAGATTGAAGTCCCAGCTCCTGACTCCAGCTATAAGTAGGTTATGTCATGGCTCTGGGCTCAGTTTCCTCGTTTGAAAATAGCGACAACAAGGTCTTCTTGGGAAGAGCTGATGACGTGCCTCCCCAATGTTATATCGAACACAGAGTAGGAGTTGAATAAACGTGGGCATTTTAATTTTCTCTCTTTCTCTGTCCTGACTCAGGATTCAGAGTAAGAAACAAAGACAAGTGGGCTTTGTTCGAAGAAAGACCTCTAGCCGTGCAAGTAATCTTTAAAAAAACAGCCACTCCTTCCTCTTGCCTGAGCTCCAGGCGTGGATGAAGGCTTAAGAGACACAAGGCAGACAAAGGAGGAAAAGCAGGCAGGTGGAGGGAAGAATGCAGCCATCCATCTGACCAAGCGAGGATGAACAAAATGCATTATTCAGGGCGTTGGGTGGTGGGCCTTTGTCAGGAAGGGGCGAGGGAGCTGGAGAGGTCCTTTGAACTCCTCGGGACTTGGCCGATCTCTGAGCGAGGCCAGATGCCGCAGCCCCTATTAGTCAGCTATTTGCCAGCCCTTGGCCATCCACTGGGGCCTTCTCAGGAAACGCAGGGCTCTGAGCTGGGCAGGAGGTTAATCAAGCCACCTCTCCATTCTGGAAAGCCTTTTCTAAAACCCTGTTTGAAAGCCATGCAAGCGCTGAATTGCAGGAAACCAGACGCAGAAGGCACTCGGGGCAGGACCCACCTGACCTGTAAACGGAATCACTAATAGCTTGCAGAGGGTGTTTTGAAAGGTGATGGACAGCATCCTGGACCCACAAAGATACCCTTAAAATTCCACTTCGACAATCTGAGTGTGAACGGGTACAGCTATTTTGGAGGGCAATTCAGCAGTATCTATTCAAATTGAAAATGCTCATATTCTTTGACCTAGCAATACTAGTCCTAGGCATCTAACCTACAGAAATACTCACATACAGTAGAAAGCTTTCTATACAAAGAGTTCACTGTAGCATGCTTTTGATACTGAAAGATTAGAAACAACATAAATGTCCATCAATAGGAAAACGCACTGGATAAATCGTAGTATATCCATACTACCAAATGAGGTCATTAGAAATGAGGTCGATCCAAATGTTCCGATATTGAAAAATTTCCTATTATCTCTCGTGAAAAACACACACAGGCAAGTCTCAGAAAAAAAGAGCCATAATCCTGCATATAGTAAAAGCACAGTTATATACTTGAACTTACTCACATATGTGGATGTAAATAAAGAGAAAAGTAATTGGGATGGATATATACCAAACAAACGGTGATTATCTCTAGGTAGGAAGGGAGATGGGGGATGCCAAGGGCAGACTGTTACTTTTTACTCCGTTTGATTTTATTTTGTTTATATTTTTACAAAAAGAATGGCTTTATATATTATTTATGTAATTTAGAAAAGTATAAATTTAAAAAATGAAGCTCATTTCAACAGCTGATGAGAGTGGGGAGAGGCTCAACAGGTGGATTCAAGTCCTGTATTTCTTGGATGGGGAGAGCAGAGACTGAGGGAGTGATCTGTCCAAGGTCACTTGGTGGGTTCAGAGAGTAGACTCAGGCCTCCTGGACCCCAATCCAGAGCTGTTCCCACCACATTCAAGGTCTGGATTCCTTGGGTATCCGTGTTATGAAGGAACATTCCCACTAGATAGCAGGAGAACTTTAATTATTATGAGACTCCCGGGGAACGCGTGCTGTAAGTGGCCTGAATCAGGATGTTATCTCTGCCACTGATGGGGATAGAAGAGGAGAGTTATACAGGTAGTTGTAGAAGTCCCAGTAGGGGATTACAGATAGAGAGAGAAACCAAGGAAACTTTGGGAGACCATTGTAAGTTAATGATCGCTCAAGAAAGCTATTGGAGGGCTTCACTGGTGGCGCAGTGGTTGAGAGTCCGCCTGCCGATGCAGGGGACGCGGGTTCGTGCCCCGGTCCAGGAAGATCCCACAAGCCGCGGAGCGGCTGGGCCCGTGAGCCATAGCCATTGGGCCTGCGTATCCAGAGCCACAACAGTGAGAGGCCCGCGTACCGCAAAAAATTATAAAAAAAAAAGTTATTAGAACATCATGGAACGAAGCAGCCTTGCTTAACTATAAGGCCATGAATAAAAGCACGACATATGCCCCACTTCATTAGGTGAGAGAAAAATGTTACTACCCTTCTACTGATTTGAATAAGCGCTATGACAGTCTTAGTTTGACCTAATAGGATCAGACACTCTCATGCCTGATACAAAGGAAGAGCTGGTGTCATAAGCCTGAAGTCTACTGGAAGAAGGCGGTCTTTCCCCCTCCCCGACTTTCTTTTTTTTTTAACATCTTTATTGGAGTATAATTGCTTTACAATGGTGTGTTAGTTTCTTCTTTATAACAAAGTGAATCAGTTGTACATATACATATGTTCCCACATCCCTTCCCTTTTGCGTCTCCCTCCCTCCCACCCTCCCTATCCCACCCCTCCAGGTGGTCACAAAGCACCGACCTGATTTCCCTGTGCTATGAGGCTGCTTCCCACTAGCTATCTACCTTACATTTGGTAGTGTATATATGTCCATGCCTCTCTCTCGCTTTGTCACAGCTCACCCTTCCCCCTCCCCATATCCTCAAGTCCATTCTCTAGTAGGTCTGTGTCTTTATTCCTGTCATACCCCTAGGTTCTTCGTGACATTTTTTTTCTTAAATTCCATATATATGTGTTAGCATACGGTATTTGTCTTTCTCTTTCTGACTTACTTCACTCTGCTTGACAGACTCTAGGTCTATCCACCTCATTACAAATAGCTCAATTTTGTTTCTTTTTATGGCTGAGTAATATTCCATTGTATATATGTGCCACAACTTCTTTATCCATTCATCTGCCGATGGACACTTAGGTTGCTTCCATGTCCCGGCTATTGTAAATAGAGCTGCAGTGAACACTGTGGTACATGACTCTTTTTGAATTATGGTTTTCTCAGGGTATATGCCCAGTAGTGGGATTGCTGGCTCGTGTGGTAGTTCTATTTTTAGGTTTTTAAGGAACCTCCATACTGTTCTCCATAGGGGCTGTATCAATTTACATTCCCACCAACAGTACAAGAGGGTTCCCTTTTCTCCAGCATTAAAACATTCTCTATATGTTAGTGTGCACCTCTATCTCCACCCCCTACCCCACAATTCTCTGAATGCCTTTGGATCCTTCCTACTTATCAGGAGGAAAAAATAAATACGTCTTTGGGTCAAAATGCTGTCATCAGGAACAAAGGGTTCCATGTGCTTCTCCATCTCTGGGGTCTGGAGCCAGAGGGTCTGCACAGGAAGGGGCATGTGAGGCTAGACACCCCTTGGAGGAAAAAAAGGCACCCAGGGCTCTGCAGCTTGCAAGAAGGAGAGTCACTAACCTGACTCAGGGAGAACTAGCTTCAAGTTCATGTAAAGACGTGGCCTTGACAACGTGAGGTGGTGGTGATTGGCAGGCTCCAAGAGTATCTCCCCAACCAGCCTGCGTTGGATGCCTGGAATTCCATCATTAATCCTTCCAGTTAAAGCTTCCAGGCCTTTGTTAGCACGTAAATGTTTCTCTTGGGAGGAATAATAAAATTTAATCCAAGTGAACAAGCATTTACTGACAGTTCCTTTAAACCAGGCACTTGTGAGGCATAGTGGGACATCCAAAGATGAATAGGATACTTTCCTGTCTTCCAGGAGCTTATAGCTCATTAGAGCAGTAAGATGTGTGCCAACCAAACTTAAAACAAGGGAGAAAACTCAAAAATAAGGTAAAGAAGAAAGAAAGTTCCATAACTGCCCTTTCTTCTGTATATTTCATCAAGAGCTCAACTACAGTACATATCACCTTGGGGGGCTTTCATCAAAATGGTTCAACATTTTGTACTTTATTTGAAATAGAATAGGTAGCCATGGATATTTTCCGAGTGGCATGATTTTTTAAAGTATTTTACGAAGATCAATCTGACAGTTCTGTGGATGATGGGTAAAAATGGCAAGGCTAGGGGCCGAAAAAAAGATGAGAAGTTAATGTGAAAGATTTTAGAAAACAAGAAACACAGGTCATGCGAGTATACAGTAGAAGATGAAGGAATCGATTCATGGGTTTTTTCAACAGATTTTTTGGGGGGTAGGGCACTTACTACATGCAAGGCAGTGTGCGGGACCCTCAAAATACAACTGATGAGTTCTACCCTCCCTTGAGCTCAGTGTTGACTGTGGGGGTCACAGAATAATCCAACATCATAAAAATACATATACGATTCAAAAAGCATGATAAGGATTCTGGAGGAAAAGGTCACAGGAAGCTATGAAAGAACGGTAAGGCCTGTTCTAGTTAGGGGTGATGCCATTGGGGGAAGTCTTCCTTAAGGGGTTGATATTTGATTTGGATCTAAAGGACAAGGAAGAAAAAACTAGGTGAATAAAATACCACCTTCATCCCACTAGGATGGCTATAATCAAAAAGACAAAGAATAAGAAGTTTTGGGGGCTTCCCTGGTGGCGCAGTTAAGAATCCGCCTGCCAACGCAGTGGACACGGGTTTGAGCCCTGGTCCGGGAAGATCCCACATGTCGCGGAGCAACTAAGCCTGTGCGCCCCAACTACTGAGCCTACACTCCAGAGCCGGCGAGCCGCGACTACTGAAGCCTGCACGCCTAGAGCCCGTGCTCTGCAACAAGAGAAGCCACCACAGTCAGAAGCCCATGCACTGTAACGAAGAATAGCCCCCGCTCGCCGCAACTACAGAAAGCCCGTGCGCAGCAACAAAGACCCAATTCAGCCAAAAATAAATTAATTAATAAATTAATTAATTATTTTTTAAAAAGTTTTGTTAAGACTGTGGAGAACTGTGGAGAGTTAAGACTCTGGAGACTTAAGACTGTGGAGAACTCAGAACCCTCATGACTGCTGGTAGGATTGTAAAGTGGTGCAGCTGTTTTGAACTTTTAGAACATTTCATCACCCCAAATGATGGGAGTGATTAGCATTCCCAAAAGAGGGGAGAAAATATATTGATCACCGTGGGAGGGGAGATGTGGTCCTGTGGTTCATAGGAGAACTGGTCAAGGTCAATGTGGCTGGCTGTTGGGAGCAAGGGAGAATGATGGTACCCAAGACTAGAAATGTAGACAGGGGTTGACCATGGGTACTTTTAGGCCACTTTAAATAGCTTAGTCTTTATCCTTAGAATAATGGGCTATTGGTGGGGAGCTGTATGTGTGTCATACATTCACTTTGCCTGTATTAGGCAGCATAAATTGGATGGAGTCACAGAGAGGGTGTAGAGGGTGACCAGTTGCACAGGTCAAAGCAAGAGAAGGTGTCAGGTCAAGAGAGGGTGATGGGGGTGGGCGTGTGTACATGGAGGGGACAGGCTATGAGTCTGATGTTTTGCGAGTGGATGATGGGGAGGATTCTGAGTTCACCAACCAGGAGGAATAGCAGGTTTGGGCAAGTAGAACAAGTCTGTTCTACAGTGACATTTAGTTAGCATCTACACATCTACTATGTGTCAGAACTGAACAGGGCGTTTTATATCTGTACTTCTTTTAATGTTTGCAAGAAACCAATGAGATTGGTTTTATTATTCTCCCATTGTTTAGGGAGGAGAGCTGAGGCTCAGAGAGGCTAAGTAAGTTGCCCAAATACAAAGAAGTGGTAAGCGGCGGCACAGGAATTCAAATCCAGTTTTGTCTGATGCCAAAGTTCTTTGCACCTTTGCTCAACACCATAATGCTCCTAGAGCAGGATGGCAAATGACCTTCAACAGATACTCAACTCTGATCTTTTCGCAGTGACTGCCTGTGGCACTGGCTTGAGGTGAATTCTGATCCCAAATTCAGGCCAGCAGGAAAACACACCATGAGTGATCAGGAATCGAAGCCATGGGCACAGAAAGAGGTGAAAGCACACCGTATTTCCATTACCGCTCTGGGAGTTCAAAGAATAAGACACAACGTTCTAGCTAAAGGAATTAGAAATAGCCACTGGTAAAGTACCCTTATACACAACAATAGATGAATCGCAAAAACAGTAACTTGAGCAAAGGTGTCAGAAAGAAGAGTGTATAATAGATCAAGGAGAAACTTTTTGAGTGAAGGGTCAGATAATCAACAGGTTAGGCCTTGGCCAGATAATCTGTCACAACCACTCAACCCTGCCATTGCAGCCTGAAAGCAGCTATAGACAATACACAAACCAACGGGCATGCCTGGTGCTAATAAAACTATATATGAACACCGAAATTGGAATTGTATATATTTTTTATGCATCATTAAATATGATTCTTCTTTTGATTTTCTTGCCAACTATTTAAAAATGTAAAAACCATTCTTACAGGGAACTAGATTTAATATCCTGTGATAAACCATAATGGAAAAGAATATGAAAAAGAATGTAGTGAGATATATATATATATGTATATCAGAGTCACTTTGCTGTACTGCAGTAATTAACACAACATTGTAATTCAACTATACTTCAATAAAAAATAAATTTAAAAAAAAGATTTAAAAAAAAGAAGAAATAAATTTGGACACAGATACAAAGAGAAGGAAGACGGAGGCAGAGTCTGGAGTGATGTGTCTACAAGCCAAGGAACACCAAGGATTGCCAGCAACCACCAGAAGTTGGAGAGTCACAAAGCAGATTCTTGTTCAGAGCCTCCAGAAGCAATCAGCCTTGCTGATTCTTTGATTTTAACTTCTGGACTCCAGAACTGTGAGAGAATATATTTCTGTTGTTTTAAATCACCTAGTTTGTGATATTTCCTAGCATCCCTAGGAAACTACCACAGTGTAGCTCCTTCCATTTATTTGTGCTCTTGCAAAACACAAATTGCTTCCTATGACTAACTTTAATTTACATAAATTATATTGTTCTGTGGGCCAAAAAAAAAAAAAAAAAAACGTTTATTATATTCCCTAAAAAAAAAAATTCACTCATAAGTCATACAAAAAGAAGTAATCGGGCTTCCCTGGTGGCGCAGTGGTTGAGAGTCCGCCTGCCGATGCAAGGGACACGGGTTCGTGCCCCGGTCCGGGAAGATCCCACATGCCGCGGAGCGGCTGGGCCCGTGAGCCATGGCCGCTGAGCCTGCGCATCTGGAGCCTGTGCTCCGCAACGGGAGAGGCCACAGCAGTGGGAGGCCCGCGTAACGCAAAAAACAAACAAACAAACAAAAAAAGAAGTGATGGCTTATATTTGGACCATAGGCCATAGTGTTCTGTCCCCTGTATTATATGTATCCATTTATAAGAGATCAAGAACAGACAAAATTAACTAATAATGATACGTATTAGCCCAGTAGCTGCCTATGGGTGGATGAAGGCTGACTGGAAGGGATCACAAGGGAACTTTCTAGAGTGATGGAAATGTTCTTTATTTTTATTTTTTTTTAATTTTTATTGGAATATCATTGCTTTACAATGTTGTGTTAGTGTCTGCTGTACCACAAAGTGAATAAGCTGTACATATATATATGTCCCCTCTTTTTTGCATTTCCTCCCCATTTAGGTCACCACAAAGCATTGAGTAGAGTTCCCTGTGCTATACAGTATGTTCTCATTAGTGATCTATTTTATACATAGTAGTGTATATATGTCAATCCCAATGGAAATGTTCTTAGTTACATGGATGTAGACCTTTGTCACAACTCACTGAAATGTACACAGAGAGCTCAGCATTTCATTGTATGTAAATTTAGCTTCAATTTAACACTATTGCTTTGAACTGAAACACTGGGGCGGGGGTGGGGGGGTGGGGTGGACGGGTAGGAAGTGGCTGCATGGAAGAGGTGCCATTTGAATGAGGCTTGAAGAATGAATTCAGCTTCCAAGGTGGGGAAGAAACTGTTGAAGGGGAGCAGGGATAAGATTCAATCAGCGCTCAAACACTAACCAAAAAATGGGGTGAACGATTCTGTTTGGCGAGAAGCAGTGAGAGTATACCCCCATCCGCATGCCTTAAGCGCCAGCTCAGAAGTAACTGCCTTGCACATAACTGGGGGATGCAGTCTGGAAGCTGACACAAGTGGAGCCAGGTGCAATCTGGGGAGATTTGTCACGCTCAGCTCCCTTCTATCAATTCCAGCGGCTCAGATGTTTCTGACCTGTTGCTTGGCATATTGTGAGAACGGCTTTTATTTACTGCACTTCCATTCAAAGATGAAATCCACAAACAGGGGCTCACAGGCCAGAAAATCACCTTTTACGTCTCCACTTACCTCCTGTTGACAGCCAAGAACCTTGTCTCCTCGGCACCTGGGACCTGGCTTCAGCTGCCAGCTTCAGGGAAGCCTGGGAATATCTGGAGAGGAGTCCACATCTGGGTAGTAAAATTGGGCCACCAGGCAGGGCTGGACTGGGTAAAAATGGTGGTCCTTGCAAGGTGAGCAGACAGCGTGGTCACACAGGACAAGGCTGGGTTGCATGAAAAGGGATGGATTGTGGAGTCCAGTTTTACCTAGAACTCAAGGTGTCTTGGGAGATCTGGGGATAGAGTGGTGTGGTTCATTGGAGAAAGTACTGAAGTGGACTGATGATTCAAACACAAAAGTGAATCCCAGTATAACCTTCACCTAAGCAAATCACTGGTCCTTTCAGCATAACACACAACTGAGCCTAACCATGTCAAGAGATTTCTGCTCAAATGTCAGTTTTGCTGCCAGATGAATGGTACTAGTAATATGGTACCAGTCCCTTCCCACCTCTGAGCCTTGTTTTCCCCATCTGTGAGAAGGGAAGAACAAAGTCAGCAATCTATTTCAGCTCTACAGTTCTTTCCATTCAACCCTGGTTCTCCAACTTTACAGGTGATGCTGAGCACGTCACTTCCTCTGAACCTTGGGCGCCACATTATACACTTAGAGGGCTGAAGGGGACAAATCCCTAAAGACCCTCCCATCTTTGGAGTCTTCTGCTCTTGCCTGCTCAGAAGACTCAGGGCATTTATCTCATTGCTCTCATTAGACTGCACCTTGGATTACAGTTGAGCATACGTCATCCCTCCTACCCCAACCTCTCCTGCCCTGAAAGCTCCCTAAGGATACTAATCCCATAATTCTTAGCACAGAGAATGGATGGATGGATGGTAGGTGAAGAGGCAGAAGGGTGGATGGGTAGATGGCCGATGGATTAATCAGTGGTATGATGACAAGATGGAAAAATGGATGACAGGCAATTGGGGAATATTGGAGAACAGAGAAATGGGAAGAAAGACATCCACAGACAATATCTCAGCACCTCCTTTACTACCATAGCTCAGTCCCAGTACACGGAGTACCCACTGTGATAAATCCCATTATATAAATTCTCGTAATTTCCAAAGCTTTCTGAAGCCCCCTCTTCAGGAAACAGACCATAACATTCCTTTTGTTTCACAGTAAGCACATGAATTATAAGCACACATGGTGCCTATTAATATGCTAACTGTGAAAAGAATATAAGGGAATATGTGAGTCCTTCACCTATGGGAAAGCATAACTCAGATCCAGAAAACCACGTCGTGCAAAGAATAAAAGAATTATTTTTTTTAAACAAACTGTTTCTAGATTATGTGGTCCAGACAATAAGCATTAAATAAGGAGTTTTAGGCAGAGAGAATTATGTGTGAATGGGGAGTGCAGGTAACTAGATTTCCCAAGAAAGAGCTTTGGAAGATGGAAAGCACAGGGGATGCTGTTCAGGGGATGAGCACAGAGCAGACTGGGGAGATGCAAGGATGAGAGGATGGGGATATTGACAACTGCTTGATCAAGACCACGGGGGCAGGAGCGTCCTGGAGTGCTGGGAGGAGCTCAGCAAGGGAAGTGCCAACTGAGAGTGCATAAATCTCTAGTCTTCTGCCTGCCCTACAGGAAACACAGGGAATTCCCTGCATCCAGGAGTTTTAATCCTCCATTGAAAAAGGACGAGGATGAGGCTGAATTTCCTGCGGCAGCAGAGAGGCAGCAGAGAATGGCCAGGCAGCTCTGGAGCCAGCTCTGGTGGGGAAGGTCTGGAGTTCGCTAATGTCTGAAGGGAGCAATCGTGCCTCGCCCAGAGCGCCCAGTGCTTGGGCAAGGGGGGCACCTGGAACCCTGTCTCTTTCTCCACTGCCAGCTCTGAGTTGCTACGGTTACCTTCTCAACCACCTAATTAGAGAAGCTGTCACTCTTTGACAAAGATCAAGAGGGAAGGGGGAAAAAAATGAAAGCAGACGTTTCATACACTTAGACAAGAAGAAGATAATACAACTAGCTCCACAATCACAGAAACTCTGCCTGCAGTCAAAGAAGACTCTGCCTTCACCAGGACCACCCTCTGTCACCAGCTTAGAGAGAGCTAGGAATGAGCAGCTATTTCCAATTAATAGGGAGCTGCTGACAGCCTCCAGCAAGGTTAAATGGGGTGTAAGAGAGGCGAGGCGAGAAGAAGGGGGATTTGTACCCATTTTGCTGCCGTGATCTGGTGAGTCTCAATGACCCAGATACATGGTGCTCTTTTTGACCAGCAGGGCTAAAATGAACTGATGCAGCCTTTGTACCACATCAGGATCCACTGTTTTGGGGACAACACTACTGGGACCATGATGGAGCATGAGCTGCTTTCAGAGTGCATTTCTGGAGGAGAGAGCTGGGAAAGAGACGGGGAAGTGAGGCAGAGCAGGTAGGACCTGGGATGCAAAGGAGAAGGCAAGCTCCCTGAGGTCACAGAATGAACATCTCTCTCTCTCTCTGACAGCAGAGGGCATGGCACTCTAAGATGCCAGCTCAATTCCTCAGCTGCCTTGGGTACCACGGGGAGCATCTGGACTGCAGAAACCCACATGTGCTGCTGCACCCTCCTTTGCTAAGCCCCTGCCCTTATTTCCTCTTTCTGCACCCACACACCTCATCCTTGTCTAGCCAAGACTACTTTCTACCTGGGGGAAAGCACTTTCGGTTGTGTGCTAAGAAGTCCATTTCCGAATTATGGTTTTCTCCAGATGTATGACCAGGAGTAGGATTGCTGGATCATATGATAATTCTATTTTTAGGTGTTTTTGTTTTGTTTTTTTCTTTTTAGTACGCAGGCCTCTCACTGTTGTGGCCTCTCCCGTTGCGGAGCACAGGCTCCAGACGTGCAGGCTCAGCGGCCATGGCTCACGGGCCCAGCCACTCCGAGGCATGTGGGATCTTCACGGACCGGGGCACGAACCCGTGTCCCCTGCATCGGCAGGCGGACTCTCAACCACTATGCCACCAGGGAAGCCCTATTTTTAGTTTTTTCAGAAACTTCTATACTGCTCTTCACAGTGGTTGTACCAACTTTCATTCCCACCAACAGTGTAGGAAGGTTCCCTTTTCTCCACACCCACGCCAGCATTTATTGTCTGGAGACTTTTTGATGACCATAATTCAAAAAGATACATGCACCCCAATGTTCACTGTAGCACTATTTACAATAGCCAAGACATGGAAGCAACCTAGATGTCCACTGACAGAGGTATGATAAAGAAGATATTGTATATATACAATATTATATATATACAAGAGAATATTACTCAGCCATAAAAAAGAATTAATTAATGCCATTTTCAGCAACATGGATGGGCCTAGAGATTATCATACTAAGTGAAGTAAGTTAGACAAAGACAAATATCATATGATATCACTTATATGTGGAATCTAAAAAAAAATGATACAAATGAACTTATTTACAAAACAGAAACAGACTCACAGACTTTGAAAACAAACTTATGGTTACCAAAGGGGAAATATGGTGGGGAGGGATAAATTAGGCATTTGGGATTAACATGCACACTACTATATATAAAATAGATAATCAACAAGGACCTCCTAAAGAGTGGATCTATGAATATGTGTAACTGACTCAGTTTGCTGTACACCTGAAACCGACACAACATTGTGGATCAACTATACTCCAATAAAATTTTTTTAAAAAAGAAAAAACAAAAACACCCAAAAACTAAAAGAACAAGAACCTACTGTATAGCACAGGGAACTCTACTCAATATTCCGTAATAACCTACATGGGAAAATAACCTGAAAAAGAATGGATATATGTATCTGTATAACTGAATCACTTAGCTGTTTTACCTGAAACACAACATTGTAAATCAACTATACTTCAATATAAAATAAAAATTAAATTTTAAAAAGTCCATTTCCACTAATTACATTATTCTCCATAAGAACGGGAGAAACAGAGAAGCACCAGACCAGGAGTCAGGAAGTTCAGGCTTCAATCCTGGTATAGCCACCAACTCACTGTGTGACACTGGTCAGGTCACTTGACCTCTCTGGGCCTTACAGTTTATACCTCTTGGCTTCCTGGGGGTAGGCTGGGAATTAAATGAGAAACAGCAAAATTTTCCTGACCAAGAGAGTGAGCAACGCAGGGGTTGGATCTATGTCTTTATTTAGAGATCCATTCCAGTACCTATGAGAGGACCTGGTATACAGAAGGTGTTCAGTTCAGTAAATACTGAACTGAATCAACACTTTGAAAATCGTATGATGCTCTATATTTAGTTCTTCATTCCCCATACATCTTTTGGTATCTAATAAGGTTCGATTCCTGCCTTTACTGAGCTTATACTGGAAAAGATAAATATCAAAAAGAAATAAATGTATAATTACAATCTGTGACTAAGTGCTACCAATAACAGAAGCTTATATATAAAACAGGGAGACCAGCTCTAACCTGAGAATTCAGAAGGGCTTCTCTGAAGGAGTGATATTAATTGAGGATCTGAAAAATTGGTAGGAGTCAGACAGACAAAAGAAGCAACGGAAACAGCCTGTGCAAAGGCCCAGAGGCAGAAGGGGGATTGTTACATTAGAGGAATTGAAAGAAGCCCAGCAGAGATGGAGAAACAGAGAACACAGGGAGACTGGCAAGATGTAAAAAGGGCTCGAACCAGAAGTTCCACACACCTCCGGCCTAGCACCATTTCCCTAAGGCAAAGCCTTTCTCTCTAGAGATGCTAAGTCCTGACTCTTCTGGGCATGCTTTGGGGCATGAGTGCAGCAGGTCACACGAAGGTCATCATCTTTGTCAGGCAAACCAGAGGCTGCTCAGCCCTGTCACCACTTCCTTGAATCCCCCTCTCCTCTACACAAGTCTTTATAGAGCCCTTGACTTAGATGCTCTGTTTCGCTGCAAAGGCCAGGGCTGAAAACTGTCCTGGAGATCATATAGTCCACTGGTACCTAACTGCAATTCATGGATCTCTAGGTTCTAAATAGATATTTCAAGGACCACTTCAGGGGAGGAGGAAGAGAAAGCCTAAAGGGCAGGGCTTTGGGCCTCCTCACCCCTACTTCAACCGAGCAATACTGCTTTCCTCTGGTGTTTACAGTGGGTTGCCCAAGGTTCTATCTGAAGGAAAGCCTCAGATGCTAAAAGAGGATTTGGAAAACCACAATCATCTTACCGATGAGAATACCGAGGTCCCTGATGAGGACATGTGCTGTTTTTTGCTACCCAGAAACCATATTGGTATCAGCCCCTAGACTCACTTGCAAAATATAGCTCTCTCTCCAACATGTGCAGCCTGGAGGGAATGTCAATCCGCGTGTCCTCTTCTTCCCTAGATGAGGGGTACATACGAGGCCACTTTGAGGCAATGGATGCCAAAGTGAGAGAGGAAAGGACGGACAAGCACTTGGAGCCCCCTGTCCTGATGCGGATGCTCGGATGGGACTGTGGATAGGTTACTGCTCAAGATCCCCAGAGCTGTCCTTTCTGAGCCTGTGTCTTCAGCTCTTCCATCCTCCTGAGTCATCCCATAAAGTCTCTATGCTTAAGTAAACAGAGCTGCTTTCCATTGCTTGCCACCCCCCCCATACAGTTGGAGGTTGTATGGATGACTTGCTCAGGGCACTCAGAGAGTTAGAAGTTTACCCAAGATTAGAAATCAGAGCTCTTCAACCACAGCCTGGGGCTCCCTGGGCTGGTAACTATTTGCAGCTCCACTTTAACTGGGTCCTTAATTCCTAGTATTCTGCCTTGTCTTCCCAGCCTCTTTTCCTAAGTCTCATGAGGATAAAAAATATAGTTGCCTACCTTCCTCTCTATATCCTTCAACAGAGCTCACAGGCTATCCTGCCCTCGGGGTCCGTCACCATAAATCTGACATCAGTCACTCCTCATTGGCTAGAAGATAATTTGCTGAATGTGCAGGGAAACAAGTACAGATAGTATGCCGGGAGCTAGAACTCAAGCCAAACAGAGACAACAAACATCCTTAACTGCTTCCTGACTCTGCTTCTCCAATGGTATGTGTATGTCTCTCTCCCAACTAAGCAAGGATTAAAGGAATCCTTTGCAATTATCCCTGCTTCAGAAAGCACCTGTGAATATCCTGTTTCTACATCACTCTTCCCTTTGCTCACAATCTAAAGGCAATTTAATTTCCTTATATGAAAGAAGCAGCAAAGGGGGCTGGCATTGGAAGGCCAAGGGTAGGGCTTTTGGGTTTTCTTCTTTCAGCTTGCTCACTGACTACAGAGCTGTTTCCTACAGTAGCAGAAGTCACTCCCAAGGCACCTGAAGGAGATAGGAACACACGAGCCTAACTGCATTATACTGCAGTTTGACCAAGCAATCACTAACTTTATTGCAGAGAAAGAAAACAGAAATGACAGAGACAAGTTTAACTCATCCACTCCCTAACTTAAACGTGGGAGACCCAGGCCATCAGCTGGAGGGCAAAAAGAGCAGAGGGGAATGCCCATGGGTGGTTAAAGAAATTATTCTGTGTTGTGTAGGTCCCTTCAGGAGTGGAAGAAGGGTATGTGTACATTTCATCTTACCCAGCTCCAGATATCACCGCTTTCCCTGATAGTCTCCTCTGCTTGCCATTATGGGGGCAACAAGGAGGGATCTATTAAACTTTCAGACCTAGCCATTCATCTGTTCATTTGCTCAGTAACATTTACTAAGGACTAACTATGAAACACATGTTTTGAGAAGCACAGTGCTAAACACAGCCCCTGTCCTCAAAATGTCTGCAGTCTAGAGAAGCCAACAGACAATAAACACGGACAGATAGCCAAGTACAGTTTAGATCGGGAGGGCAGGGAGGGATTCTGTGAGGTTTGGCAAGTAAGAGAGAAGCAGCATGGGTGGAGGCAGAGGTTGGCAGGGTCCCCCTGGGTCGTGGCCGTCAACCCCAGCTGTGTATTAGAACCCCTAAGTCACCTGGGAAGATAACAAACAAAATAATATTCCACTGTCTGGATATACCATAGTTTATTTATCCATCATCTATTGATGGACATCTTGGTTGCTTCTAAGTTCCAGCACTTTTGAATAAAGCTGCTATAAACATTCGCAGTCAGGGTTTTACATGGATGTAAGTTTTCAACTCATCTGAGTAAATACCAAGGAATGCAATTGCTGGGTCATATGTAAAAGCATGTTTAGTTTTGCAAGGAACTGCTGAACTGTCTAACTCCCAGTTATACTGCTTTAATTAGTCTAGGGTAGATTCCAGGCCCTGGCATTTTTAAAAGCTTCCCATGCATTCTAATGTGCAGCTATGGTTGAAGATCATGTAGCCTTGGTTGGGGACTATGTATTTCATTATAAGCACAATGGGAAGTCATTATGAATTTAAGCAGAGCAGAGGTGTGATCTGGTGCACACGTTTACGAAGTCCTTCTGGTTGCGCCTGAGAATGGACTGGGAAGGGCTGGGAGGGGAGTAAGAGAAGGAGTGAATCTGAGAGACCGGTTAGGAGTCTACTGAATTGCAGGTCAGAGATGAAAGGAACTTGTACCAGGATGACGACAGAAAGAAATGGATGCATTCAAAACAAATGTTGGGGGGAA
This sequence comes from Globicephala melas, assembly GCF_963455315.2. Classification (NCBI taxonomy): domain Eukaryota; kingdom Metazoa; phylum Chordata; class Mammalia; order Artiodactyla; family Delphinidae; genus Globicephala; species Globicephala melas. The sequence goes on along the minus strand of NC_083319.1, from coordinate 17,255,259 downwards.
AACTAATAAGCTGTGGTTACAGGTTAAATACTGAAATGGGAGGAAACAAAGAGAAATGCAATGATTGTAAAAAGATACTTCCACTTCTGCTCCAGCAGCAAATTTAAGTCTACCCTATGGATAGACACATGAAGTGACTTAGACTCTACTTTATTTTCTGTCTTCTCTCCCTCCATCTCTTCTTCCTCTTCCTGTCCTTCTTCTTCACCATTTTCTTTATTTTGTTCTTTTGTTTGCTTTGTATTTTTGGAACAAGAAATCCTGTTGACTCAGGACCAACTGTTATTTTAAAGTTAAGAAACTCCTGCAAGTTTCATAATTGAGCATATGCCCTTAAGGTCAATCTCAAAAGGACACATGATATTTGGGGGATAAGGTAACTTGGCTCAGATGCCTTTTGTTGTCAGTTACAGCCAAGGGTTGACATTTCAGAAGAAATGATCTCTTAAGAAGGTTTATCAGGGGCTTCCCTGGTGGCACAGTGGTTGAAAGTCCGCCTGCCGATGCAGGGGACACGGGTTCGTGCCGCAGTCCGGGAAGATCCCACATGCCGCGGAGCGGCTGGGCCCGTGAGCCATGGCCGCTGAGCCTGTGTGTCCGTAGCCTGTGCTCCGCAACGGGAGCGGCCACAACAGTGAGAGGCCCGCGTACCACAAAAAAAAAAAAAAAAAGGTTTATCGTTCTTGCAACTTTTCTTCTGAAACTCTCCAACAGATGTTTCTAATGCCTTGAGGGAAAAGAGAGCTGATGAATAGTGCTAGAGCAGCAGAGGGGGTTGAGAAAAAGGAGCCCACCAGAGTTGCAGAAAAAGAGCTTTGAATATTTAGCAAAACAGAAATTTTAAGACACTCAGATGCTTTGTACCAGCTGCTCTCAAAAACTCACCTCACACTGAAAATCAAGGTCACAGTCAAATGTGTCCAATATGGACCAAATGGTCATTGAGGCCTCTAAACCCATTCAGGACATTTGGAATCACATTTGACAACAGGGCCAGGCAAGGAGGCAGCCCTGTGAGGAGGAGGGAGGCCCTGACCCTAGAAGCAAGGTAGACCTGCACCCTGCAGTACCCCCCGCACCTCTGGTCTCCTTCACTCCAAATACCATTCTGGGCCAGAGGTGAAGACCAGAGGTAGCCAGTTCTGAGCTGTGCATGGCTCCATGTTGGTCAACAAGGGGCTTGATCAGGGTAGGCAGACAGGAGCGACTTGTGCTCAGGAATTCTTACGAGGACTCAAGGCTATGGGGAGCAGACAGAAAGGTTAAGGCAGGCATGGAGATACAAGGAGGAAGACACACACACACACAGCACGGTAGGGAGAAAAAAGGAAAGAGACATTAAGAGCAGTAAAGAGAACAAAGGAGAGAAAGACAAAGAAGAGAGAAGAGAAGAGGTTAAAGAGAGAAAAGAGAAGGTGGACATGAAGAGAAACTTAGGAGGAAGAGAGAAGAAGGAAAAAGGATGGGGCAGGAGAAAAAAGGGGAGAGACCCTTGTATCTCATTCTCATCCCATCAGTCACAGGGCAGAGTTTTCAGGAATTCTCTCTCGAAGAAACACTCGTAAATCTTCCATGAAGCAACAATGGAAGCGCAAACCTGAGCATTCGTGTCAGACAGGTCTGTCCACACCTGTCTCCCAGGAAATGAGAACTCCTGGGACTGCTCTTTCTAAGTCCCAGCTATGGGACGGACCTGCTCTGGGAAGGGAGGGAGGGGATTAAGATGGGAAAAAAAGGCACGGCTGAGAAATGACCCATCAAGGACCCGGAATTCCTACCAGTAAGTGTCATTAATGGATTAACCCAGACTATAAGATGTATCAGGCTTTGCAAAGCCTACAAAGCAATACTTTTATTAACAAACCTTGGTCTTAAGTAAATTTCCGTGAATTTCTTTCTTTAAAACTGAATCTTGGGACTTCCCTGGTGGCGCAGTGGTTAAGAATCCTGCCAATGCAGGGGACACAGGTTCGAGCCCTGGTCCAGGAAGATCCCACATGCCGTGGATCAACTAAGCCCATGCGCCACAACTGCTGAACCTGCACTCTAGAGCGCCCGAGCCACAACTACTGAGCCTGGGAGCCACAACTACTGAAGCCCGCATGATTAGAGCCCATGCTCCGCAACAAGAGAAGCCACCGCAACGAGAAGCCCTCGCACCGCAACGAAGAGTAGTCCCTGCTCACCACAACTAGAGAAAGCCCACACGCAGCAATGAAGACCCAACACAGCCAATTAATTAATTAATTAATTATTTTTAAAAACCGAATCTCTTTGGGGTCAGTGCTTACACAGTCTTGCCTGAATGTCAGTTCTACCAACATTTATTGACACTCATTCAATAACAGGCCCTGTACTAGGAACAGGGTACAGAAGAGACAAGGCTCCATGCCTGTCCTCAAAGACCTCATAAGCAGTTCTGTCCAACAGAATTTTCTGCAATGGTGGGCATGTTCTATATCTATATCTATATTCTATATCTATATCTATATCTATATATATCTATATCTATATTCAAGAGGGTAGCCACTACCCACATGCGGCTATCATCAATACTTAAATGCAAACCAATTACCATTAAGTAAAATTTAAAATTGAGTCCTTCAGCCACATTTCAAGTGTTCAATAGCCACACGCGGCTAGTGACGTCTGTACTGTACTACGCAGGCAGAGGATAAGACATGGACAGAAACGTTTCATTATAAGTGAGGTGGGTGGCCTAAGAGATACAAAAAAACGTTTCTGAATAAAGTTATTCAATCTGAATTAGGGGAGGGAGGAAAGAGGAGGAAAGAATAAGGATGGAGGAAAGAATAAGGATGAAGTTTCCATAAAGAAAGCAGTTTAAGAAGGGTAGATAGGGTTCCACCAACAGAAATGGAGGAGAAGCAGGCCATCCATGGTAGAGGACCAGCCTGAGTCAAGTCACTGAAATGCGACTTTAGTAGAGCTTGTTTTCTGAGAGCAATAAAAAAAAAAAACAGTTTATCTGAAGTGTAGGCAGAGGAATGGTGAGAGAGAAGGATAATTAAGGTGGGTTTGGTCCTTAGGTGGAGAGCTCAGATGCCAAGGAGGTTGCTGTTAATCCTGTACACAGTAGGGAGCCACTGAGGATTCTAAGTGAGGGAGAAATGACCTATGGGAATGAGCCTTCAGGCAGCATATGAAGTATCTACTCAAAGGAAGAAACTGAAGCAGTATTGCAAGAGACTGGGAAAGAGATGATGTGACATGAAGAAGGTGGGAAATGAGGGAGGAGTAGCTGCTATTGGATTACAAGAGAGAGGGTTGTACGGAAGCCTTATTTTGCCCCAAATAAGAATGACATCTAGGGGCTTCCCTGGTGGCGCAGTGGTTAAGAATCCGCCTGCCAATGCAGGGGACACAGGTTCGAGCCCTGCTCCGGGAAGATTCCACATGCCACGGAGCAACTAAGCCCGTGCACCACAACTACTGAGCCTGCATTCTAGAGCCTGCGAGCCACAACTACTAAAGTCCACGTGCCACAACTCTGAAGCCCGCGCACCTAGAACCTGTGCTCAGCAACGTGAGAAGCCACCCAATGAGAAGCCCGCGCACCACAACAAAGAGTAGCCCCCGCTCGCCGCAACTAGAGAAAAGCCCGTGCGCAGCAACAAAAACCCAACGCAGCCAAAAATTTTAAAAATAAATAAATTTAAAAAAAAAAAAAGAATGACATTCAGAAGTCTGATTATAATTCTTGAAGGCAGTTCCCTGAAGTCATGCCCTGAGCTACAGTCTTTGCAGAGGAAGAATCATTCAAGAAAGGTGAGCTTTTTCCCAACGATCTGCCAGCCCATTAACCTATACTGCAGGGTCCCTTCCCACAGTGTCATCCCCACCGTGTCCCTTCATAAGCCACTACGGGCATATCATCCAAAGAGAACTGGGTGGAAAAAAGGAAGCAAAGAGCAAAATGAGATGGAGAAGGTATTTTAAAAAAAACATGTGCTAGGGAAGTCAAAACAAATTTCCAGCCATTCCTGCTGGAGGAGATTTTATGGAGCAAGACATCCCCAAAATGGGTTTTTATACTGAATTATACTGTGCACCTCATAAAGCACGGAAACTCCTGGCAGCCTGCACGCACACACACTGCCCTCTCGTTACCTGACCAACCCTCCCCAGCAGGTAGGCACGCTGGGAGGCCCAGGGCCATGCAGGCAGCCCAGTGGAGGTGAAGGGACTGGGGTCTGCACTCAGAAGCAACCCCAGCCCCTTGACGTTAGTAAGGTACTGGCCTCCTCTGGCTCTGGGTCTCCCTCTGTGCAATGAGAGGGCTGGTCTGGATAGGCCTGAGAGTTCTGAATCTGGATGGCCTGCAATGTGGGCTCAGGGATGCACAAAGATCCCCTGTAAAGCTGTGACTTTACAGAAAGATCTGGGGTGAGGACAAAGGGACTTGAAGTGGAATCCCTGTTCTCATTCCCTCCTGAAGTGAAGGAAAGATAAGGTGTGGTCATAGGTGGAAAAAAAATAGTTGATAAGACCTAATTATTTTAAAAGATATTGAAAAACTACCCTTGAGCACAGGGATATTTGGCATGGCATGCAGGAAGTTGGCCTGATCTGGGAATTGAACTGCAGCTCCATCTCGCTCTGCATCCCATGCTAGGTCACTTCAGTATTTGAACCACAGTTTCCTCATCTGTAAAACGGAAGTGTTGGGGTGCCTCCTTTAAGAGGCCACCCAAAAGGAAGGGGGCCATCGTGACAATTGCTGTGGAGTCCCAGGGGGGGCCATGAACTCCAAGAGTCTAATTGACCTGGGTTCCTGACACAGGTCTGGGGTTCAGTTTTCCCATCTTTAAAAAAAAAAAAAAGTTTCTAGTTTTACTGAGATGCAACTGACACATAACACTGTGTAAGTTTAAGCTATACAATGTGTTGATTTGATACAACTATATATTGCAAAATGATTACCACCAGAGCACTTGCTAACACCTTCATCTCGTCACATAATTACCATTTTGTTTTTGTGGTGAGAACATTTAAGAGCTACTCTCTTAGCAACTTTCAAGAACATAATACAGTATTGTGAACTGTGGCCACGATGCTGTACATTAGATCCCCAGAATGTATTCATCTTATAACTGGAAATTCGTACTCTTCGATCAACATCTCCCCATTTCTCCCACCCCCCAGGAACCTCCATGCTAGTCTCTGTTTCTATGAGTTTGGCGTTTTCAGATTCCACATATCAGTGATATCATACACTATCTGTCTTTTTCTGTCTGACTTATTTCACTTAGCATAATGCCCTGGAGGTCCATCCAACATTGTTGCAAATGAAAGGATTTTCTTCTTTCTTACAGCTGAATAATATTCTATTATATGTATAAACCACATCCTCTTTATCCATTCATCCTGAGATGGACACTTAGGTTGCTTTCATATGTCAGCTCTTGTAAATAATGCTGCAATCAACATAGGAGTGCATATACCTTTTCAAATTACTGTTTTTCATTTTCTTCAGATAAAGAGCCAAAAGTCAAATTGCTGGATCATACAGTAGTTCTATTTTTAATTTTCTGAGGAACTTCCATGCCTTTTTCCATAGTGGCTGCAAAGATTTACGTTCCCCCCAAAAGTGCAAGTGGGTCCCCTTTTCTTCTTCTTTAAATAAGGGTTTGGGCAAAATGCTATCTAATGGCTCAACCGCTAAAATTTCTGTGACATTAATGCCTCTGTCAACCTGAAACATGTATAAATTTCAAAAGCTTTCAGTGGGCTTCCCTGGTGGCACAGCGGTTAAGAATCCGCCTGCCAGTGCAGGGGACACAGGTTTGAGCCCTGGTCCAGGAAGATCCCACATGCCGCAGAGCAGCTAAGCCCGTGCGCCACAACTACTGAGCCTGCGCTCTAGAGCCCGTGAGCCTTGACTACTGAGGCCCGCACGCCTAGGGCCCGTGCTCTGCGACAAGAGAAGCCACCACAGTGAGAAGCCTGAGCACCGCAATGAAGAGTAGCCCCTGCTCGCCGCAACTAGAGAAAGCCCACACACGTCAACAGAAACCAAACTCAGACAAAAATGAATTATTTTTTTTTAAAAAGCTTTCGGCTAGGCTTCTCTGCACTGACCGCCAGCTGCATTTTTACGGAGCCAGTTTCCCAAACCTGTTTATGCCTGTTGTGTTTCTCATAACTCTAAAATTTAATGAAATGTTGTGCAGATTAAAAATTTATGAGCATCAAAAGAAAGTGGCTTCTAGGAGGACTGAGCTGATCTTACGATAAAAATAAAGTCACTTAAACATTGCTATTGAGTTAGGTCAGGTGTGACAACTATAAAAATTTAGAAAGGAATCATCAAACTCTAGAAGAATTACTTGGCAAACATCTTTAAGTTCTCAGTCCCCTTTAATGAGACCAACATTGGAGATCATATTCGGAATATTACGAGCATGGCTTATACAAGAAAGATGACATGGAACTCCAATCAGCTGACCCAGACCCGAAGAAGAGGCCCTGGGCCTACATCAAATCACTGGCAAACGTATACACATTTATGAATTTTAAGTTAAAAAGGAAACGTTTAATGTGCATTATTATTTTTTTTATGATTCCTTGCTTTAATAGGCTTCTTCTATTAACTGACCAATCTACATGGCTTCACAAATGAGGGCTTCTAAAGGAAGCAACTCAACCTAAGCCCAGGTAACCCTCTCCTGAATAGTCTGTCTCCCCACTCAAGTGAGAAAATAATTTAAGGAAGAAAAGAAGAACTGCTTTACCCATCATGTCAAATACTGTGCCAGAAAGAGACACCCACCCCAGACTTGTGATCATTGTTTCCTTTCTGGCTCCTCCCCTGCTGGCTTCAGTTTCTTCTTTTAGTTCTGCAGAGAGGAGAATCATTATCCTATTCTCTATCTCTCATATGTATCTATATGTATGTACACACATATGTGTGTATATATATATATGTGTGTGTGTGTGTATATACATACACACATTTGTATATATACATATATAAACACATATTGTGTGTGTGTGTGTGTATATATATATGTGTGTGTGTATATATATATATATATATATATATATATATATATATACACACACACACACACAAACGTTCACATAGGGTCAGTCAAGAAGAGGACTCCCTGCCTGTGGTCTGGAAGGAGTCTGCAAGTATGCAAGTAGATGCTGGGACCCGGAGCTGGCTTAATACTGGAGTGTCTCTTTAGCTGAAGCCCAGAGTGACTCATCCTCCCCAGATCTATCATGGAACCCAGTTTGAAAAACCAATGCCCTAACAAAAGATGGTTCCAGATGACCTCGGACAAGTCACTTCCTCTCTGCCCCATCACCAAAGGTGGTTGGTCAGGCACATACTTACTCCACATTTCACTAGGATCCCAGCAAGCTCTTCACCATGATCACTTCTGGGGAATGAGATTGGGCGGGGGAGAGACTGTCACCTTTTCCCATATAATATTGCTGAATTGCCTGAATTTGTTACTACAGCAAGCTTGCATTCCTTTTGTTGAAACCTAAAATTAAGGTTAGAAATTTACTAAGTATGTATGCACTCACTGCTGGAGTCACAGATATTAAAGAGACATGATGTTTAACTCAGGAAGCTTACAAGACTAGCAAGAGAGACAGACAATTAAACAATCACCATATTTTCATGAAAACACGGACTGCAGTGAATATACAAAGTGCTTGCGAGATAACTGTTCTCGGGGGAGCCAGGGAAGTCATCTTGGAAGCAGCAAAGGCACATTCAAGCTGGATATTAAAATACGGGTAGGAGTTATGAGGCAGGAAAGATATTATTTAAATGTACACGTTAAGGGAAATCTCACAATTAAGTGGGCAAAATTTAAATTTTAAATGAATATCTTTATCTCAGCAGTTGGGTTAAATCCATGTTTCCCAAACTGTGGTATGAGAGATGAGTTTAGACGGCACGTGGACACTACGCTAACTTTTACAGGCTACCTTCCATTTATAGCAAGTTATTCTGGTGTTCCATTTGTGAGAGTGATACAAAGATTCCTTTTAAAAAATAAATACAGCTAATCCCATTTACTATGTGACCTTGTGCAATTGACTTGATCTCTTTGAATGGCCACATCTTCATCCGTAATATGGAGATGCTAAAAATACCCATGAAAGGGAGGTTTGTTTTTTTTTTAATCATAAAGTTCAAGTGTTATTATCCTAATAGTTTGAACTCCCTGCATTTCTGTGCCCCCAAGGTACTCAGCACAATGTCTGGGATGGAAGAACGACTGAATAATGACTGAAGGGGCTTAGCTCCAAGCAAGGGGAACTTAAGGTGAACCACAGGTTTTGGGTGAACTGGTTGAGTCTAGGGAACGTGAACAGAATTCATCACCCATGCAAACCCCAGTTGATCCTAGTGACTGATGAGGCATCTGAAGCTGTGATTAAGTTGATTAGCAATGGCTGAATACACACATTTTCCATTTATTCATTCCCTCATTCAACTAATAGTTACTGAGTGCCTACTATGTGACAGGCACAGCTCTAGACACCTGCGATTCCAATAGTGGACAGGACTGGAAGGTTCCTCCTCTCTCATGGAGTATCTTATGCAGTCCAATCTTCCCCACCTACCTGAAGGAAAGATGGCTCTGACAATATTCACTTAATCTTATCTGAGGCCCAAAGAGGAACTGTCATTTATTTGAGGCCATAGCAAGTAGATGGCAGAAACAGGGCTACAGCCCAAAGCACTTGCCTCTCAATCTAGCACAGTTTGGTATTCAGCAGGCTTGCAAAACCTGCTTGGCTTTCCAAGATCCGCAGCTGCCCCTTCTCAGCCACCAGCCTTCCCACCTGTTGTCTCTCTTGGGGGAGGGGTTGCCTTCTCTTCCCCAGCTGGGAGCAGGTGAACTGGGGCCATTCCCTGGAGGGTTCTGCAGTTTGGAGATGGTTTACAGGCCAGGAGAATAAAGTGGAGAAAGAAAAGAAGGGAGGGAGGGAGGGACGGTAGGAGTCCTGCTATTGGCAGACAGGTAATTGGTTACTTTGGGCTGTCAGCTTCTTCCAGTCTCCCTCCCTGGGGAAGGCTAGAGAGAAAGTAATTGAAGAAGGTGCCTGAACAAATTAGTGTGAGACTGGGCTTAAAAATTTGAGTTGCACCTGGGTTCAGAGCTGAGGGTTTGATCTTCAGACGCCCGAGAAAGGATGCAGAGATGGAGGAAGGAAGGGAGGGAGTCCGCTTTCTCCTGCTGCAGCTGAGCTTCCAGACTCAGAAGCTCCTAAAGGGAATGTTTCTTTCCCTCCTGGGCTCCTGCTGAGCTGCGGGGGCTGAGAAGAACCTCAAATATCACTTGTTTTAATCTCATCACATGAGAAACGGTAGGAAGCCCAGAAAGTGGAAGGGACTTGACCACAGACACCAGCAGAACTGGGACCAAACCCCAGGACCCCTGGCTCCTAGTTCCAGCCACCAGATGACCCTGCCCCCTAGCTCCATGAGGTCTTTACTCACAGGACTTCCTGTGAATTGCCCTAAACATGCTCCAACTGCAAATAAAGTGGGGAGGGGATGTGTCCTAGGGATTAAAGTATAGGTCTGTTTATTTAACAGACACCTAGATGGCATTTGCTGAGTGGTGGGCACTGGTCTACATGCTCTGCAAACTTTAGCTCTTGCAATCCTGATAGCAATCTCCTGATAAGCAACAGAACAACCCAATGAGGCCGCTACCTTGTAAGATGGTGTTCACAAACTACCACCCCTACCGCTGCCCATGTGTCATTCATTTGGTCAGGAAACATCTACTCAGCACCTACTCTGTGCTGTGTAATGCATTATATAGTTGAGAGGAGCAAAAACAATGAACAAGACACATTCCCTACCATCAAGGAGCTGCCAGATAAAGTTTTTTGGTTTTTTTGTTTTTTTTTTAAAATAAACGGGATAGAAAGCTATGAGGGGGACGGTGTACCAGGGAAGGCTTTGGTCAGGGAAGACTTCTTGGAGGAGGTGACTTGAGTTCTATGAGAAAAGGAAATATGAACCCAGAGAAGAAGGCAAAATTTTTTAAAGTTTCTAGACTGTGAAAAGGAATTAAGATTTTATCTTAAGAGCAATGAGAAACATTTAAAGGCTTTAAACAAGAGAGTGGCAAGATCCAATTTGATTTTTGAAAAAGATCACTCTGGTTACTGTATACAGCAGGGCTGGCAAACTTGTTCTGTAAAGGAACAATTAGGAAATATATTAAGCTTGGTAGGCCGGATACTCATTGTTGCTACTACTCAACTCCGCTGTTGTAAAGCAAAAGCAACCACAGACAATACATACACAAGGGTATGAGTGTGACTGTGTTCCAATAAATCTTTTTTTATTTATGGACACTAATATTTGAATTTCATATAATTGTCGCATATCACAAAATATTATTGTTTTTGATTTTTTCAAGTATTTAAACAAGAAAATAGACTTACAGGCCACGCAAAAGCAGGCAGCAAGCTGGATTTGGCCCGTGTGCTATATATCAAAAAATATAAGGAAAGGATAAGGAGGAAGGAGAGGCAGCAGGAAGACCAGTTAGGAGACTGAGGTAACAGCCCAAGTGAGCTTGGACAAAGGTGATGGCAGTAGGACATCATGAGAAGTGAAGAATTTTGACAGTCATTTTAGAAGTAAAACCAACAAGGCTGGTTGACTGAAAGAATGAGAGAGGCAAAGGAAGGGAGATATCAAAGATGATTCCTTTGCTTGAATAACTGGGTGAATGGTAGTCTGGTTTCCTGAGATGGAAGGGAGAGCAGGTTTGGGGGACAAATCACACATTGGTAATATGATTCCTGACAGCAGAGAGAGAAACAGGGTCCCTGCAGGTTGCCAGAAAAAATACTGGCTGTCCAGCTAAATTTGCATTCCTGATAATCAGAGAGTCATTTTTAGCATAACTACATCCCAAATATTGCATGGGACATATGGGACATAGTTATACTAAGCAAGTATTCATTGTCTGAAATTCAACTGGGCATCCGGCATTTTATTTTTTGCATTTATTTTTTCTTCACAAGATATGCCAATCCTACTAGGGGGGTAGCCTTGGAGGAGAAAGGAAGGTTCCTCAGAAGAGGTAATAGCTGAGCTAAGGCTAGGAGATGGCCAGGTGAATGAGAGACCAGAAAAGCATTATGAGCAGAGAAAACAGTGTTTCTATTCAGGACTCAGGTAGGGGGAATGTGCCTGGTTCCCCCCAGAGATCTGCCAGTAATCAGTGAAGCTAGAGCCCCAAGTGCCACGGGGAATGTCAGGAGGTGAGACCGAAGAGATACCCAGGGTGTCCAGGGACACACCAAGGATTTGGTATACCTCTTAAAGTACAGATACCCAGGCCCCTCCCCAGGTGCTTCCACTGATCTGGAAGGGAAAACCTGGCCTCTAAGGTGATTCTGAGGAGTCGCTAACTTTGGGAAAAACCGGGCTAAATAATCTGGGACCTTTCCCAGTGACAAATCCCAGGAGCCTAGGAAGTTGCTGCTGGCTGTGAAGTCTTGAAAAGAGTAACCCAGGTAATCAGAACAAAGGTGGCAGAGAACAAGCCTGCAGCCTCCCAAGGGGACTCCTGAGAAGGGGGTTCTGTCCGTTTGGATGGAAGTTGGTGGTCCAGAATGTTTGTCCAAGGACCCACCCAGCTCCCCAAGAGTCCCTAGGCATCTGGTACCTGGTTCTCATTGGAGCTCTCAGCTCCTGCAAGGAGACAGACGTCTCCATGCCTCTCGTTGCCGCCCTGCCTCCTTCCCTCCTCAGCCCACAGCCACCACCGAAATGATTCCCCCAAATGCAGCTATGACTGTGACTGGAAATCTCTTTACTGCTGATTCTGCTAATGGAAATGTTCCTTCCCTTTGCGGCTGCTTGCAAAGCCATTCGTGACTTCCCAGGTGCCTGACAGCAAGGCTTTGTCAGCAGGCAGCCACCAGAAGGGAGAGGGTTCTGCCCCGATTGCCTCCCCCCAGACCCGCCTGCCTGAGACTCAGCCTCTCCGAGTTTCTCTGGCCAAACTGTCCTCAGACAACCCGGGAGCCCCCTGGGAGCACCCCCCGCCCAACAGCTTCCCCCTGCTCTTGGAGAGCGAGCAGAGATCAATGGTCAATTTCATCCTTTTTCTCCTCCTGGTGGGGAGAGAGGGAAGGAGGGCAGAGGCCAAAGCCAGCAGGCTGGAGTGGGAAGAGGGGGGAGGGAAAGGGAATTTGCATGCATTAGTTATTCGTACCTCCACCTCCTTCCATAACAAGGATTCCAGGTGGCTAAGAGGCACAGAGCACAAATGGTGCCAGATGCTGTGCTAGGTGCTCTGCACACACTATCTCCCTAAGGATCACATGGCTTAGTGTAAGTAAAAACTGAGCACAGTGTTGGACACTGACGACAGCTGAAGATGGAGGACTCTCCAAAAATAATGATCGCAGCAACCCAGAGAAGGGATTGCTGTGTTACCTCCACTTTCTTCATGGGCATACAGAGGTCTACAGTTAGGAAGTAGTGCAGCCGAGATTCTATCCCAGGGCTTTGGGTCTTCAGAGCTGGCACACCAGTCAGAGGAGCTGGGCTACAGACTGGATTTTGCCATGGCTTAGCTGTGGGACCTTGCAAATGTACTCCTTTTGCTGTACGTGGGCCTCTCACTGTTGTGGCCTCTCCCGTTGCGGAGCACAGGCTCCGGACGCGCAGGCTCAGCAGCCATGGCTCACGGAGCCCAGTTTCTCCGCGGCATGTGGGATCTTCCCGGACCGGGGCATGAACCCGTGCCCCCTGCATCGGCAGGCGGACTCTCAACCACTGCGCCACCAGGGAAGCCCACAAATGTACTTCTTTTTGCTAGGTAAATGAGAGAGTTGGGCTGGATCTCAAAGGCATTCTTTTACCCAGCTCTAATACTCTAGGAGAACTATACACTATTTATTAGGACTTTTACAGCATTATAATATATATATATATAAATATTTATTATTATATATATCCCTTATGTATAGATAATGTAATATAAATTCCATTTTCAAGGTAGGAGCATAAAAACTGCACAATGCTGCTAAGAAGCACTAGGCGACAAAAGTCAACTTAGGATGAAGGGGAGGAGTGACAAGGAAGTTCACCCAATCAAACGGGCTGCATCTCAGACAACAGATGCTTGACAACTTCTAGCAAAGAAATGCAGAGCTTCTCTAAGTTCCTGGAAGGTCTAGGTAACAGGTTCCCTAGTATGACAGTATGCCCAGCAGAAGGTGGGAATTCCCTAAGCACTGGGAGAAGAAGGAAGTGGAAAGGGAAGAAGAAAGGGAAAGGAGGAAGGATGGAGGGAAGGAGGAAAATCAAGAAGCCACGGCAGCATGGGAATCTGCTTGTCAAGGAGTCCAGGGCTAACGAGTGACATCTAGAGCAGATGAGACAAGGCCCGGTGCTCTCCTGGCAAACGAGCAAGGAGCGACAGGGCCTGGGGAGAGGCTGAGTCAGCTCCTGGCAGCCCAGAAATGAGGTGTTGAGTCCCTCAGGCCTGTGAGGCTGTCACACCTGAAGTTCCTCTATAAGAAACGTCTGCAACTTCTTGCTAATGAGAGGAGGAAGAGATAAAAAGTACAAGAGGTTGTCAAAGAGGTGAAAACTCAAGGGCACTCCTAGTTCTGTGCAGTATGGAAGGCGGAAAGAGCACGGAGCCTGGAAGCAGGCACACCTGGGACAGGACCCAGCTCAGCTGTAGTGATCTTGGGTGTGTTCTGAACTCCTCTGAGCTTCCGTGCTCACCTATAACATGGGATGAATCCTACCTGTCTTTCAGCACTATGGAAAGAAGGAACTGCAATAACAAACGTGCCAGCACCGCATCACGGGCATAGTAAACGTTCAATGAATGGCTGCTTTTTTCATAGCCTACCCCATACCAGAAGGGGGAAGCCCAGCACACCAGCTCCCCCCACCCCCAGTGGCCTGGACTAAGGTGGGAGGAATGTACACCAGACCAGGAGTCAAAAGGTTGGATCTGGTTCCTGCTCCACCACTGACTTGCTACGGTGCCCTTGACTTGTCCATCTTTATATAAAAGGGTTTCATTCAGAAAATGTCCTAAATTTTTACCATTTATGGCAGGTGATGACCCCAACACCATGGATGGATCATCTCCCCCCAAACATTCAGTGCCTCTCTGTCTGGCACAATGCAAAGGTGCTAATCCCTTATCTGGCTTCCATGATTCTCAAGAAAAGGTCTTCCCTAAACCCAACTCTTTCTCCTCTAATCAAACTGGTCTCATTCCTCATCCTACAAACACCCCAGAATAATAAGGAGGCAGGAGAAGGTAGAGGCAGTAGCTGTGGAAGCTCAGAAGAGGGAAGGTTTCATGGAAGAGGTGGCATTCCAGCTCAGCCTTAACAGAGGAGTGGAATTGCAATACCTCTCCAGTTCTGCACAGTATGGATTCTGAGATGAGACTTGGCAAAGCTGTTTCTAGTCATCTAAGATGCCCTGAACACCTAGGATGTGCCAAGCACAGGGTGAATCACTGCAGCCCCAGAGATAAAGGAGGGATGTTCTCTGCCTGTGGAGCTCTTAGGCAAGTACCACAAGACAGACAGAGAAACACATTAAGTTCTGCTCTCACTTTGCCCCAAGTCACCATCATCTCTCACCTGAACAGACTCCTGCAGACCCTCCTCTCCCATCCTTGCTCCTCTACAGAGCAGCCTGAATAATTCCTTTGAGACAGAAGTCAGTTACGGATACTCTTTTGCTTAACGTCCTGCCTGGCTCGCCATGGCACTCACGGTAAAAGCCTAAATCCTGTCCTGTCCTGTCCACCCCCTACTCACTCCACTCCGGCCATACTGGCCTTCTTGCTGGCCCTTGAACGATCCAGGTGTGCTCTGGAGTCAGGTCTTTGCTGGAGCCCTTCTCTGCCCGGAATACTCTTCCACACATCTGCCTGGTGAGGCCTTCATGGCCTTCAGGTCTTGGTCCAATCCTATAATCTCAATAAACAATCCTTTGGCCCTATTTAATATTAAAACTGATTTCCTCACCTTAATAGTGTTCATTTTCTTTTTGCCTGTTTAATAGACTCTATCACCTTCTCACATACCACATAATTTTCTTATTTATTACATTTATCATCTTCTCCCCAACACGCATACACAGGCATATATACACGTACTCCTGGATATGAGCTCTCTGAACACAGGAATCTATGTCTTTTGTTCTCCATACATCTTAAGTGGCTGGAGCAGTGCCTAGCATGTTGTAGGCGCTCAGTAGTTCTAAGGGACCAGCCACTGTTACACCAGTCTTTATATCGCTAGTGGGTACCAAGGCCCAGAGTGTCCAACTTTAGTGCCAAGAGGTCAGGAAAGGCTTCAAAGGTAAGTTCATAGTTGAATTCAGCCTTGAAAGGTAAGAAGGAATTTTCCCAGGGCCTTTGGGGCAGAGTTACAGAACAAGAAAGAAGGGTTCTTAGCATAGGACAGTCTGGGCAGAGTCTGATCACGGACCTTGTAGCTCAATAAGGAGCTTGAACTTCATACTAAGAATTATGGGGAGCCAGTGAAGTGCTTTAGGAGAGGATGGCCATGATCAGATTTGGGCTTTTAATGAACTCCCTCTGTCTGCAAGTACAGACGATGGACTAGAGAGAATAAGACTAGAGGGAGATACCAGTGAGTTGACAGCTGAAATCGTAGTCGAGAGAAGTGCTGACATCTGACCCTGCCGGGGGCCGTGACAACGGGCATGGAGAAAGGGTTCCTTCTCAGGTGAAAACCCTAATGGTTTATGACATACAACATCCTTGTCAATTTTCGACTCACAGAAGGGCTGCCTGCACGCTCCAGTATGCCAATAAGGAAGCTAGAAATCTTCCAGTCCTGAATCTTACATTGGGTAGTCACCACCCGACCCCCTTCCAAACCAAGGAAAAGTCTTCCTGGGGGCTGTTGTCCTAAAGAACTGCAGACGGCAGTGAAGAGCCAGTGAGAGGAGAGCAGAGCGAGTCCCGCCAAGCACCGCTGCCTGCCTTCTCTGGGGCCGAGAGACTGCAAGCTCTGCTGGGAGGAAAGAAAAGCCAGCTCTCTCTCGCTATAGTTAATCTTCTGTTGCCACTAGCTGGTCAGTATGAGAACTTGGGGAAGTATCAGCCCTACAAAGAAAGCATCCCCGTAATGCTGCTGCACCTCAAGGTTAAATCTGACTCTTTCTTTCTTTTTCTGGAAAAGAGCAGGCTTCTTCTCACCCTCAGGGCAGCTAGAGTGAAAAGCAATGAGGCTCCCTCCTCCCCAGCACAAAACCCATTGGCTCAGGCTCTCAGGAGAGACTGGAGCCAACCAGGTGGATACCTTGGGCAGGAGAACAAATTCAACTTCCCCAGGGATATCTTTCTCCTTAGATTTTTGTTTCTTTGTTTGTTTGTTTTGCAGGGAGACGAGGAGAGACTTGGTGCACCTTATGATGTTCAACCAAGTTGCAGACCTGAGACATATTTAACCCAGAGCCACGTGTTGGTAGTCAGTGTGATGGAAAGAAGCGTGGATGGGGATTCAAGACCACTGGGTTTAAGTGTGAACCCAGCTGGTCCTTAGGTAGGTTACCTCCCTTGTCTGGGACCCCGTGTTGCCATTTAAATGGAAGGGCTAGATTCAATGTGCTCTGAGAGTCTGTGATTCTGTAAGGCCATCAGAGTTGATGGCCATGGTCACAGTTTTCATGGCTTTACCCAAAGAAGTCACTGTCACTCTCTGTCCTTCTCTCCCCCCAGCACACGTGTTCACACCATCCTATGGCAGCCAACGCCTAGTTTACAGCCAAGCAAGGAGGTGAGAAGCAGGAGGCTCTGCCTGCCAGGGGCCTAGGCAAACCTACCGTTGGACTTGCTGTAAATGAGTATTATTGAATGATCTTGCAGCCTGAGGGCCCCATTCAGGAGAAGGAGCAAGCTCTGGGTCACAAAAGCTCGCAGAGCTGTGCTGTCTTGATAGCTATTGTTCCTGACCCCCAGAAACAGCAAATCTGGATGGCCTTGACCCAACCTGGGCCTCTGTAACAGCTAAAACGAATCCTCCTCTCACGCTGCCCCATCACTCTCTCAGTAACATAGTATAATGGTCCCTTGGTATCTGCAGGAGATTGATTCCAGGACCCCACCCCTTTCCAAGGTCCAAGGATGTGCCAGTCCCTTATATAAAATGGCAATAGTGCAGTCGGCCCACGGTTGGGTGAATCTGGGGATGTAGAACCCACGGCTACGGAGGGCTAATTATACTTTCTGAGGGCAGATAATATATCTGTCTCTGCCCTAATTATTAGAGTTCATCAGACCTGAACTGGCAAAGGGGTGGGGATGGAGTAAGGGAAGTGAATGAAAAGGGGGAAAAACTCAGATCAGAGACCACTGAACCGCGGAAATAACATTTTGTAAGCTTTGTGTCTGAAGACATCGAATTCGCCCTCTCACCCACCCCGGAATCTCTCCCTCTTACCCATTCTGGAAAAAACACTGGGATTGATTTTAATGAATATTCTGTGGTCAGAAATCCCTACAGAAAACCCAGCTTATACTGTTTGTATCTGTTTTTTTTCTCCCACTTAATAACTGTCATCAACCTTCAGAATCAAGGCAGAAACCAAAAGGGGCAGATAGCCTCAATGCCTCTGGTCCTGTCTCCAAATGCCTGCCAAATAGCTGTGTGGTCCCTGCTTGAAGACCTCCTCCCATGTGGACCCTGTCATCATTAGAGGTCAGAATGCTTGGCTGGTGGACAGCTCCCAGGGACACATCCTCCTGTCATGTTGTACTCCATCCCCTTAGTATTTGCACCTTTAGGACATTCTTTAGAACCAGACAGAAAAAAAAGCACATGCCTCACTCCCTGTTGATGTTTGAAGAACGTTTCTCCAGCCCTTGTGGACTGTCCTTAGGCTAAACTCCCTGCTTCTAGCCACCTTTCTGACCTTGTGCCTGGTCCCTCACCCCTTCTGGGGGCTCTTCTCTCTTGGTGTCCATTTTTGCCTGTATTTTAAGGAATCTTTGCAGACTGACCAAGTGGGCATTTCAGAGCATCTTCGTCTTCCACCCAGGCCAATCAGCTTCCTGCAAACAGCATCCTTTCAGGACAGATCTTGAGGACACTGCCAGATCTGCTCATGAAGATGCATTTAAAAACATACTACTGGATGGTTTTTCTTTCTCCAGACACCCTCCCCCAAATATAGAGCACGCTCCTCACCTGTGTGATTTATATGACAAGGTAAATTAGTAATGGATGTTGACAACGAGTAGTTACTCAGTTTTATCTCCTTTCCCCCTTTTGCTGAATCAAGGCTCATGGTAAACAGTCCAACCTGGCCACTATCAAGCACAGGAAGAAGGATGCCAGTTCCCTAGCGGTGGGCATGAAAGCTAAATCCACAAGCAGACTCTGGAGCTGCCTGGGGGCAGATGAACACTGGGTGATGTGCGGGTTCACCTCAGAAGCCCTGCAAGGACAGTTGCTCCCATTCAAATTCTTTCTTTTCCGTCAGTCCTCCCCAACACCCCCATGTTACCAGCAAAGGAAAGGAGACAGTGAGAAGCAAGAGCAGCTGGTCAGAGTTACAGAGTGGGTCAGGGCACTTCAAGTTCACAGAATCTTTGCACCAAAGGATTATTTTAGGGCTCAGCTACCCACTCATATTATAGCACAAAGAACTGAAGATCCGGGGTAAATGACTTGTTCAAGGTCAGAGCAGGCCCCAGCTGAGAGTTCCAGGTCATAAGCAACATCAAGCCCCCAAGCTGTACTGGAGCATTCAAATTCTCCTCCAGCCCATCCTCCATGACCTCACTCAGTTTTTGGTTTTGCTTTTGTTTTTTTTCCTGTCCAGGAAATGTCCCCAGCTTTCTCTAAGTCTAAAGAGATATCTCCCTCCCTGATGTTACAGAATGTGTCATACCCATCACTCACTTGCACCACTACATAGGATGCCCTTTGACATCCCATGAGTCATGGAACTTCGCGTTGGCAGGGTCATTGAAGGTCATTTAACTCATGCCTCACTCACACACTCTCATACTTCAGCACCAATGTAGCTAAAGTCCCCCTGAGAAAGGTTCTTGCCGTGCTGATGATTGTTATGTTTCCTCTCCAGGACCCTGCACCATGCCCTACATAAATGTAACCAGCCCCTCAGTGCATGTTTGGCTCAGGATGGCTGTTTAGCAATTACCAAGAATGTAGGTGTCCGACGCGCTGAGATTCCAGTCCCAGGTCTGCATTTACTCAAAGTGAGACCTCGGACTAGGCACCTGACCTCTCTAAAGAATGTTTCCTTACCTGTAAAATGGGAATAAATTACAACAGTGCCCACTTCATATATTTTATGTGAGTAAATAATAAAAGGCAAGAGTAAAGCTCTGAGCAGCACAGTAAGGATTCAACAACTATTTGCTATTCCTTGATCTATTTCAACGAAATTCACTTTATCAGGACCACTGACTTAGATTCTAAAGAAGAGGCCCAGACACAGAAACTTGGGGGGGCATTTCACCTCTGAGGGAAACTTCCACCTACATAAAGCAGGCTGGAACATGAAGGGAAGATTAAACATGAAGAGGAAAAGACCTGAAGAAAAGTCTTTTAAGTCTGGGCACTACTAATTATAGAGCCGATAATTCAAACAGGAGAGGCAGGCACAATGGAGGGAGGGAAGGCCAGGTATGTCGGTGACTTTGGTGAATAGGGATGGTAGACAGTGTGTGCAAAATAATTTTGAGCTTCCCCAACTGGACTTGGAGTAGAATGGGAACTTTACCTTTTATTTGTTTGTTCACCGCCCCTTAACACCAGGGACATTTTACCACCACCAACTCTAGACCCACAACCCAAAGCATAGCCTGAGGGCTTTGGTAGACACTATCCCCCCCTAGTGGTGGCTCCACACACCCCGCTATTGGCAGGATTCAGCATTTACCGACTTTGCATGTGCATCTGCGGCGCATGCCATCTCCAAATCCCTTGAACTGGTGACCTAGTAGTGAAAGACTCACCCAACTCTCCAGAGACAAACACTAGGGAAGGATGTTTAGAAGGTCTGAAGATGGGATGATGGGATGGGGCTGCCTGGGGACCCTGGGGGAGATACGGCCATAAATGACTCAGAGTACCCCCCCTCCGCCCTCATTTTGAGCCAGCCTGGCCCTCCCAGAGCTCATCATGCACTCTGTGTTTACACACAAACAGTGGAAGAACAACACAAATAAAAAGCCCACGTCTCCCTACACAGATCCTGCTATGCTCGGCCATCTGGCGACTACCTCGCTAGCCAAATCCCTGGTAGGAGTGCCTCGGGCTGCGGGGAAGGAGGAGGAGGAACCTGCTTCCCCAAAGGGCTCAGGGCTTCCAAGGAGGACAGCACCTGCCACTCCACAGCAGGCAGTCCCCAGCCACCGAGGCTCAGCCGCCTGCGTCAGAGAAGGCGGAAGCCTCCAAGTGGAGAGCACCAGAAGACTGACGCTGAAGCACAGGTCTGGGGATCTGACACTTCCAGCTCCTCACTCAGTTCCTCAGTCAGCCTGCCCTGAGCTCCCAGGTACCCATTTCCTCTTGAAAGCCAAAGTTTAAAAACGCAGAGATTGCCAGCTCCAGGAATTCTGGAGCGACTCCTGTAGCTGGCTGGACCAGGTCCTCCACATCCTAGGGAAACTGGAACGCTCTGGGGTCCTCGCTTCCAAGTCATGCCATACCCAAGGATGCCCCCCCTTTCCCCCTCATCTGAACAGCCATTTAGAAGGACCCCCACTCCCTCCCTCTCCGGACATCCGGGAGTAGAGAGATCTCGAGGGTGGAGGGAGAAGGTTGGGATTGAAAGTGGTGAGGGACACCCTCCGTTTCTCTGGAAGGACCCTTCCCTGCGGTGGGGTCACAGGAGTTGGCCATGAGCCCAAGGTTGGCTCTTCGCCCTAAGGAACCCCATCTTCACCCCCATCCACTTACTTGGAAATGGGCAGCTCACAAGTGCACGTGGGAATGGCTCTTGGTGTATGTGTGTGTCCGCGCACGCGTGTGTATGCTTGAACGTGTGTGTGTGGCACACGAGACGTGCCGCCGCGGAAAGTCCCCTGGGAACCTGCAAGGCGCTCTTCTGCCTAGCACCCCACAAAGCTCAGCACGCTCAAGTTACAGCCAGCTGGGGAGAGCCCAGGGGCCAGAAACCCGAGGCACATGCTCAGACCAGGAAAGGGCCTGGCGCTCGCTCGAAGCTCCAAAGGCGGCCAGCACGAAAGGGAAGTGGCGGGCGGGCGGGAGGGAGGGGGGCGTCACAAAAATACATCAAAAATATTATGGCTCCCAGGAGAGAGGAGTCTAGTCCCTTGATTACTCTTTGGGGCTTCTCGGGCGAGCAAGGAGTTAACCTCAGAGGTTCAAGCCGGGACCCCGAAGGCGCGGACATCGAAGGCCCATCACCCCCGCGGTGCCGGAGCTCAGCCGGATCCCGGGGTCTGGAGTCTGGGGCGAGCCCGCGGCGCCTTCCTGGAGCTGCTGCTGGCCAGACTCCGGCAACCAATCGCACCCCGCTCCCCCAAGAGGGGAGGGGGGAGAGAGAGACCGGTGAGCGCGGGAGAGCTAAGGGGAAACAACATTTTTGTAAACGCTCTCCGAGATGATTAAGCGATCAATTACCCGGGTGGGAAATCAGCTGCGCCTCCCACAGCTACCTGGAAGGGCCGACTCCTCCGGGATTCGCGCTGGGAACCAGCTGGCAGCAAGCTGCGGGCGAACTTTCTGATTAACTTTTACGTTTGAGCCCCCACCCCCATCCTTTTCCTCTCCCCTTCCTTTTTCATGCCTTTAAGTTATTATTATTAGCCCAGTGAGTGAGCTGCGAGGACAAACCTGCTCTCCGCCGGGAGGGGGGTAGGAAGGCGAATGCGACCACGGGGATGGAGGGAGAATCTGAAAGTGGAGGGAGACCTTGGGTTCCGAACGCCAGTGCTCGGAAATCACTCAATCCTCCCCAGCCCCATTTCACAGATGGCTAAAACTGAGGCCCAGAGAGGGGAAGCGACTTGGCCAAGGTCACCCAACCCATCGGGAGGCCGAATTTATGCGGACCAAGGGATTCTACATGGAGCGACTCCGCTCCGATTCTCGAGAAAATCGAACCGGAAGAGCAGAGCCGACGATTCCGAGGCGACAGCGAGGGGGCGGTGACCGCGGGCGGCCACTGGCCGTGCCCCAGGAGCAGTGGGCGGCTGGACCCAGACCTGGCTCCCGAGCGGGGGACTACCACGGCCCCCAGCTCAAGCACACTCAGGCAGTTGGGGTTTCGGCGTCAGCGACGGATCGCGGCAGAGCTCAACGTCTGCACTGAGAGACGGACTGACAGGTCCCCACCGCGGGAGGCTTGGCACGCCTCCGGTCTCCCGCCACGCGCTCGCTCAGATACTGCCCCGGACTCATTCCAACCACCTGTACGCCCTCCGGGCCCCTCAGCTGCCCTCACTCAACCCTGCTCGGGGCAACCCGGGGCGGGAATCCCCAGGGCGCCCCCACCCGTCTGGCTTCACTTGGGGGCTCCCGGTTCCCTGGGACCCCGCGTGTGCCGGCGCCCAGCCTTACCCAGGGTGAAGAAGGGCAGCTCTGTGTTGTCCAGGTCGTCCTGCACCGCGATGCGCCCCGGCAGCTCGTTACGCACAAAGAGCAGGAGGCGCGACTCGGCGGCGGTGCCCGCGGAGCCAGCGGAGCCCGGGGACGCGGCGGCGGCAGCGGCGGCTCCTGCCCCGGTCCCACTCCCGGCCCCGGCGCGGGTGCCGCTCCAGCCAATGTCGCTCTCCCGCAGGGCAGGCAGCGTGGACACCGTGACTGTCTTGAGCCGGCACGGGCTGTCGGGCTCCCGCGAGGCGGCGGCGGTGGCGCCGGCCAGAAGCGGCGGCGGCGGCAGCAGGAGCAGGAACAGCAGCAGCGGCGGCGGCGCCGGGTGGAAACCGAGCCTCAGCCGCCCCCGGAGCCCCGAGCTGGGGCCGGGGCTGCGCCGGGCGCCGGCGGCGGCCATGGCGGGAGGGGCTGCGGTGCTGCGAGCGGCGGTGGCGAAGGAGGAGGAAGAGACAGTGGCGGCGGCGGCGGACGCCGAAGCGAACCAGGACGCCGGAGCTAAGGAGCCGTGGGAGCCGCTCGCTAGCAGCCCCCGGCTCCGGGCTCCGCCTCCCGATCGGCCCTGGCCCGCCCCCCCCCCCCGCGCCACCTCCCCGGGCCCCGACGCCCGCCCCTTCTCTGTCTCCCCACTCAGACCCCGAGCGTCTCGGAGGCTCCGCCCAGCCTCGTGCGAATCCCAGTCGCCCCCTCTCCTTTCCCAGGATCCCCCAATCCGCCCTCACAATATTCTTTAGCCACAGCACCCCTCTGCAAATTCCTAAGACTTAGGGACCCCGGGTGCTTCCCCTTATTTCCCTGGGCTCAACCCAGCTCGCCCAGCTTTACCCCACCCCTGGCCCAACCCAGAGGCTGCACCTGGGGGCGCGCCTTAGCCCAGCCTTGCTCCAGACCCCGCCTTCTGGGGGGTAGGGGCGCCTGAGGATGGTCAAGACAACTTTGTCTCCCCTCAAGCCCAATAACAAGTCCTGTACCCTTTCCTAGTCCCTGAAATAATTCCTCGTGGCCTTTGAGACCCCTGCCCACCCACTTGCCCACAACTCAGGCATTCCTTCTCCCACCTCTCCCATCTACCCAGGCCTCGGAGGTTGCACCAACAGCTAATGGACAAAGGGTTGTCGAACTCCACCCTCTAAGGCCCCCACCCTCCTGCACTGACTCCAGGAGGATGCTCCGGCCCCCAGCTGCCGCCCTGCAAACCAGCGCTTTTTTCTGGATCCTGTTCCCAACCTGGACAGCACTACTTGGCTGCTCTGGTGTAAAATTCCTGAAAAGGGTGCGAGGTAGAGACCTACCACTCTGTCTGCTTCTGGCTCCCACGGGCTCCCACATCCTCTGCCCCCCTCGCGACTCTTCAACCCCGCCCCACCCCACCCCCAAGCCCGGTCGTTTTTTTCCTGGAGTCAAGCTGAGCTCTAAACCTAGGTCTTCGTACACAGGGCAGCCTTTTGGCCCTGGGTAGGTTCTCTCTGACCCACATACCTGGTATCCCCCAGCGAGCCATCACCTCTGCAGGAATCTGGGCCTTGAGGGGCCCCGCCTTCTCTACTCCCCTCCTTTTCTTCCTCTTTCCTCTCTCTGTTCTCTCTTTCATCTCTCCACTCATTTCATTCTTAACCTTGTCTTGACTTTAATCTTATAAATGCTTCCTACCTATTATCTGTGAGCCATTTCCCATCTCCCGGTATTTCTTGCCCATCTGCACACCTTTGGTGTGGTCTCCTCTGTGCATTAACTTCTCTCATCTTAGCTCTTCCCTCTTCTGCCTCTTTTCTCCTTTCTGTATTTAACCCTTCATAGGAAAGGCCTTTTTCCCTCTCCCAGCACATTTTATTTACTTTTTCATGACTTTGGATAAAGGAAGAGGACTTAAAAGAAGGAAAAATCAAAAACTGTTTTGTGAACTTGGACTTAATTATACTGTTTATTAAGCATTCTCCAAGTGCTAGACGTGTACCTATGTTAACTTTTATACATAAACATACTCCAATGAGATGGGTATTATGATTCCCATTTTCCAGATGAGGAAACTGGGATCAGGAGGTCAGGGAGGTAAAGGGACTTCCCAGGGTCACTCAGCTAATGAGCACAAGAGCTCAGATCTGAACCCCAAGCTCCAAAGCCTTGGCTGTTTCCACTGAAACACACTGTCCTCAGTGACCTTGGAAAAGCCCACCTATCAAAGATGTTGTGAAAGGCACATCCAAATGAGTGCATCTGGGTCTTTTTCAGCTCTGAGGTTTGTAAGGTGTGCTTCTCCTGTCTCAGTTTACTAATCTGTGAACCCAGGGAGGGGGCGGGGGTGTGGAAATCTGGCTTTTCAAGTCCTCTGATTCTAAATTGTCTCCTGCCTCTCTGACGCCTGCTCCAGTTCATTTACTCCTCCAAAATATGTCGCCCTGGCTCCCTCAGTCTCTCCTTTGTACCCTTACAATCCGCCACTATCCTCTGCAACGGGGCTTTCTGATTTTCTATGCCCCTTTCTTCAAATATGCTGACATAGTCCATTTATAGAAGTGCACACCAGGAAAAAAGGGCTCCCTTATGTAAGGCAGAGTCTGTGCAAGTCCTTCATGGACCCCTGGTACAAAGGCCTGTCGAATGAGACCAACACTTTCATTCATTCATTCACCACCAAATATCTAGGGCTCCTACCAGGCACTATAAGGGGATGCAGAGATGCATAAACACAACTCCTGCCCTTGAAGAGTTTATAACGATGTGGAGGGAGGTGTGGGGATGAGAGAACACAGAAATATCTCAGATACCAGGCAGGCAGGCAGGCAGACAGACAGACATGTGTTTCTTTTATGAGGTGCTCTGAAACATATGCTTGGAGAAATCAAAGGAAGCTTCCCAGAGGAGGTGGCATTGGAATTGAGCCATGTAGGACTAGTAGCATGGGGTTAAATCTGCCATTTGGCATTCCTGGCAACTGCTCAGCATCTGGATGAATCCCTTAGAGGGGGCTTTACTCTCTAAGCCACAGCCCACCTCCCATGAAGAGGCTACAATTTCCAGATACTTTCAGCCTCCACTGCATCTAGGACTTGAGCACATGACTCAGAATTCACCAATCAGATTCACCCACCCCAGATTCTGGGAAGGAAGCTGGAATTAGGCAGAATCCACTTGGGGACCAAAGTGGTAACAGGTGGGGCAGTTACATCCTGATTTCATCACTAGTAGAAATCGTTCTAACACTGCTGCTCAGAGCCCAGTGTCATTTGGTGTCAAAAGTGTGAAATACCTTCTTGGTGTCTGGCTGCAGCTACAACAATAGCTCCGTCAGCCAGTTCTGTGATGTGATTTGGAGTGCTGCTCTCAACTTCACAGACTTTCAGCCCAGATACCGTGCCCTCCTGGATATTCTGAGTAGTATCACTACTGAATTCTGTTACTGCTTCAATTATCAGAATTGGTCTCTGTTGCTTGTGACTAACACACCTGACTAAGAACAGAAAGTGGAAACAAATGGAAGGCAGCGAGGGCAAAGCTCGTGAAGGGAAATGGAGGAAGTTCATTGAGAGGGAGAGGAGAGATTGAAGACAAGACAAAAAAGGCAGGCGAGGAATTTGCTGTTCATTTTGAAGGAGGACCTACGTTATCTAGTAGGCAGTGTCGAATCGGGAACAACCACAGGAAAAGAACTCATATTTCTGAACACATACTCTGCAGCTTCAAAACTTTATGCAGAATATCAATGAATGATCATAACAATTCCTGCCTCCTGGTGGTAGTGAGGCTTCAGAAACCATTATGCAAAGTGCTTAACAAAATAGGTGCTCGATAAATTATAACTGCTGTTTTGATGTCTAATTCCAGCAACATCTGGAGGTAGGCTTGTTATCCCCATTTGATAGATGTGGAGTTTGAGGCTCAGGGAAGCTAAGAAACTTGACTCTGATCATGCAGTAACCAAGTGTTGGAACACACATCTGCCTGACTCCTAAGTCCTTGCTCTCTCTGCCACAGCACGCCACCTTTCTGCCCCAACCCTTCCCACCCACCCTCAGGATGCTAGGACTTCCCTATTCACACTCTGATACCCTGTCTTGTGGCCAGTGGTACCACTCTTCTCACCCTTCCCCTCTCCTCCTAAGTCACAGTTCATTATTGATTTAATTAGTTACAGTTCATGATTGATGTAATTTATTCTCCTAGAGGGTCCCCACATACCCCCATTTCTGACTCCACTGATGTGAAATTCCTTTTCATTCTTTCTAACCCCTTCCAGCTCCCCCGCTCCCCAGCAAATGCTTCCTCTTGCTTCATCTTGAATATTTCATATCTGCCTTTCTAGGTAGTTTTGTAACATTTTTCTCCTTTCCTTCTTCCCCCACCTTACGCTATTCTGTTTTTAAAAAATTCCATCTATTCAGACCACATGAGTGAGACAGCCTAGTGTATTTGGAGAAGCAAGGATTGGGGAGAGACAGGCTTGGCTGAGATATCATCTCTGCTATTTACCTATTGGGTCAAATCACTCAATAATGCCCCTATTAGACCTCATTTTCTTATTTGTGAAAGGAGGAAAGTAATACCCATTTCTCAGGATCATTATGGGAATTTAATGAGATCACATATGTGAAAATGCCTAGCCCATAATGGGTTCTATTAACATTATAAGTAAATCCAAACATCTTCTGGTATCTCACTCCCTGTTTTCCTCTCCAGCCCCATTTGACAAGATCTTCAGCACCATCACTCTGTTCTGGCCAGATACACATCTTTTTTGTTCCTGGAATGTTTCAAGCTCTTGTGTCCCCAGTGTTTTCCCAAAGGCTCTTCCTTCTGCCTGGAGGGATCTCCCTCCAGACTTCACCTTGCTACCTTTCATTTACATGTAAGTCTTAGTGCATAAAGCACTTTCTTTAAGATGACTAAGCCCCCAGTTCAAGCTAGCTCCTCTCTGACTTCCGTGTTATTTCCTTTCACATCTCCTCGTATATATTTTAATTGCACTCATTACATATTTTAATAATTGTCCATTTATTAGTGTATTTCCTTGATGCGTCTTCCCCTCTAGACTGGGAACTCAAAGAGATCAAAGGCCATGTATGTCCTGCTTACCACCCTGTTTGTACAAGCTAGCTCTGTGTCTGACATAGGGTAGAGACACAAAATCAGTATTTTGTTAATGAATCATCACGCCTTTCTTGACTTTTATGTCTAAGACAGGTATTGTATTAGGCACTAGCCATAATTCTGCAGTGAAGAAAAGAGACCCATCCTTTTGGTTTTCCACAATGAGTACATTATCCTCCTTCTGTCTATCTGTCTGTCCCTCCTTCCCTCCTTTTATTCCTTCCTCCTTTCCTTCTTTCCCTCCTTCCTTCTTTTCTTCCTTCCCAGATTTCCATGATTCAAGTGATTTTTTTAAAAAGTCTTTCTTCTTTAAGCTTCAAAATGATGTCTAGAACACAAACTCCACTTCAGGAGAAGAGCTTGTTATCTCTTGCTCCATCTCTACTCTATCTAAGCTCAATCCTCCATCAGTCCTCTTTGTACCCACACCTGTCCACCGTTTGTTTTCTCTTGCTTCAATCATGGCCCTCTCTGTAATTCACCTTGTTCTTTTAATCCTGCCTTGCTCCCTGCAGCACTTTGAATCCATTTATCACCCAGCATATTGTTTCCTTTTCTTCCCTTCAGCCACCTCCCCACAGACACTCTCCTTTTAGGTCTGCCAACCTCAGCATCTTAAACCATGCAGAGCCCAACTCCTTCCGTTGGTACAGGAGCAATTACAAGATGAAGGTCAATCTTGAAGCTTTTCCTTTTACTGTTGATGTCTCCAAATTAGATCACTGTAAACATTTCTATTACTGCTGTTTCTTTGACTCAGACCTCTCTTTGACGTAAGCTCAAATTCATTTCTCGATCACTTACTAGTTGGCTAATTTTAGTGATTCACTACCTCTCTGAGCCTTATCTTTCTTGTAAGTTGGGTGATGGGAAAGTTGGATGAGCCAGCAGGTATAAGTGGAAGCACTGAGTACTCTCTGGCACATAGTAGGTCCTCAGTAACGCTAGCTTGTTTCCAACCCCAAATGTCTATTTATTTGGTCCTTCTGTGACCTTTCTGTCTCTTTGCTTTCCTCCCTCCATTTCTCATCTCCCTTTCCAGAACATTTCCACTATATCTCATTTAGAGCAAACTTTTACCATTGTCTCTAACTTCTCCTTCATGAAAAATGAAAGAGTATTTTAATCACCGTTGTCTTTCTTCATTTCTACTTGCATCCGTTTAACTGATTTCTGCTTCAACCCAGGACTTATCTGACTCTTTTCCCTTAACAGTTCTCAAATTTATTATTTTTTTTCTCCAGCTCATACCTTTCATTACCTCCCACATTCCCTGTCCCCGGTCCTCTAAATCAACCCCTTCTTGTTCCATGATTTACACAGTCATTTCAAATCCTTCTTACACCATCTAGTTAAAACCCTCGCAAAACTCCTTGAAAGACTCTCTTTCCTCATTCATCCTGTTGCATTTTCTTTTTCAAGTTCGCTCATCTTTAATTCATCCCCATCATTCATTTGCTTGTGCCCAAATCTCTGTACCTCTTTGCCTACTTAATCATTTCACCTATTCGTGTTTACTTCTTCGTTACACTTGTCATCTTTCATCCTTAGCTCATAGCAATAGGTGATATTCCTCTGGATCTTTTTTCCTTCCAAATCTTACTACTGGTGTATTTTTCAGGACCCTCTGTCTGCGTTCCATTGGCTCTTCCTGTCTGGAATATTTTTCTCTTTGGAACCCTGCTTTAGTTTAAAAAAAAAAAAAAAAAAAAGCCTTGCAGTATCCTCTTTATATTTATTCAAGCTGAACTTCTAACCTGGTACATTAGAATGTATTTTACTAATGAAAAGTGTAAGCTTTATTCTCTGCTAGCGAGTACTAGGTTGTCTTCCTTTCTGCAGCACATTATTTGTACTATTACATTTTGAACTGGTGAAGGTGATGCAGCATAGAGTGACTATTTCTACAACATTTTCTGGGTGTGTACTATGAGTGAGGCACAAAACATATTTTCTTATTTAATTCTCACAACCACCTGTGAGGTTGCAATTGTTAATCTCAGCTTTACATAGAAACAATTGGGAACACATAGAAAATGTGCTGCCTGTAATATACTAGGCAATTTACATCTAATGAAGTCCTTCTAACTTCTTTGGGTTGAAATTCCGAAAGTAAGCCCTGTAGGCAGAGGGCAAGGAGAGACCAAAGAAAGAGACAGACCCCTCCAGATTGCCAGGTGGCAGTGCTAATAAGATGAAAGCAATTTACATGCAAGACCTGTCTTGGATGCTGCAAGACAGGTAGATCTTTGCACCTGTCTGCCAGAATTCTGAAATTCTGTATGGAGGCCTTAACGGGGTTCAGTCACATACACCATCCAGATGGTCTCAACAACACATTGCTCTCTCAAGACTGCGTTCCTGACATGGTTCCGGGAACAATGGATGGAATGTACATTTCGAAGACCCCGGAGAGGGTAATGAACCCAGGTCAAGCCTGCAGGTCAACTGGCAGTCACGTCCTCTCTGTGACCTCCTCCAACAAGACAGTATAGCTTAAGGGTTAAGAGTTTCCATACTTTTGTAACAGGGATGATAATAACCACTTTGCAAGAGTGTTATTTGACATTTGTCTTCCCTGTTAAATTATAGTTACCACAAGGGCAGAAATCCTGTCAATTTTGTTCTCTGCTGCCTGGCATATGTTAGGTCATCAATGATAATTTGTTGAATGAATGAATGAATGAATGTTAAAAGAACAATCTCTTGCATAAGATGACACTGGTTTTGAATTTCAGCTCTGCCATTTAATACCCATGTGACCTTGAATACAGTAGGGAGACAGCAGACATCTTTCAGTCTATATCTTTAAGTTTGTTGACGCATGCTGTTGTGTGCATATAGTTTTTTTAAATTTTTAAGTAATCTTATTTAGCAACCCTTAGAGTCAGGCAAACCAGGGTTCAAATCCCAGCTCTCCCAGTTGCCAGTTTTGATGCCTTGGGCAAGTTAATTATCTCTTCAAGCATCACTTCTTCATCTATTAAATGAGAATAATGCAGTCTCTCTATTATACTCAAGGACAAGTGCTAGTTTGGTTGATGATCTGGGGTGAAACCCCAAGACTGCCTGTTTTCAAGTCCCCTGCACATTTTATTACACCAGGGATCTCACTGCCCTGAACTCCCAACTCCATGGCCTCCTTTCACTATTTCTCCCACTATCTCAAGGAACTTTATGTAAACATAACTCCAAGGGCCTCCACTTGGATGTATCTCAGGAATACGGAGGACATCCCCAACTCCTGACCCACTTACCAAGCTATATTTGATGACTATTGTATGAGAATCTGCAGACTCAGCAAGGCTGAGGCTCTGCAGGCTCCCTAAGTCTCCTGAAAGTCCAGCTGTATCCCATCTCATTTAGAGAGGCTTTCAGCGAAATTTATTGAAAGTCCCTCATCTCAGCTCTAGGCACTATATATAATATACATGTTTTTTTTTTTTTTTTTTACTGAGACTCTGGTCTATGGAGGGAAAAAGAAAAAAAAAAATATTTAAACTCAAAAGAGCCCTTCCTTCCTTCCTCCCTCCCTCCCTTTGTCCCTCCTCCCTCCCTTTCTTCCTCTTATCTCTCATGCATGGAGGACTATGCAATACTGTGCTCCAGGAATGTGGATACAGTGATGATCAAAACTAAAATGGTCCCTGCACTCCCAGAGCTAAAGGGGAGCAGAATATGCCACTCCAGAATATGGCACCTTGGCATACTGATTGCTTTGAATTCAAGTTACTTGAGAAACAGCCGGTGCAGGAACTCTGATCCTCCTTTGTACCCTGAAAGTAGGAAATACATCTTCCATGTGAAAAGTACCCTCTCTGTACCAGGAGGTAGAGAGACATCCTTATCACCAGAGACAGAGAATTCAGGGCAGAGAAGGCTGTATAAACAAACTTGTTACTTCTTCACTAATTAGCTGCCCCAAGCCCAAACTCCTTTGTTTTGTCAATTCTTTAGAAATTTATTGTTTCTTTGTCTAAAAGATATAGAAGCTGCCTGCTTTGGTCACTTCTTGGAGTCTCAGACTTTTATGAGCTTCCATACATATGAAATTAAATTAGTTTTTCCTTTTTTTTTTTTTTTTTTGGTCTTATGTCAACTTAATTATTAGACCAGACAAACAAACTAGAAAGGAAGAAGGGAAAGGTTTTCCTCCCCTACAGAGCTTACAGTCTAGTCAAGAGACAGACAAAAACAAATAACCGAAAATGAATATATGGGAGGAGAAAATGGGGAGATGCTATTCAACAAACTGGTATACAGTTTCAGTTTTGCAAGATGATCAAGTTCTAGTGATCTGCTGTATAACACTGTGCAATACTATATTGTATAGTTAACGATACTATACTGTATTCATAAACAATTATGAAGAAGGTAGATCTCATGTTAACTCTTGTTACAATAAAAAAGAGAATATATGATTTTAAATGTTCTGTGATAGAAAAGAACATAGTTCTATGAATTGGAATGATGAGAGATGTATTGATTTATATTTGAGGACCAGGTGATGCATCTCTGAAAACATGGCAGTTAATTAGAAACAAGGAAGAATGAATAGCATTGTTATGGGAAGGGAAGTGAGGGGGGAAAGCCAGGCAGAGGGAGCAGCAGGGCCAAATGCTATGAGAGATAACTTGGCAAGTTCTAGGAGGCAAACATTTGAGGTCAGTGTGGCTAGGCAGTTGAGAGGGAAGACAAGAAAAGGATAAAATGAGTCTCAGAAAGTTAGTATGGCTTAAATTGTTCAGGTCTATGTAGGCCATGGCAAGGAGTCTGGGTTTAATTCTAATTTAAATGGAAAGCCATGGGCAATTTTAGGTAAGAAGATGGCATAGTCATAGACATTTTTTAAAATACTTCTTTGGCTTTAGGTAGAGATGGATTTGAATAGTACAAGACAGAACAGCAGGAGTCTAGCACGGAGTCCATCACAGCTGCCCAGGTGTAAACCTGTCTAGGACGCAGACTTTTCCATTCCAATATCCCCCCACCATGAAGTCCTATAGCTTTCACACACTGATAGTGGGTACTCATTATCTCCATTGAAAACTGGTTCTCTCTTTGGTTGGTTCTGACCAATAGAATGTACCGATTCATCTTTTCCTTGTTTAATCTACCACTATGGATTCAAATTGTATAAATTTGAGAAGCTATGTGGGGCAAGTTGCATAAAAATTCTCCAAGTATTTGAAGGCATCTACCTCCTTCTCCCTTTCAAGAAATGACTGTCCCTGTCAGCTACCTCCACTATTCTCTGTATGGGTATGAAAATAAAAACAATAAAAATTAACAATAACTTTCATTTACAGTGAATGCTTCCATATTCATCACCATAAGTTTGACTTCCATAACCTTGTGAGGCAGCAAGACAAGAGTTTTTAGCCTCAATTTATAAGTGGTGAGAATAAAATTCAAAGATGTGACTTACCAAGTTTGGACAAATAAGTGGAAGAATTAGGTCCTGAATCAAGGTCCTCAACTCCAAGTGCAAGCTTCTTTTCACCCTAGAGTGAGAGGCAGCATAGATGTAGAATAAGCTCAATTGTTCTGGTATCAGATTGATTGTCTGTGTTCGAATCCTGACTCTGATACTTGCTGTGTGACCTTGGAAAACTTATTTAACCTCTCTGAACTTTGGTTTCTTTATCTGAGAACAACAAAAGTAACGACCTCATGGAGTTGGATGACATTAAATGAGCTAATAGATTAAAAGCATGAAACAATGAAAGTGTCTAGCCTACATTAATAATCAATAAACATAATCAATAGATGTTAGTTATTATAGTATCTTAGACCATCTTGGTCTAAAGCAATAGTGGTAAAATAAAAGTTGCTTTGGGTGTAATATAAGGTATCTGGGTTTAGAATATTGACTCTGCCATAGAGTCATGGATAAGGTATATAATCAGTGAGCTGGTTCTTCATCTATAAAGTGGACATAAGCATACCTGGCTTACAAAATTGTTGTGAAAAGTAAATTCTGTAACTAATAAGAGAAATCACCTAGCACCAAGAACTATGTACTCAATAAATGTTAATTTCCCTCATCTTTGCTTTGATTTAACATCATTCCCCCAAGGAAGGCTTCCCTGATGCCACAGGCTGAGTTAGACACCCTCCTTTCTTTGCTTCTAGCACCTTGCATCAACCTGGAGCAGAGAAGAGAATATGCTGCATTAAAAGTATCCGCTCCTCCGGCTGGGCCCGTGAGCCGTGGCAGCTGAGCCTGCACGTCCGGAGCCTGTGCTCCGCAACTGGAGAGGCCACAACAGTGAGAGGCCCACGTACCGCAAAAAAAAAAAAAAAAAAAAAAAGTATCTGCTCCTCTGTCTCCACCTTTAACCTGGAGCTGTTTGATGTACCAGGTACTGTTCTAAGCACTTTACAAATAACAATGTATTTAATCTTTCTATAAACCTAGGAAGGTGTACTATCATTCTCTGTGTATCAGGGAACTGAGGCAAGAGGGGGTTTGAATTATGCATCCCAGTTTGCACGGCCGGCACAGATGGGGTACTCACTGCTTCCTTCTACTTGTTGAGGTCTCAGTGGAGATGTCATCCCCAGAGAGAGGACTTTCACGACTCCCTACTCCACAAGTACCACCCATTCACCATCATTTCTATGTCGATATTTTCTCCACCACAGCTGATTCATGGATTGATTGATGGATTGCCTCCGTCACTCAAATATAAACTTTACTAGGAAAGGGATTTTGCCTCTCTCATCCACTGCTGTGTATCCAGCCCTTAGGAGACACACTGACACACAGGAGGTGCTCAATAAGTATTTGATGGAAAATTAACAATTGCATGCATTTATTAATTATGGAATTTATTTTGTAACTTAAAAACAATGGCTAGGTCAATCTGTACTTTTTACGTTCTTGTGAAAGTTAGTGGCATTTTAAACGAAGTTGGGTTGGGGAACGAGGAAGACTGCACAGAGATCGGACTCCCTTTGGCCCTGCACTGGGTCTTCTGGACTCTCAGTAGCATGGCTTCTGTCTGAACAGCTGGCCAATAGCTGGTTCTCACCCTCTTCTTGGAAGGCAGGAGGGGTTTCTCTTCAAGGTGACAGGATGGGAAAGCAGAGGAAGCTGCACGGGGAGAGATATACTGCAGTCGTGGCATTAAGGCTGGGGTTTGAGATGCCCACTAAGATTCACTGGGAAAAAATAATACTTGAAAAAGTGTAATGTCTAGTATTTATCACCTCGGTCTATTGGTAGCTCATTCTCCCTGACATCTGTGGAAATTCTTAGGAACTAATATATTGTCTAACACCTACCTTGACAATGAGCCATGCACTTTGTTGTTAGCTTTAATTCTCACCTGTTATTCTCTAATTAATTTTTGCTGCTCTAAGTCTTATGTAACCCATTAGCATGATATTCAAGTTCTTAAACAACCTTTCTGATCTACTGTCTTGCTATTTTTTCTTCCTGTAATCTCTGCCCTCATCAAAATAGATGTCCTTACTATTCCCTGCACACACTCCAAATTCCGTTACCTCTGTCTAGATTATTTTTCCCTCACTAGTACTCTGCATGCACAGATAGCATCCATCCTTCAGGGCCATTTCTGATTCTCATCATATCCTTTATGAGTAATATTTTTTTTCCTTTGTATGTCCTTATTCCTTGTATAACTTATTTATAACATTTAATATTTTCTATCACATATACTATTTGCATTTAATGCTGTGATGCTTTAGATTATTGTCCAATAAATAGTCATTCCCTTCTTCCTCTGTGAGTAGAGAGTCTTCCCCAGAACTTGTTGATGTTGACCTTGGCCATGTGACTTGCATTGGCTAGTGAGGTACTGGAAGTCATGATATGAGCCAAGGCTTTTGTAGTGATGCTGTCTCTTTGTGCTTCTGCCATTGTCATGAGAGTAATATGCCCTGTCTAGCTCACTGGTCCATGTAGGGTGACAGATATGATAGAAGATCTGTACGTAAGCCATAGTTTGGAGACAAGCCTAGCCAAGCCAACCCAAGTCAGCAGACCCCCCCAGCCAACCTTCAGATATCTGAGTGAAAATAAATTGTTGCCATTTTAAGCCACTGAGTTTTAGATTAGTTTTATTACGCAGCGTTATTGTGCCAATCACTGACTGATACAAAGTTTTAACTCCTTTCCTATACTCTGAATTGCTTGAAGCTAGGGACAGTTTGATTCATCTTTTTTCACTCATGCAAAATTCCAAAACACAATCCTAATACATATTTTTTGAACAGATAAATGGATTAATAAATGATTAAAGAACTCTAGAGAGAAATTCAAGATTCAAGAATCAGTAACACTAATGTACTCATTAGTTCAACAAGAATTAATTGAATACTTATTTTGTGTCAGGCATTGTACTAGAGGAACAGTATTCAGTGCTAAAAAAGCCAGACTTGGAGTCTTGATGCTCCTTGGTGGCTTGGGAAGGCTCGAGAATCAGGAATTCGTAATGCAGTCAACGTGCAAACCCTGATTATCCTTGAATTGCATGCGAGGGCAGCAAAATAATCAGAGAAGTGATAATGGATAGAAAAGAGCAGAAGATCCCTCTCTCACTGCTGATTCCCATTATCTCAGGTTAAGAGCAAATCCCCAGACAGATGGGAGGAATTTGCATCCATTTGAGAAAATGAGTCGTAGAAGCTGACCCAAGGGTAAAATTGAAATCTATAGGGACAGGTACTGGTGGGTCATTTTCTGATTGCTGAGTGACACCTCTATCCCTTTCCCCTATTGTGGAGAGGCTTTGGGCATGCCGAGCCTAAATGCCATCATCACCTGTAAATCAAAAACCTGGATCCATGACGTCTAGATTTGACAGTGTGACCTCAATGCCCTTTTCCGAGAGCTTTTCCTGATTATTAAGCATTTCTGTCACACTCTCCTGCCTACCCCCCCTACTCACCCCAAAGGTGTGGCTAAAGTAGCTTATTGCTGATGACTTCCATTTTGCAACACAAGGAACTCTAGGAATGAGGATTAGAGTGCTAAAATGCCTGCATCATGGAAGGCATCAACAGAACCAAGCGTTAAGTCCAGCTTCCTTGCCTTGGACACCAGCCACTGGGGAGCAAAATTCATCCTGCACGTGCTTTAATATCACCTAAGGCTTTTTGTTTGTGTCTATGTTTTTGACAGCAGGTGGCTAGTACAGATGGACTGTGAGAGAGAAAAGGCAACTTTTGCATGGCTTGGAGAATGACACGCCAAAAGAAATGCATGGCTATTTCCAAAACTGGCATCTCTTAGCCTGAAAGAATAAGTTGGATTTTTTTACTACCTTCAATAAATGCCACCTTGATATGCTAGCAGGCCTTAATGGGGACAGCAGCCGTAAGAAAATAAATGTTTTGGTCAAGTAGACAAATATCAACAGAGATCTACTTTCTAATCACTGTGCAATTTAAATATGATGATGCACTACGACATTTAGTACACTAGTGTATGACAGCAACAACAAAAATAATAATAGTATCATTGATTGAGTCCCTATAGTATACCAGGCAGTATGCTAAATGCTGTGAAGGTCTCATCTCAGCTAACCCTTCCAACAATTCTAAGAGTTAGGAAGTGTAAGCATCGCCGTCTGTCATATGAAGAAACTAAAGCTAAGAAATGTGAAATTCCTTGTCCAGAGTCACACACCTAATAAGTGAAGAGGCCAGGATTGGATCTCAGGCATCTTACTCTAGAGCTCCTGGTTATAAACACTACTTCACATCCCCTTTCATCATCAAGATCAGACATACAATAAATGGAAGCTAACATCATCATCATTTTATTATGATCATAATTATTAGGTACCATAACAAGAAAAGTCACTGCATGAGAGTATTTTCTGGAATGTTTCTACTGAAAGAAATGGTTGATTGAAAAGTAAGGATGCAAGTTTAAGTGTGGTCTTCAGGGCCAAACCATAGGAGACAAGTAAAAAGGAAGGGAAAGGTCGAATCCAAAATACCTGGTTCTCACTTCACCATGTGGTAGCCTAGGCAAGGTACTCCCTGAGTCATTTGAAAAATGAAATGCAGTAGGTTATATCATGGTCCTAATCCTTCGCCTCTCTCAGTGTCTGTAACCTTTGCCAGGTGTCTTTCCTCTTACTAAAGAGCCAGAGTCTATTTCTGCACTATTTGAATCAGGGCATGTCCATGTGACTTGTTTTGACCAATAGAATGAGGCAGAAGTGAATGGTGGGTCAGTTCCCAGCCCTGTGTGTTTTTGCTTTCTGTCTTATGCTTCTGCAGTCGCTAGAAGCACATGCCTGGGCCAGCCTACTGGTCTCAGAAGGAAGACGGCAAACACGTGGAGCAGAGATTTCCCAGTTAAGGTGCCGCAACAAAGTTCAGCTTAGAGCTGAATCCCTGCTGCCTCACAGATGCATTGATGAGCCTAGCCCATAGAGCCAACCTCCAACCAACCCACTGGCATGTAAGCTATAATCATAAATAATGGTTTTAAGCCACTAAATTTTGGGGTGGTTTATTAAGCAGTAACAGGTAACCAGTACAAAGAATGTTCATATATACTTTTGTCCAGTGTCTGACACATAGCTCCTGTTGAATAAAAAATATTTCCCTTTCCTACCTCTTTAATCAATCAGAAAAGTTTTAGTTCCTGCCAGTGAAAGTCCCAAAATTATGTTAAGATCCTCAGTCACACAGGTGGAGGAAGGAAACTCAAGGATACCCTGTATCAATGCTTCCACTTTGGCTCCTTGCTCAGGTTGGGAAGTGAAGCAAGAGACAGCATGTGACCGACCCTCTTGTACCAGGAGCTTGCAGCTCCACCATCAGCACACACGATGGCCTGACAGCCTCAGAGCAAGTTTTCTAGAGTAATTATTTCCATTGCCACAATTGGTTATTTCTGTTTCAAAGCCAGTTCCCCTCTTCACTCCTGATTTTTCATTTCTGTAAAAAATGACAGTGAGTAACACACCACTGTAAAGCAATTATACTCCAATAAAGATGTTTAAAAAAAAAATGACAGTGAGTGTCTGATTTAGCTCTTGGAAGAAGACAGGGTGTTTAGGGAAGGATGGAAGCATGGAAGAAAAAGGCAAGGGAGGAAAGAAACAAAATGCCTCACCCCAAATGGGTTTTACAAATGTAAAGCGCTAATGAAATTCGAAATAACGATAAATTATGCTTCCAAGGCTGAAGCCTCACGTTTCTCACCATGAATATTCATCTTCCATGTTATCTTTCGAGGGAATAAAAATTGGGTGAAACAGCAATGCACATGTTGGTTGTTTTTTTTTTTTTTTTTTTAACTTTTCTTATTCTATTTTTGTCTGGACCAAGGCAGGCCCCTGACTTGATATTGTCTGTACTGTAATATTCTCTGTAGCTGTGATGTGTGTCTCACTGGATGTCCACATGCAGACGTCTTAAGTGGAAGATGCTTAAAATGTCAATAAAATGTTAAGTTGAGAAGAAGTGGGGGGAGAAAGCTGAAGCTACTCTCTTTGCGGCTGCTAAATGGTCACAGGTAGCATAGGATTGTGACTTTGGGCTTGGCAACGTGGAATCCAATGCATCTTTCATCAACTGGCATGGAAGAGTAGGAGGCTATTAATAAGCTACCAATAGAGGGTTGCGGGCTTCCCTGGTGGCGCAGTGGTTGAGAGTCCGCCTGCCGATACCGGGAACACGGGTACATACCCCGGTCCGGGAAGATCCCACATGCCGCGGAGCGGCTGGGCCCGTGAGCCATGGCTGCTGAGCCTGCACATCCGGAGCCTATGCTCAGCAATGGGAGAGGCCACAACAGTGAGAGGCCCGCGTACCGCAAAAAAAAAAAAAAAATAGAGGGTTGCAACTTGCTGTCGGAAGAGGTCTGCAATTGGCTCCCAAGCTCAGAGGAGCATCTGTACAGCAACAGGCATACAATGAACTGTACATGTAGACATAATGTTATTAGTCTGCTCAGGCTACCATAGCAAAATACCACAGGCTGGGGGGATTAAACAACAGAAATGTATTTTCTCACAGTTCTGGAGACTGGAAGTCCAAGATAAAAGAGCAGCTGGATTGGTGTCTGGTGAGATCTCTGTCCTTGGGTTGCAGATGGCTACTTTCTCTGTATCCTTGATGTGTGCCTGTGGCCAGGGGTGGAGAGAGCGAGAGAGCAAGAGAGCTCTTCCTCTTCTTATAAGGCTACCAATCCTATTGAATTAGGGTCCCACACTCATGACCTCATTTAACCTTAATTATATCTTAAAGGCCTTATTTCCAAATACCATCACATTGGGGGGTAGGGCTTCAATATGTAAATTTGGGGGAGACACAATTTAGTCCATAGCATACAGTATGGTCAACCTTCTCTGTGAAGGTGGCATGGTTCCCACTGTCCCTAAGGAGGAAAAAATGGCTCATCTTATCGAGCTCTGATGTAATCATTGGCCTGTATTTCACAGCCGAGAGTCAGAATGTCAGCATTGATGACCCCAAACCTGAGGGGTTGGGGGCAGGGGAATTTGGGGCAGAGAAAGCAGAAGAGTGAGACAGGAATCACATGCTTTAGCAAATCCCAAAGGAACAAGGAGACCCAGGAGCTGTGAGCCAGAGACCTTCTTTTACCAGGGCTCTGGGAAGCAGCCAGGTTTGCCTAAGCCAGAGGGCTTCCTTTCCCAGGGCTCTGAGAAGCAGCCAGGTTTGTCTAAGTCAGTGATCTGGGATCCCCAGAGACTCCTGGAGAAGGGCCTCGGGGAATTGCTGAATACTGATGTGCCCTGGGGCCAGGAGGTACCCGGGTCAGTAGGCTGACAGGGTGGGAGTGGGAGAGAGAGCATGATAAGATGGTAAATGTTGACACATTAAGACGTCCCCCAAAATAGCTCTCCTGTCACCTACAATTTTTTTTTTTTTTTTTTTTTTTTTTTTTGCGGTACACGGGCCTCTCACTGTTGTGGCCTCTCCCACTGTGCAGCACAGGCTCCGGACGCACAGGCTCAGCGGCCATGGCTCATGGGCCCAGCTGCTCCGCGGCACGTGGGTCTTCCCGGACCGGGGCACGAACCCGTGTCCCCTGCATCGGCAGGCGGACTCTCAATCACCGCACCACCAGGGAAGCCCCGTCACTCACAATTTGGCTTACAAACCTTCAGCAGCTTTTTGGTACCTTCATAATAATAGTCTTAAGTTGGCGTTTGTGGCTCTGTGTGCTGTTTTTCAACTAACTCTTCCAGCTTTTTGAGATGACTGGCAGAGAGAACATTTAGGGCTTGTTTATTTGAAATGGCTACTGTTCTGAGCCTTCTATACATATAAACTCACTTAATTCTGACAACTTGAGAAGACAGGACTTACTACCCTCATTCATTTTACAGATGAAGAAACAGGGTCCATGGAAGTTTAGTGGATCGGCCAAGGTCACATAGCTAGTAAACAGCAGAGCTAGAATTCAAAGCCAAGACATCTAACTCCAGAGCCCACGCTCACAAATACTACACAACACGCTTGCTTCATGCACTTCATGTGACAGAATCTCTGGCCTTCTGCCAAACATGGCCTATATTTTTTCTGTTCCTGGGGTATTCAACATCATCCCATTCTCTGCAGATCCCAACTCCCATGAATATTCAAGACCAGATTCTAGGGGTGTCTCCTCCATGAAAATGTTCATGGTCCCTCCCGCTGTGAGCGGCATCTCCCAATTCATCTCCCACTGAGCATTTCATCTTCTCTGTGGTGATTACCATTTGGGGACTGAGAAGAAAATTTATATGGCTGTAGTGTAGCGTGGCACATAATCATCAGATATGGATACATCAAAGCTCTCCTACAGGCTGTGAGCCTCACACAAGCACGGGGTAGCCATGTCAGCATGCCTCGCAATCCCTAGAACAGTGCTCTGCACTTAGTAGTTAGAGCAGCTAGGATTAGGTTCAGTGGAAAGTAACAAAAAATCAAAAACAGTGAATTTAACGACAGAAGTCTATTTATCTCTCTTATAAAACAAGTCTGGAAATAGACAGTACGGACCTGTTTTAGCATTTCTTTGGCCATAAGGTACCCAGGTTGCTTCTATATATTTGCTTCTTAATCCCCAAGGTGTGGCTCTGATCTTCCTGGTCCAAAACAGCTGCTTGAGTTCCAGCCATCACATGCATGATCTAAATAGTAGGAGAGAGTAAGAGTCATGGAAGTGCAACACAACACTTCTGCTTATATCTCATGACCAGATTTTGTTACACAGTTACTCCTAACTGCAAAGGAGCTGGGGATGTCTTTTTAGCCATTTAGTTGGAGTTATGACCTTCCAGGTAATAATGAGTATTATGTTATTAAGGAAGAAGGGATAAGTAGGTGTTGGAAGCAACCAGCAACCTCATCATTATAGGTCCTCAGTAAATATTCAATTCAACAACTATTTCTTGAAACCTACTCTGTGCCAGTCACTGTGTGAAACACTAAGGATACAGAATTCAAAGAGAAAGCCCACCATCAGACCCACCATATTCTAAGCATGGCTGGCCCACTTGTTATATTTTGGACAAATTACTTAACATCTCCAAAACTTAGTTTCTTCAATCTGTAAATGAAATAATATTACTCTTTCACAGAATTTGTGGGAAAGGTGATATAGCACACTGTAGGTGCTCAACAAATGTTAGCTTTTTAAATTGAAAGCCAAAAGGATGCAACCATTACCACATTGCACACCCTCTTCCCTTCTTCCTTCTGCCACCAGGAAGAGCCCTCCAGCTTTGACACAAGTCAATTTTGGATGAAGCTGAGATTGAATTTGATTCTTCTTCCCTGAGTTGACATAAAGGGGTTTGAACCTTAATTACTAGTCATTGCCCTTCACACACAAAAAATGGTAACCTGCTCAGCCCATCAAAGCATGCCCTTTGAAATGCTGAACTAGACAGTGAACAGAAAGTATCTAACAAAAGGCATCTTTTCTTCCAGAGATAAAAGCAACTTGAAATGCTTATAAGTCCTGTGCCCTTGTTAATTAATCAGGATTCGCATTAAAAGCTTAAACATCTTTGATGCAGGAAGCTCAGAGAGCCGGAACCTTTTTCCTGTTCTGTAGAGGGGAGATGGGTGGACAGGGCAGCCCAAAGAGGTGTGTGTGGGGAGGGGGCGGAAGACTAGATGACCTGTTGCCTACCAGGACAGATGTAACAGGCAGGGAGGAGACTGGTTCCAAAGTGAGAAGACCACCACATTTGTGCAGGTCCTACCCATTCATTAAAGAGAAACGCAGGGCTCTGAGCTACTAGTGCTTCTGACACAGCTTCCTTCCCAACGTTCATTCATTCAGGAGGAGTTTATAGTAGGAACTTCTGTTCGTTCCTGCAGCATATGATTAGTGGGCTTCTACTATTATACCTGCCAGCTTGGGGACAGAGTTGTGCAAAAGACACAGTCTCTACCTTTGGAAGAGTCTGGCACAGTGGTTCTCCAATGAGGGTACTTTTGTTCCCAGGGGACCTTTAGGACACCCTTGGTTGTCCTAACCATGGGGGCAGAGGGTGGGGAGG
Organism: Globicephala melas; assembly: GCF_963455315.2. NCBI lineage: Eukaryota > Metazoa > Chordata > Mammalia > Artiodactyla > Delphinidae > Globicephala > Globicephala melas. The sequence continues at coordinate 17,212,024 of NC_083319.1, read as the reverse complement.
GGAGAGAGCCCGGCATCTAGTTGGTAGAGGCCAGGCACGTTGCTCGGCATCCTCCCGTGCATGGAACAGCCCCACAGCAGAGTTACCCGGTCCAAATGATCCAGAGTGCCAAGGCTGAGACAGTGGGAGAGCAGACATTCCAACACGCAATTTCAATAAAGCATAGTAAGTGCCACGCTCTAGCAGGAGCAAGTAAGCTAGTGTCAGGGAAAGCCTCCGTGCAGAAGTAGTTTATAAGCTGAGACTCTGGAGACGAGCACGAGTGAAGGGGTCGGACGGGGCAAGCAGAGGGAACTGCATGTGTGAGAGCTCAAAGGCAGGAGAGCTCGGAGCCACTGAGGACATGAATGGTCAGTGAAACTGGAGGGGAGAGTGAGAAGGGGAAAGGCGCAGAGGTGGGGCTGGCAGGCTAACAGGGGCTGGGACTTGTGAGCCGTGCTTAGTGATAGAGTTTTGTCTGAAGATGAATGCAGAATCGCTGAAGCCTTTTAAACCAAAAAGCGACACAATAGAAATTTGTTATAGGAAAACATGTTGCTCGGCACTGTCCCACGTACTTGAGAGGAAATATAAGATCATCTGTGCCTTGGCAGTCTAATAGGCAAAATAAAATAAAGTCAGAGAGCTGTGATACAATTACGTGTAAAAGAAGACTTGAGACAGATTGGTTTCCATTTACAAGGCCGGGGGAAATCAGTCCTGGCTTAGTCAGTGTGGGCTGCTATAACAGAATACCATAGACTGGGGGATTTAAACAACAAGACTTATTTCTCACAGTTCTGGAGGCTGGAGATCCAAGATCAGGATGCTGGAAGATTCCATGTCTGGTGAGAGCTCTCTTCTCAGTTTGCAGATGGCTGCCTTCACCAGTGTCTTCACGGGGTGGAAAGAGGTCAGCTGTGGTCTCTTATCCCCTTATAAGGGCACCGATGTCCTCATGGGGTCTCCACCCAGAAGATATTATACAAACCCAATCACGCTGGGAGGTGCTTAATAGTCTGTGGGGGAGGGATTGGAGCTGAAGTTGGTGGAGATTAACATCAGGTGTGAAGGTGCAAAATCTAAGGGGAAGCTGGAAATAAAGACATAAAGAAGTTGGCTTTTGCTTACCACTTACCTTTGTCCAGACTAAACATGTTTCAGTTTCTTAAATGCAACAGGTTCTCTCTTGTCTCCTGGATGTGCTACTTGGAATATTCTGCCTTCTCTTCCTTCCCAACTTCCTTTCATCTGATTAACACCCTCTCAGCCTTCAGGTCTCAGGTTGGACATCACCTTTTCTGGAAGTTTCTCCACAGATTCCTCATTCTGGAGATTGGAATTGTTTGTCTATCGCTCCATTAGATGATAACCTCCATGAGGGCGAGCACATGAATTGTTGCCCATTGCTGTGTTCCATGACTTAGCACAAGCCTAGCAAATACCAGGCTCGTGCTACCTATTTATTGACTTGGCTTGAGTTGGAAGCCAGGAGCATCCAAACAGGGTGGAATCTAATCTGAGGAATGGTTCAGGGTCAGAGTTTTAGAAGCAGGGCTGCAAACTCAGAGCAGGCTGGGCACCCTATTTATTTGAGCCAGTTGAATACTGTGAGGGTTGGCATGCGTGCTTAAAATTCAGGGCTACCCCAATAAAGTGCACCAACTACACAGATCTGGGAGAAATTAATTGTTTCAGGGAGAGAGAGGAGCCCTGGGAAGCAGTGTGGGTACAGTGGTATTTCTGCTTGGCCTTGAGGGACAGACAGGCTTGGGGCTGCCAATGCACAGCTCTGTTCTCTCTCTGCCTTGGCACCTGTTGATCTTCCAAATTCTCTGCACACCGCTGTCTCTGTCAGAGCACAGGTGCGGCTTAATGTGCAGAGTGTCACCTAGGTTACATCCCACGGAGGACACCTGTTATGTGCTGTTACGGGCTGGGATCTCCAGGCGCATGCATTCAAAGCACAAAACACCTATAGCATATTCCGCAGGGCGCCCCTTATGTATTCATGATCATGAATAGTGTATGTGTACGTGGATCCATAAAAACTTGCGTTTCACTCAGAGGCTTAACTTTTCAAAGAACTTCCACAACTCGAAACTTGTTTCCTTTGCACAGCAATAATATGAGGCAGGTGAGGAACACATGGTTGTGCTCACATAGCAGATGTTGCTCACATTGCAAATGACTTGTCCAAGGCCACACAGCAATCCTTATGCAACTAAGGATGGGACCCAAGGTGTCATAATTGCCAATTAATCAAACCCTTCCAATCCAGTGTCGGTAAGCTCTCTACTTGAGATATTTTTATCACAAAAAACATATTTGTGTTAAGGACAACTGCCAGTAACTCAACCTGCTGTGCAATGTTTAATAAAGTCTTAAAATATGATCTTTTGATAGGTGAATGATTTTTAATTGTTATATCTTCCTGCTTGACCAAAGAAATCAATTTCTTCAATTATAAAAATTGGGTCCTTGTGCTTTACTAATATGTGTAATGGTGAATCCTAGAAACAAATGAGTAACAAATGAGTAATTGCTAGAAACAAATGAGTAATGCTAGAAACAAATGAGTAACGTGAACTTATATTCATCTAAAGTTAAAAGCATTTGGTTACATACCTAGCTTATAATGAAATCAACGAAATTAAATCACTAAGGATCAAACTCCTTCAGGGAAACTGTTTCTTCTCTGAATTTAAACACTAGGCCAAGTAACCAGAAGGTTAATGTTTAGGTAATTAGCTAACGGCAAAGCATACATACATACGCAACTATAAGACGCCAACTAATGACACTGCTATGTGGAGTCCTTATAACATTTTCAACTCAAACTTGGAGCAAATGCATTTTCTTTGCTCCCTTACCCAGAACCCTCCCACCCAGCTTTGTTTTCTGTTTCTTCTTTTCTTCCACCCATTTCCCTCTAAGACTATTTCCTCTCTGTGAAGGTTTTCATAATAAAGCCAGCGATACTGCACGCTCCTGATTCTGAAGAAGTAGTACAGCTGTGTTGAATTAGTATAGCTAAGAAGAAAGTATAGCCGTGAAATTCATTTCTGTGGTCTGAGTCTTTCTGCATCATGTGTTTTCAAGCATTCGTATAAAGAAGTGCCTTTTGAGGGCGTTCATGTTGTCTTTATCTTTCACTCTCACTGCTTCATGCGTACTCGCGCGCACACACACACGCACACACGCACATGCTTGCAGAGACAGAGGCTGTCCCTATGCAAACTTTGCCAAAAGTGTTCTCCCACAGATAAATCACTTCCTCCCCAAGGAAGCAAATACCTGTGCCACATAGCTGGAGTGGGTGGGGGGACTCTGCATCCTGAAATACCCTGTCTGTCAACTGTCAATCCTTTAGCACCACAGTGAGGAGAGCCTCTCTGATCGCTGAGCAGTCAGGAGAGCTGCTCACACTGGAGTACCAGCACCAAGGCCCTTTCCTCAAGGTGACTCCCGAGACCAGCTCCGGGATGGTCTGAAGGACCCTGTGTCAGGAGACAGCTATGATTACTGGTGGTACCCTCCAGGATTACTTCTGTGATTGGCCCAAAGAGCAAAGCCTGCATGTGCTTCCCAGAGCTAATGTCAAAACTAAGCGGAAGCCTCGGGACAGATGAATTAGGGCTTGGAGATCCCATGGTGGGCATCCTCCCACCGTACTCAAGAGGAAAAGAATCCCACACAACATACTGATAGGCTGCAAATATATGAACGCTGATATTTGCTTCCCCTATTACACAAAGGAAGAAAACACATAAATGGGTTAATTAGCTCCTATGCAGCATTTAATTAGAGCATCTTTGTTCACTCTGCTTTAGCCAGAATCTCAATTATCTATCCCTATTTCCAGGATTTTTGAGCACAGACGTACATTTTCACTAGGGGCTCCCCATCTGAAGCCTGGGGTCTCAGCGATCTTCCATGTGGCAGTGGCAGCCAATTTCAACATGAAATTTTGATTACTTTCAAGTTATTCCATTATCACAGGGAACAATGGCTCCTTTCAACCCTCAAAAGGCATTTTTTCCTTTTTTTTTTTTTTTTTTTTGCAGTACGCGGGCCTCTCACTGTTGTGGCCTCTCCTGTTGCGGAGCACAGGCTCAGGACACGCAGGCTCAGTGGCCATGGCTCACGGGCCCAGCCGCTCCACGGCATGCGGGATCCTCCCAGACCGGGGCACAAACCCATGTCCCCTGCAATGGCAGGTGGACTCTCCACCACTGCGCCACCAGGGAAGCCCCCAAAAGGCTTTTTTTTCACACTGTATGTGTATAATTATAAATAGGCTTTTTGGAAGTCCAGATTGGCGTCAGGGCTGGAAACTTGGTGACTTTTCTTCCCATAGGATGAAGCAATGATAAGTGACCTTGATTATGTAAAAACTCATTCAATCCTCACAATTCTCTAAGGTAGGTATTATTATTTTTTTTATCAGCATTTGTCAGATAGAGAAACTGAGTCACAGAGAGGTTAAGGGATTTGTCCAGAGACTTGATGGCAGGTGGCCTGGATCCTGGGTCTAAACTCTCAGTCATCGTGCTTCTATGTTTCTCAACAATACCGTAGTCTTTGCTGCATGAACACCAATATCAATTCTATAGGAATCATAAATTGACACAGATCATTCTTTTTATAAGAATGATATTAGTTAGAACTATTTTGATTCTGAATAGAAGATATCAGACTCATACTTAACATATGCAAAAGGGGAAATTTATTATAAGGGGGGAGGGGATGTCTCTTGAGGAAGCCAAGGTCAGGAATGCAGCTGGACATCAGAAACAATGGGAACCAGGAACTGAAACAGCATTAGGACGCTCTCCTTGTCTCTTTTCCTTATTTCTTTCTATTATCACCTACACCTGCTTTCTTCTTCATTCTGTCTGTCTGCAGAGTTACATCTTCAAATCCCTGCTCCTTACAGAGGAGAAGCACATGTCCACAGATTCTGAGCTTTATTTTTGACACACTTGGACCCAAAGAGAGACTAGTCCAATATTTGCTCCTAATATGTCCATAAAGCCCAATATGAAAGTGATGATTATTATCGTTGTCACGGAGGCCCTTGTGGTGGATAACTCTACTGATTTCTGTGTCTGGTGCTTGGACCAGCTCCTTTGCCCTACCTCCTCATGTGCCTGAAGTAGGAGCAGCTGCCTTTTAAAGCAAAAGCATTACAAGGGTCCCCAGTCCTTACTGGGCCAGTAAGGAGCTTCCTTGGACCTTTTCAAATCTGTAACTGTCTTCCAGAATTTGATACCTGAAACAGCATCAAGAAGTAGGAAAAGTGGTTATTACTATTCTTTTTCTTTCTTTTTTTTTTTTTTTTTAACAGATGAGGACTCAGGTTCAAAGAGATGACAATACTTATCCAATTTTGCATTGCTGTCAAGTGGTAAAGTCCTTTCTCAACGACTTTTTGTACAATGAAAGCAAAATTCGAAATTCAGCTTTTAGGGCTTCCCTGGTTGGCGCAGTGGTTGAGAGTCCTCCTGCCGATGCAGGGGACACGGGTTCGTGCCCCGGTCCGGGAAGATCCCCCATGCTGCGGAGCGGCTGGGCCCGTGAGCCATGGCCGCTGAGCCTGCGCGTCCGGAGCCTGTGCTCCGCAATGGGAAAGGCCACAGCAGTGAGAGGCCCGCGTACAGCAAAAAAAAAAAAAAAAAAAAAAAATTCAGCTTTTAGTCCTGGTGTACTCTGCATTGGAGAATCCAAAGGCAGTGCACCTGATTTGAAGATTAGGAGCCAGGTCTCCCAACTTCTGGTCTTGCCACAGAATATGTCTCTGCACTCATAAGGGCTTTGAAGCACACATTATTGTGACAGCGCAAGGTTCAGAATTTAACCTTTTTCCTAGAACCATTCCTTTTTTGGCACAGAGCACATACAATTTTCTTTTATTATTTTCTATTTAGCTCTTTGTTTTTTCTGCCAACTCTGGATTCTGAGAAAGTGGCCAACGTTGCAGATGTCAAAGCTATTGACTGTTCAGATTTCCCACACGGAAGTGATGCGTTTCCTTGCCTTGTCCCCTACCTTCTTTTAAGAGCATTTAAAGAGCATCTCCACTCAGCAGCCTATGAATCAGCGTCATCAATTAATACATATGGGCACCCACTCCTCAGAGCTTCACACTGAGCTAGGCATGGCTCTGTGCGGGGGCTCACGCAACGCCATTTTCAAGGAAATTAGAACAGATCTCTTGGGTGAGCGGTGTCCTACAAATCATGAATATGTAGTTAACCAGCTGTACAGCATCTCTCACTCTATGGCACAAAGAGTTGGTTTTAAATCAGAATTTAAAGCAAAAAATATTCAGGTTGTAGCTAAAAGAGAGCTCCTTGGTCACCCAGGGGGAAACAACGGTATGAGCCATTCAATGAAGATATTGCATCTCTGTCCCTGGAAACCTGTTCTAGTGCTGGCTCTTGTGGTAGCCAGCATCCAAGGTGGTCCCCAGTGATTCTTACCACCTGGTATTCACGTCATTGCATGGTCTTCTCCGACCATGAATAGGGCTGACCTGTGTAACCAATAAGATACTATAGAAACGGCAGTGTGCACTTCTGAGATTAGGTCATAAAAGACATTGCAGCTTCCTCATAGTCCTTCTTCAATTGCTTACACAGGGGAAAGACAGCTGTCATATCATGAAGAGCGTCAAGAAGCTCACGAAAAGGCCCCTATGGGAAGGAACTGAGGCCTGCTGGACAAAGCCTGCATCAACTTTCAGGCATGTGAGTGAGCCCCCTTGGATGTGCATTCTCCAGCCCTGGTCAAGCCTTCAGGTGACTGTAGCCCTAGCTGACATCTTGACTGCAACCACAAGAGGGATTTTTAGATAAAACCTCAGCTAAGCTGCTACCAAATTCCTGACCCACAGAAACTGAGATAAAAAAAATATTTACTATTATTTTAAGTCACAGAATTCTAGGGTAATTTGTTATGCAGCAATAGATGACTAATGCAGGTTGAAAATTCTGCTCTGTCCATATCCCATTTTAGAGAAGCTACCTTTATATAACGCTTAATGAATGAGCACAGCTGAGCTGAATCAGCTCAGTAAGGTGGGTGCTGCTTTTGAAAAAGGAATAGAGAGCTGGGGGTTTTGTCAGCCACCAGGAGCCAGGGACAAGCAGAAAGCAGAGGATGCTATGACTGAGGAGGAAGGACAAGAAGCAAGAGAGAAGCAGAGAAGAGAAACAAAATAAAACAAAAATGAGAAAGTAGCTTCGGATCCTAGAGGCTTCTTAGTCCCTCTTCTCGGGGTACTTGAAGCCAATTCTGAATTTCCAGGTCTCCATGACGTTTCAGATCCTTTGATTTCAACCAATATAAGGTGCACTTCAAAGGGTCCTGAGGCAAAAGTACCATCAAAAGTTATCAGAGGATCACTTTTCCAGATGTTGGGATATTTACCTAGAGGAAAGGGCTCCGGACTTGAGCTCTTAAGAGGCAGCGTTTCGTGGAAGAAAGAACATGCTTTCCTTGTCATCTCTTTATTTTACAGGCAAATAAATGGCTTAGAGAAAGTGATTTTGACACAGTCCTATTGTGATTTAAAGAGATAATGCAATCTCTCTAGTATCAAATAGAGACATAACTAAGAAAATGATATCTTCTGTTCACTCATTTCTACAAAGCCCAGGTTCAAGAACAGAAGAGATTTACACAGCACTGGAACAATGATCTCTCCCCTCTGAATCCCATGACTTGCCATGATGAATAGCTGGACAGGCAGGAGTGATGTCACACCCCTGCATTGCTTATTGTGGTGGACTCTGTCTCAGGGAAAGAACACTTCCCTGTGGGGCTCTGCATTGGCTTGGATATTAATTTGGCATGGAAACTAAGCCCACTGTGTGCAAAGGAGCTCTGGTGAGGAGCTTTTATTTTCCATAAAACAGTAAATCTAGATACCCAGATTATGGTCCAGCTTCCTCCTCTGGAGAGAACTCACAAAAAGGAATCTCAACTTGTGAAAAGTAGTAAGAGTTCCTGTTGCTTTTCATTGCAAGAGGGTTAAAAGATAGTAATATATGCACCTGAGAACATGAGGTTTGTGAGGTACTCAAAGCCAGAGGAAGTCAGATGAGAAAGGATGGGTGCCGCTGAGGAAGTCTGCATGCAGGAGATGGGGTATGAACTGTGCCTTGCACAGGTCAAGAGGTGCAAGGCGAACCTGCAGACCAGAGGCAGAAGAATGCAGCTCTTGTGTTAATTTCCAAAGGGAGACTGATAATATTTCCATCATGAATGCTAAATAACGTCTCCTGCAAGGAATGTTTCATGCTTCCATAAACATGTGTGATATTATGGAAGAAATTCTCCACAATGGTGAGGGATTTCTACTTACAGGGAGTTTTTAAGTGAGCTGCAATGAACAGTCTTCAATAAAAGAAGAAATGAAACATCAGAGACACTTACAGAGACAGTCTTGGAATGTGTAACCATCTTTTTTTGGTCTCTCAAAAGAACATTGCTGCCTTGTTTTTTGCTTCTGCTTCTCAGCCCAGGAGATTTAAGATTTTAGGAGCTTGGCTCTGCTGACCTCTCCAACCTCAACTTTGACCATGCCCCCATCCAAATCTATTCCAGATAACCTGAACTATTGCTGTTCTCCATCTCCAAGCATACGCACCTGCTATTCTGTCTGTCTTGAACACTCCCCCAGGCCTGTCTTTACCTGGCTAATTTCTTTCCTTGTTTCAGAGCTCAGCTGAGAGATCAATGCCTCTGAGAAATTGGTCATGTTCCCTTCCACATTCTATCCGCCCCCCAGCAACTCTCCTGTGGGGATCTGTAATGGATCCTTGTCTTGCTTTTTCTGCTACTCAGCAGCTTTGAAACACACACATGTACGCACACACACACCACACACACTCTGGTTGGGCAATGTCCTGCCTTACTCCAATTTGATCGGTTACAGTCCCAGCCTGACCAACTGGGCACACCAAAGTGAAACCTTGAGTAGGAAGTCAGGAACGTGAGGAAGGAGATTTGTACAAACTCTCTTTCCTGCTGAGGCTGATAGTAGAAGCATTTGGGGTTCAGGCCACAGGAAGAGGGAGTTCTGGTTTCCAGCACCCAGGGCCAGTGGGATGTGCTGCCATCTTTGGTCAGAGGCTGGCACATTCCCACACTGTGGTTTGGGTGCTGTGTGGTGGACAAGGCTGGTTCTCTGCAGGCCACCATTAACTCATTCCTTCCCTCAATTCTTTCTCTGCTGAAAGAGTTGTTTTCAGCTGAGAACCCTGAATGAGACAGTACGCCCTCCTCTGTGCCCCTACAGCCCCCGAACTTCCCCTTCACTCCATGTTATAAGTTGTTCTATCTGGCTATCTGTCCTCCTATTTGTCCCATCCATTTCCTCAGGGTTGGGCCAGTAGACCTTCTTCAGAATGATATCCCAGTTCTTACTGTGACACCTGGTGAAATAAATATTTACTGATTAAATAAGCATACAAATGAAAAATATTTTTTTCCAAGTGCCTTGTACCATTCTCTGACTTCGGAAGACCCCTGTCAGCTATGCTTTCACCCGGGATGCCTTATTCCCAGAGCACACATCTGTGGACACCAGGGTATCCTGAGAGAGTGGGTTAGAATCCAAATGGGAGTGGACAGTTGCCCGGAATAGCCAGAAATAAAACAGAGGTGCTTGAACCTAAAGAAATAGACAAGTTCATTACCAGGCAAACTCAGTATCAGGGGCTTCCACTGCATTCAAGAGGGGAGTGCAAGTTCATAGGGAATAGGGAAACCAGCGCTGGGAGCAGAGGGCAGAAACAGGAGTGCAGGGTCAGGGGGGAGGGAGAGTGAGAGGGCTCACCTGGTGATGAGTGGGGGTGGGCAGAGGGAAAGCAGCTGTACAATGACCTTGAGGTGGAATGTCTGGGCACATGCCAGGAAAAGGAAGAAAGCTAGAGATGCTGGGGATGGGTTCAGCGGTATTGCCACGGAGAATCCATGTTGCCTGGGAAAGTCTCTTTGGCGTTTGCCTGGAAAGCCACAACTCAATCTTTACAACAACTTGAGCCTAACATCCCTGCCAGAGGAGTTTTTTGGGACCTTGGGCTTGGTTTGGATCATTTATCAGGAACTCAGAGACCCCTGAAGTTTCTATTCAAACATGTATGGCACTAGAGTATAGTTATCTGTTTATATGCTTATTTAATAATAGTAATGACAATAATAGTTACTAATTGCTAAATGCCAGGCACTTTATGTACGTTATTCATCTAATCCTTCCAACAGCTCTATAACTTAGGTACTGTTATTATCCTTAATTTTCAGATGGTAAAAGTAAGGTCCAGGGAGGTAAACTGACTAGCCTCAGGTTGCACAGCCAGTAAGTGGCAGAGAGAAGATGTGACCTCAAGATGTGAATTTCAGAGCCTCTGCCCTTAAACATTAGGTTACAGTGACTTGAGTCTACATCTCAGCTGAGTAAACAAGCATTAGTTTCCTTACCCCTTTTGCAGTTCAAGAAGTCATATGAGGATCTAGGAACAAGGAAAGAAACCTGTCTGGAGGACACAGACACAGGCGGAGCTGGAACTAGATCCCAGATCTTGCAGCTAATCTCAGATGATAATCTTGCTTTGGGAGAACAATTTAGGAAGATAAGTTTGGCCCAAGTGGATGTGGGAGGAGGAAGAGGATACCAGCGACTGACTCTCTAGATGGGCCAAATATAAGTGCTCAGAGAAAATGATTTTTGCACAGCGACTTTGCAAAGGCTGGTAGTTAATGTCTTGTGAGTCCAGACGAGCTGCTGCCATCCAAAAACCAGCAAAGCCTGTACAGTCTTGCTGCTCCACTTAGCTGACATATCCAGACATTAGATGCTTTGAGGGGAAAATGCTTCTGATCTACATTGGCTCCAGTCCCAAAAGGGTGATATTTATGGGCAGGCCCATGGGGGAAGGGTTGAGACTGGCTCCAGGCCCTATTTCAGCTGTCTCTACATGGGGCCCAACCCCCTTTTCTTACTTCCCAGCCGAGAGGTAAAAGACACAAGAAGTATGGAATCTTGAACCTGGTCGTGTCTTCTGGGATCCCCTTAGATGAGGCCCCGGCCGGTCCACACAATTATCTGGGGCATTGTGAAAAAACACACATGGCGAGTGTCACCTAAGACTCTAGAGGCCTGGGTTTTGCACTTTTCAAGAGCACCTTGAGAAATGCTGATGATCAGGTAGCTGGAGGCACCTTTGATCTAATTCAACGGAATGACAGTCACATTTTACAGATTGGGCAGCAGGAAGCACAGGCGGGGAGGAGGAGGGAGCAGAAGACAGAGGTTAAAGCCTGAACTCTGCCATGTGCTTGCTTTGTGGCTCAGGGAGAGTCGCTGGGCCTTCCCAAGTTCCAGTTTTTCATATTTAAAAAAACAGACACAATAAGAGACCCAACAGCACTACTGTAAGATGTAAGTGTAAAGTGCTTAGCTCAGTGCCTGGCGAAGTCAATGTTTGCTCTTATTAATGAGCGGGGGAGCGGCCAAGTAATTACAACCTAGCAGGATAAATAATTCGGATTATTTTCATTGTTGTGGCTGTTTCTTTCCTTTTATAATTTTTTTTGTGAGATTCAAGACTGCTCACCATTCGTTCTTTTGTGCCCTGCTAGAGGAAATCATTTCCTGGACCACAAGCTGATCCCCGGGTACATGTCTATACAGAAGAACTCCCTTGCTGTGACAACGGATCTCATTTTGTTCTTTTCCTCTCCCATCAGGTCAGCCTGCAGACACCTAAGCAGACCCCACGGCCTGACCTGCCACTGAAGTCCCTCTAGTGTGGAGCATCTGAGAGCATAGGCCCATCCCACGGTCCAGGGACACAGCAGCAAAGGCATGGCTAATTCCCAGTTACACTGGCCCAAGGCCTGGCCCCAGGGCATCTCCAGCTCAAACTCCCCCTGGGTCCTGCTCTGGAAAGAGACCAAATGCAGAGAGTCAGCCAGTGTGAGTGTGTGGCCCTGGATGTATTTGCATATCTGCAAACCAATGCAACTATAATGCTAGATGAGAATATAAATATTTTGGGTGCTGAAGGAGAGGAGAGGGGTTCACAGTGTCCAGCATGCAGGAACTAGGATGCCAAGTGGGGACAGAATTATACAAGCTGCTATGAGATGTTCCAGGCCATGTAAGGTGGGATTGTGCCTGGGGGCTGCTGGCACAGATTTTAAGTGTTAAGGCAGTTTAGGGAAACGGGGAGCCTTTGCGAGTCACAGTCATCTGGAAAGGTTCTCCAGGTGTGAGGCATTAGGACATCCTTCAGGAATGTCTCCTCTTACCAGGAAGAAACAATAATTATGATAAAAATGATCACTACAATTTATTAAGCATTCACTCAATTCCAGGACATGTACTAAGTGCTTTACGTGCAACATCTGGTATGTTTCTCACAAAACATGGGGTCGGTGCTATGACTATTATTCCCTCTTTATAGATTACAGGTGATTTGCAAGGTGAACGGCAAGACGAAATGTGAACTCAGACCATCTGATTCCACAGCTGGCACTCTGAATGGCAACCCCTCCCAGCATCTCTGAGTGTGGTTACGACCCAACTGACATGACTAATGCCACTGCCACCACCACCAGAATCATTGCAAGACCTAAAGGTGCTTTCGATAGGCTACCCTTTATGTAGACATTTCACACTTCTCCAAAATGCCTTTTCATGCCTCCTCCCCGTTGCTTCTCAACACCATCCCACAAGGAAGTTGTGATGGGATTATTCCCATTTTGCAGATTAAGACAATGAAGCTCGGAATTTGTTTCTTGACGTAAGAATACATTTAGTGACAGAGATCATACCAGGACACTTGGCTCCAAACGTAGCCCTTTTCCTTCAGTGTGATGTGGAGGTGTCCCCGGAGTGAAGTGTAATTACACCTTTAGCAAGAGGGTACACTGAAGCACAGAGCGGACCACCTGTTTGCCTGGGTTCCCTCCTTACTCCCCTCTCTGCTTTGGCCGCCCTACTCTGTATGCCTGCTGGAAGGTTCCCTGGTGTCATTTTAGACAGGAGAGCAGCCCTTGGGTAGACCCGCATATCTCAGTTCAGCATTCAGCAGAAAGAGCTCAGATGTCATTAATCACTGTTCTGTTTCCATAAATGCGTCAGCACCCTTACCAGGCAAAGGCAGATACCCCTGGGGAAGAAACTCTAGAAACAGAAGCCAGAGCATGTACCCCAGCGCCAGATGGGAAGGAAGGGGCTGAGGTTGCTGCAGTGTCAGAAGGAGAGTGAGATCTTTATCGCGCCTTTGGGGAAAGAGCTCTGCTTAGAGACCTGTCAGGCAACCAGAACCTCAGCCTCCAGCAACAACTCACCCAGAATTAAATCCTGATGCCCTCTGTTGGTGTTTTCCAGTAATGGTAAAATTTTGGAGATCTAGAGAGGAAGCAAGAATTTGTGGGTCACAGGCATAAACCCCATACTCACACATACACACAAACTCACAGGCACCATGATTTTACTCTCAGAGTCTTCAGAACAGAATCATAGACCATCAGACTTGCAGAAACGTTTTAAACATCTGAGTCTTGCCACTTATTTTTTGCAAATGAAGAAACAGAGGCTGTCAGAGGGAAAGCCATTTTTCCAAGGCAAAATACGTGTCACAATCTTTACACATACCGTCACATCTAATCCTTACTGGAGCCTCACATAGTAGGTATTATTCTCTCCCATTTAGAAGAGGGAAGGAGATAAAGGGAAGTCATGGAATGTTTCCAAAGTTAGCAAAGCTATATACTACTTGGCAGGTGTAGGATGCTAATCCAGGCAGATCTGGCTCCAGAATCCATCCACGATGCCTTTCTAGTTAGATAGAGTTTCAACTTGAACTTGGATCACCTAACCTTTAATTTTGTGACCTTTACACAAATGTGTGCAAAATATACATATTCAGTCTCTCCCCGTCCACACAGAGACACGATGAGCTAATTTTAGGCTCATGCCCTGTATATCACTATGGAACATGTTTGTTCCAATAAGTGACATCTTATTTTCCACCCGTGTTTAGAACCAATTGAGAGGTAGGCACAGGAACCAAGAGAAAAATCAGTCTATCACCACTGTTACTGTCGAAGCTCTTAGATGATGTGGCTTTGGGTCTGTTGCCCAGGTGGGCCTACCAACACTTTATCTCTGAATAAGTTAAGCTTACCTGCCCAGTCACTGGTACAGTGGGCAATCTCAGTCCTCCACGCAGAGAGAAAACTGCTCAACTAAGCTTAGCACATGACAAAGGGCAGCTGAGCACGCACCCTCCCTACAGGCAGGCAGACCTGAAAAAAACGATACAAACAAACAAAGATGCAAATTGAGGAGCTTTACATACCCATTTTGGGGGTAGAACTCACCAATCAGATAAGCCACTTCCCTGGGGCTACAGAAAGACCAAGAATAATGTGTTAATGGAAGTTCCTTTACATGGAAACAAGAGAAGCGGTGTATAAGCCATTCCACTTAATGCTATTATTTCAGGGGTCCACTAAGAGTGTATAAAATTCTTTGCATTATCTGCAAAGTTTGCAAGTAAGTTAAAGCTTACTGATCTGGAGTTCACAGAATGATTAGACTCCTTAAGAGAACGATTTTCAAGCACTGTGTTATAACTAGCATGTTATGTGCTAGTTACCAATGAATATTTTTCTATTTCCATCAACATGTCCCCATAGGGACTTGAATTAAATTCTAAAACATGCACTTCTGGAGTTTAGACTGGCCTTCCCTTAATGAGTACAAATGACAGCTCTGACTCTATGTAGATGAGTTACATAGTTGACTCACTGTTCGCTGCATCATAGCAGGGAGGACAGTTTTCAATATAAGCCCAACTTTCACCTGCTTGAAATTCTCTGAAAAGCCTACTCTTGAGTGGTAACTTGTCAGACCCATTTCTTATCCTAAGTTGGAGGAAAATCAATCCCACTATTTGAGAGTTGGACTCAATCTGAAGCAATAGGCTTGTCAAATTTAATTATTTCACACTCCACTCACCAAGCCTTGAAAGTGTCAATTTCACCTGCGGGGTAATGAGACCAGGGAAGAAAAATCTGACCAAGTGTGGGAAAACAATAAGTTATGGTTAACAACAAAAGCAACCTTTGAAAGTTAGAAAAAAAGTTCCCGCAATGAGGAACTAGAAGAGGGTTAGAAGAGAGAGATTTGCAGATTCATTTTCTCCTAATGTTTTTCATAAAAAATTAGAATTCTGGAAAACACGTGCAGAAAGGGTCCTTAGAAATCATCAAATCAAACTTCTTTAGTTTATGGATACAGCGACTAAGGTCTCACTGACATTTAATAATAATAATAATAACAACCACCGTTATTTATTCAGCATTGAATATTTGTCAGTCACTTTTCCAAGGTCCCCAGCCAGTCAGTGGGAGAAAATAGGCCAGAGGCTAGGTTTTCCAACTGCTACTATTTTTATACTAAATTCTAAAGTGAGGACCACATAGAAAAGCCTGATAAGTTTATATTTTATCCCCTTCAAATCAAAGAATAGCAAAGTTTCAGTGACATCTGTTTACCTCTGGCATAGACCGTAGCATTGAAATCTCCCACAGAATCAGGACTGATAGATGTTTTAAAAAAAGATAAACAGAGAAAATAGAAAGGTCATTAACATGGTACAATGTCTTTGTTCCTGTAAGGCTATGAAATGAATGAAAATATATCCAAACCTTGTTATTTTCAGCAGTTGGGGTGATGGAGGAATGGGGGTTAAGATTCTTAAACTACAAGATTTAAGGTCATGGAAAATGATGATTTGTTCCAAGTTGCTAGATGCAGGGAACAAGAAAGCAAGAGTTAAAGAGAGTTTTTCTACACAAAATAAAGGAATTAACGCATGTGTCTCCATTGCAATCTGCAATTTCCCTAAGTTCATGAGTATAGAAAAGTAGAACAATCTAGTATGTAAGATATCTGATTTAGACAGATATGGTTTTGCCTCTCACCTCTGCTACCTATTCACTGTGTGACTTTGGTAAGTAACTCAACCTCTTCTTTTTAAAAATTGTAGTAACATATATATAAGATTAAATTTGCCATTTTAACCATTTTTAAAATGTACGATTCATTGGCATTGATCACATTCACAGTGTTGTGCAGTCATCACCACTATTTATTTCCAAACATTATCACCCCAAACAGAAATTCTCTACCCATTAAATAATAACCCCTCATTCATTCTCCCCTCAGCCCCTGGTAACCTCTAATCTACATACTTTCTGTTTCTATGAGTTTGCCTTATTCCCTTTAAGTGATACAATACTTGTCTTTTTGTGTCTGGTTTGTGCCACTTAGTACTATGTTTTCAAGATTCATCTATCTTGTACCATGTGTCGGCATGTGCTAAAGACTGAATAATATTCCATTGTGTAATATTCCATTGTATGAATTTGCCATATTTTATTTTGTTTATCCATTCATCTGCTGGTGGACATTTGGGTCATTTCCACCTTTTGACTATTGACAATGATACTTGTTGGTTTGAAACCTCAGGAGTTTCCCAGGTGAATTCTGAAACTCACCCCCATACACAGAGGGCAGGGAGAGAGCAGAGAAAGAGGCAGACCCCTCCAGGTTGGTAGGTGGCAGTGCAAGGGAACTTACATACAAGGCTTGTCTTGAGCGGCTGCAAGACAAGTAGATCTCTGCACCTGTCCACCAGACTCTTGAAAGTTTATATAGAGGTTTTAACGGGGTTCAGTCATGTATACCGTACAGATGGTCTCAACATCACGTTGCTCTCTCAAGGCTGCATCCTTGAAAGCAGCACCCACTGTGGGAACTGTGTGCAGAATGCACATTCCGAGGACAGGAGCGGGTAAGGATTGCCTGGGTCCAGCTCCTGGGTCAACTGGCAGTCACATCCTCTTGATTACCTCCTCCAACAATGCTGTGATGAACACTGGTGTACAAGTATCTGTTTGAGTCGTTGTTTTAATTATTTTGGGTATATACTTGGAAAGTGGAACTGTTGGGTCATATGGTAATTCTAAGTTTAGCTTTTTTTTTTTTTTTTTTTCGTGGCTGTGCCACGCAGCTTGTGGGATCTTAGTTCCCTGACCAGGGATCGAACCCGTGCCCCCTGCACTGGAAGCATGGAGTCCTGACTACTGGACCGCCAGGGAATTCCCATAAGTTTAGCTCTTTGAGGAGCCACCACACTGTTTTCCACAGCAGCCGTACTGTTTTACATTCCCATTAGCAATGTAATACAAGGGTTCCAATTTCTCCACGTCCTTGTCACCACGTGTTATTTTCTTTTTTTTTAATTAAACATTTTAAATTACAGTCATTCTAGTAGCTGTGAAGTGGTGTCTCATTGTGGTTTTGATTTGCATTTCCTTAATGAAGTAACTCAATCTCTTGGAAATTCAGGATCACCATTTACAAAATGTTTAAAGTGATGCTTATCTTGTAGGTCTTCTGTGTAGAATAAATAAGGTGGTATTATTTGAAACATAGAAAAATCCAGTAGAGGGTAGATGATGGCACTGATGCTGTTGGAGGTGATGATGCCTTTTTATATCCAGATTGTTCCCTCCTTTTGGAATATCCCCTTTGATCACATTTCCAGGTTTTCAAATTATAGTTGTCCCTCAATATCTGCTGTGGATGCCTAAGTCTCTTATAGAAAATGGCACAGTCTACGCATATAACCTATGCACATCCTCCCATGTACTTTAAATCATCTCTAGATTACTTATAATACCTAATATAATGTAAATACTACATTTTATAATTTTATAATACTAAATTTTATAAACACAATGCAAATGTTATGTGAACAGTTGTCAGTGCAGCAAATTCAAGTTTTGTTTTTCTGGAATTTTCTGGAAATTTTTTCCCCAAATATTTTTGATCTGTAGTTGGTTGAACCTGTTCCATATGGGTACCACATCCTTGGGTATGCCAAGGGTCCACTGTATACCCATCCTCCTGCCTGTTCACGGGAGTAAGAAAATACACACTCAAAGTTAGAGAAGTGGCAAGGATCTAGGGGAATATCAGCCTCCGCTAACATTCATTCTTCCTTATCTTTACTCACCAGAAATAAGAACTTTTTTTCATCCTTTTAACACCTTTCATTTTAAATATTAATTCAATAGGGACATTGTTGAGAAACCTTCACCTCTGTTTTTCTTAGAACATTTTACTTTGTCTCCTAGTTGATATGTAGGATCTAGGTATTTTTACTTTATGTTTAATCAATTAAGGTAAGATATGAGCAAGGACCAGATGGATACCACTTGCAGCAAGATGGTGGGCATATTCCAGAAATTCTGGTAGGTGTTTTAAATCACAAGGTGCCAAGAGTCAAAAAGAGAAGAAAACTTTCTGGACAAGACGTTTGAGTACAAACATCTCTGAATTGGAGGCAGTGGTTTCTTATGGTCTTGCTTCTCTGCCTCTTCTGAGCATTCCCTCACAGCTTAAATTAATTAATGAGAAAATCAGTTATAATATATTTGAATCATGTAGACCAGCACCTATCACATGTTAGAAGATGAGAAGTATTAGCTCTTATTATTATGATTGTGGAGTTCACCTTGTGTTGTTATGGTGTTGGAGCTACTGAAATGAGGGAAGATTACAAAGGATGCAATGGGGAAATCATTCTTTAATAATCAATAGAGTGGGATCATATTTTGAATTACTAACATGTTTTTGCCTCACATTGCCTTACATACTGTGGCCATCCCCTGGAACCATACGTAGGGGCATTCCATTTTCACACCCTCAGGGAAGCATTGTTCTAGCAGAGTAGGCAACAAAAAAATCAATTCTTAGCCTTTGAATTTGGAATCGATAACTTTGACAATAGTTCAAAAGGAACGGATTTTGAATTTCAGGATTCTGGACATTAAAAATAAATGGCCCTGGGGCTTCCCTGGTGGTGCAGTGGTTGAGAATCCGCCTGCCAGTGCAGGAAACACCGGTTTGAGCCCTGATTCGGGAAGATCCCACATGCCGCGGAGCAACTAAGCCTGTGGGCCACAACTACTGAAGCCCGTGCGCCTAGAGCCTGTGCTCCTCAACAAGAGAAGCCACCGCAATGAGGAGCCTGCACACCGCAACAAAGAGTAGCCTCGTTCGCCGCAACTAGAGAAAGCCCACGCACAGCAACAAAGACGCAACACAGCCAAAAATAAAGAAATACTTTTATTAAAAAAAAAAAAACGGCCCAAGATTTGCATGATGGATAAGTGCTGAATTTGTTCCTGCCATGATGCCAGAGGCCACCATTGGGTAAAGACAATCACCTACAATTCTGTAAAGACTAGCTTCGGCCAAAGGTAAAAGGTTAAATCTTTATCATGGTCACACTTTCATGGGCAACTTGTATCACCTTTTGGTTGGAGAACTTATTGATCACTTTTTTTTTTTTTTTTTTTTGGCTGTACCGCGAGGCTTGTGCGATCTTAGTTCCCCAGCCAGGGATTGAACCTGGGCCCCCCTGCAGTGGAAGCATGGAGTCCTAACCACTAGACCGCCAGGGAATTCCTGATCACTTTTGAGATTAAGTGGTCTCACCTGCCCCAAATTTCCTAGCAGTTCGTTTGAACATTCCTTAGAGTACTTGATCATTTCATATATTTTACTATATTAATTTGCACACATAACTTTCCTTTCTTACTCTTTAGGACCCTGGAAAATAGGAACTGCAGCTTATAAGTGTTATTATAGTACATATAAAATGTCATGGTGCAGATGAATCACTTGGAGATTGCAGATCTCCACCTACAGAGATTCTGATTCAGTCAATCTCCCATGGCACCTGGGAATCTATCTTATAAGCAATTATCCCAGGTGATCCTATTGTTAAGTCTAAAGACCACATGTACAAAAACATTTCTCTGTTACACTGAAAACTGTGTCTTGCCCACAAAATGTATTCAGTAAATGAGTGCTAGATTAATGCAAGAGTAGACTAAGGGGTTAGCAGTTTCAAGAATTGGTATTTTTGTTGAGTTTTTATATCTGAAGAGACTCGTAGTGTGAGTGAAAAATGTTGCCTGCCATATCAATAAACAAAGGATTTACAGCCATCAAGTTACTATCGCCACCCCCTATGGAGAGTAACAGACTGCCCTTCGCCAAGCCCTCAGCCACTGAGGCCACCCGCAATGGTGTACCCTGAGGGACTCAGGATGGGAGAGCACAGGATACTGGCCCTAGACAGCTAAGATGCATATCAAAGGAATGATTTCGATGAGCCCAGGTTCTTGCATCTTCCCATACAAAGAAAAGTGCTGAGTTCATTAACTAGAGATACCTGGTTTTCTTTATTTAACAGATTACCTGGTCTTTGTTGCAAAAACCCCTATATATCCTGGTTCCTCCCTTATCTCTTTGGAGCAATCTCTCAGAGCTCGCTGAGGGGCTGTGTCCCGGGCTTAAGTCCTCAGTTTTTTCTGCCAAATAAAATATAATTCTCAAAAACATAATTCTCAACTTTTCGGTTGTGCATTTTTTTTTCATTCGACATTAGTAATGAGTTGGAAGGGAAATAAAATGTGCTTAACTGAATGCCTCCCAATCAATCAAATTCCTTGAGGGCCAGGAGCTTCTTTACCATAATCCTGCCAGGCCATCTACCCAAGAGGAAACTGAGGCTCAGAGAGTCAATCTCTTGCTCAAAGTCAAGGAGCTAGAAAGTAGCATAACCAGGCTTCACATCCTGGTTGGTATTATTTTTAAATTCATGCTCTTTTCATTCCTCCAAGCCTCCCGGGTTACAAAGCTCAGACACCAAGGTCCAGAAACAACCTCTCTCAGTGGTACTGAGAAAGGCATTTAACCTCTGTGTGCCTTAATTTACCATCAGCAAAATAAGGGCAAAGATACTTAATTAAATAGGGTGTATTATAGACTTAATCAGTGGAGGTGTGGGATGGGAGGTGAAAATGTAAAAGCAGCATCTAATCATGCCATCATTATTATGAACAATAATAACATTATCAACGTTGGGTTCGTAATTTAATCCTTGAAGCACTGACCCACCAGCTCTGATTATTATTATTGATAATTATAAGGGTAAGATAGGAGGTTAATGAGGGTTCTTTGTGGCTTCAAATCTTTACTGGGTAGGAAGAGAGGAAAATTTATTCTTTTCTTTATACCAAATGTAACAGAATTTGGATTTGTTGTCTATTTTTGTGTTTCTTTCTCTCTTAAAATTCCCTGAGGCCCACTTAGAATAATAGAGTAAATGAATCAGTCTATAAAAATGCATTTTAAAGCCCACAGTGGTGGTGGCTACAACACGTGGTAGCTGAGACAGTGGCTCATCAGGGAAGTGTTCAACCCCAAACTTGCCTATTTTTTGAAATTCAGAGGGAAGTGCTCGAGAGGAATATGACCCCCTATAAATGTGAGCCTAGGAGTTAGGAAAACTCAGCGAGAGCTCTGGTTTGGTGATTAACCCATGTGTGAGTTTAGCTAAACTGAAATACCTCCATGATCTGATCTACAGAACAGGGGTGACAGCCTTTGTTCAGCTTGCAAGGCTATTTCGAGGATCAAATGATGTGATGTATATGAAAGTCCTGTTGGCCATTAGCTCAGTTTGCAAAGATGTTCAGAAAGAGAAAGACTTTGAATCCTAGATACACACACAAATTGCATGCTTTATTAATAGATTCATTAGTCAGTTATAAAGTCAGAGGAATGATCTGGGTCTCATGTTTGGAACTTGCTGCTCCAAAGTGATGTCTATATTGCCTGGCCACCCAACGCAGACACCGTCATCCCAGGCCATGGTTATCTGCCTGGGAAGGTGTGAGGTGCTCAGCAGATGCCCCTCCTCAGTGCAGCAGAGACTCGGGCACCTTGGTGACTTGCTTACAGAAAATTGGTGATTGAATACATTTCTTGAATATACTTTGACCAGAGAAGTGACCCCACTTTCACCTTTTCATTAATTCTAAACTCAGCATCCATACAATATAATGCCAAACAGCATTTTGGAAAATTAGGAGAAATTGTTCCATTATTAGAAGCTCGTAGAGTAAATGCAGAACTGGCCGCAATTCTTAATCTTCTCCTATATCCATACCCTTTGCAATACAACTTGGCTGCCTCTTCCGTCAAGTGGTAAAGTCTGGTTCCCTGTCCCTTGAATGTGGCCTTCTGACTGACGCTGGCTAAGAGAATATAATGGAAGTGACAGTGCAGTCATTCTAAATCGAGGCCTAATGAGGTGTTTTGCTCACTTTCCTTTGGAACCCAATCATTGGCTACGTCAAGAGCCCGGGCTAACCTTTTGGGGGACCAAATTACTTATGGAGAGGGCCCAGCTGAGGCCATCTATGAGTAATTTACAGTCAGCAGAGTTGATTGACACACAGCTGCTGGCAGATTCACAAATAAGACAAGCTAAGACAAGAACCACTCTGTTGATACACATACTCAAGAGAAATAACAATGTGTGTTTTAGGCCATTAAGTTTGGTATGATTTGTTACGCAGCAGTTGATAACTCATATAAATATTACAATGGAGACCTTCAAGTATAACATTTCTTTTTTGTAACTTTATGAAAAAAGAAAGTAAAGGGAAAGAAATATTAATCTAGCGTGAGTTTACCATTAACCAGATTTGTCCAATCTCTAATTGTAGTTTTTGAAATTTTTAAATTGTGAGGAAATATGTAACTAGTTTTACTGTTCATAGTAGAAAAGATCTTGACTACCTATAGAGGTGAGTGTAAGAGGTCATGCAATGACCTCTTTATTTCATGGATTCATTTTAAAACAAAAATAAAACACTTTTATTGAGTACCTGCTCTGTGTCATAAGCGTTGTTGACATTTATGTTGTCATAAATGTCAAACATAAGGCATGTTTGACATTTCATCTTTAGCAAATTATCCTTTGGAAATCTGCTTTTAAATAGTCCCAGAAGTTAGACCATTTTAAGCTGGTCTCAGTGACAAATATAGATGGAATTCACTGTATGTTTTCAATTGACTCTTTTTCCCTCACCTATGATCAATTTTCTCATCTGAAAAGCAGAAGATTGGGACCAAGCTCTCTTCCATCTCTCTATTAATTGACATGAGAAACTTTCCTCATTTTCATTCCCAGTTGGTACATGACTGATACAGTAACTTAAGAGATACCAATGACTTAGCTCAAAGCCTTAGTGAAAATAATGGTGAAAATCTTGGACATTGGATTTCAGCTCCAGCATATAAAGAGCTTGGGACTAATCACTTCAATCTTAAAAACAAGAAAAAGCTGGAAAAACGGAAAGCCAAAGGCTGTTCTTGGACCCTTTAGAGAACTGATGCTGCCTTTATGAAATCTGGAGAGACAGTCCTATCCAGAAAGACACAGCTAGACTCCCTCCAAAAGCTTCTGGAGCCATACACTGGTAAGAACACTGTAACAGTAATTTTGAGAGTTGCTTGTGGCTGAGTATTAAGCAAAAATGCCTGGGGACCTCAGTCTCAGGGTACTCCCCTACATTTTTTTATGAGCTTTACCTTCAGGAACACCACCAGATTCTCATTTTGAAGATGTGAGAAAACCCCTGTGTCTCTGGCAGGTGAATGGGAAAGGATAAGTAGCATTTATGAAATACTCCCAGAGCCTCTTCATGACAAATGCGTGCACTCCAGGTGAGAGCCCTATTCCAGTTGAGGAAAGAGGAAGGACATTTCTATTACTCCTTCTAGCATTCCTGTTTCACCTAAGGGGAGAAGGAAGAGGAGCACAGTCCATAGCATTTGGGATTCAATGACATTGATTGAGAATGCTTCATCCTGGGAAAGGAATAGGAAGCAGGTATAAAAAAAAAAGAGAAATAAAGTTATAGCATTGAGGAGACAACTGTGAAGGGCAGAGCCCAAAGACACAGCCTCAGTGAAACACTCAGTGAAACACTGAGTTTTTGTTTTTGTTTTTCTTAAATTTAATTTTATTTATTTTTTATACAGCAGGTTCTTATTAGTTATCCATTTTATACATATTAGTGTATATATGTCAATCCCAATCTCCCAATTCATCACACCACCACCAACCCCCTGCCACTTTCCCCCAATGGTGTCCATATGTTAGTTCTCTACCATCTGTGTCTCTATTTTTGCCCTGCAAACTGGTCCATCTGTACCATTTTCTAGACTCCACATATATGCATTAATATATAATATTTGTTTTTCTGTCTTACTCCACTCTGTATGACAGTCTCTAGAAACATCCACATCTCTACAAATGACCCAATTTCGTTCATTTTTTTTTTTTAGCGGTACGCGGGCCTCTCACTGTTGTGGCCTCTCCCGTGGCGGAGCAAGGCTCCGGATGCACAGGCTCAGCGGCCATGGCTCATGGTCCCAGCTGCTCCGCAGCATGTGGGATTCTCCCGGACCGGGGCACGAACCTGTGTCCCCTGCATCGGCAGGCGGACTCCCAACCACTGCGCCACCAGGGAAGCCCAATTTTGTTCATTTTTATGGCTAAGTAATATTCCATTGTATGTATATACTACATCTTCTTTATCCGTTTGTCTGTCAATGGGCATTTAGGTTGCTTCCATGAGCTGGCTATTGTAAATAGTGCTGCAATGAACATTGGGGTGCATGTGTCTTTTTGAATTATGGTTTTCTCTGGGTATATATCCAGTAGTGGGATTCCTGGGTCATATGGTAATTCTATTTTTAGTTTTTTTTAAGGAACCTCCATACTGTTCTCCATAGTGGCTGTATCAATTTACATTCACACCAACAGTGCAAGAGGGTTCCCTTTTCTCCACACCCTCACCAGCATTTGTTGTTTGTAGATTTTCTGATGGTGCCCATTCTAATTGGTGTGAGGTGATACCTCATTGTAGTTTTGATTTTCATTTCTCTAATAATTAGTGATATTGACCAGCTTTTCATGTGCTTCTTGGCATTCTGTATGTCTTCTTTGGAGAAATGTCTATTTAGGTCTTCTGTCCATTTTCTGATTGGGTTGTTTGTTTTTTTTAATAGTGAGCTACATGAGCTGTTTATATATTTTGGAGATTAATCTTTGTCCATTGATTCATTTGCAAATATTTTCTCCCTTTCTGAGGGTTGTCTTTTCTTCTTGTTTGTAGTTTCCTTTGCTTTGCAAAAGCTTTTAAGTTTCATTAGTTCTCATTTGTTTATTTTTGTTTTCAGTTCCATTACTCTAGGAGATGGATCAAAA
This sequence comes from Globicephala melas, assembly GCF_963455315.2. Lineage (NCBI taxonomy): Eukaryota > Metazoa > Chordata > Mammalia > Artiodactyla > Delphinidae > Globicephala > Globicephala melas. The sequence continues at coordinate 17,186,813 of NC_083319.1, read as the reverse complement.
AAGATCTTGCTGTGATTTATGTCAAACACTATTCTTCCTATGTTTTCCTCTAAGAGTTTTATAGTGTCCAGTCTTACATTTAGGTCTCTAAAACCATGTTATTTTTGTGTATGGTGTTAGGGAGTGTTCTAATTTCGTTCTTTTACATGTAGCTGTCCAGTTTTCCCAGCACCACTTATTGAAGAGACTGTCTTTTCTCCATTGTATATCCTTGCCTCCTTTGTCATAGATTAGTTGACCATGGGTGCGTGGGTTTATCTCTCGGCTTTCTGTCCTGCTCCATTGATCTGTATTTCTGTTTTTGTGCCAGTACCATACATATTGTCCTGATTACCGTAGCTTTGTAGTATAGTCTGAAGTCAGGGAGTCTGATTCCTTCAGCTCTGTTTTTTTCCTTCAAGACTGCTTGGATGATTCGGGATCCTTTGTGTCTACATAAAAAATTTAAGATTTTTTGTTCTATTTCTGTAAAAAATGCCATTGGTAATTCGATAGGGATTGCATTGAATCTGGAGATTGCTTTGGGTAGTATAGTCATTTTCACAATACTGATTCTTCCAGTCCAAGAACATGGTATATCTCTCCATCTGTTTGTATTATCTTTAATTTCTTTCATCAGTGTCTTATAGTTTTCTGCATACAGGTCTTTTGTCTCCTTAGGCAAGTTTATTCCTAGATATTTTATTCTTTTTGTTGCAATGGTAAATGGGAGTGTTTCCTTAATTTCTCTTTCAGATTTTTCACTATTAGTGTATAGGAATGCAAGAGATTTCTCTGCATGAATGTTGTATCCTGCAAGTTTACCAAATTTGTTGATTAGCTCTATTTTCTCATGGCACCTTTAGGATTCTCTAGGTATAGTACCATGTCATCTGAAAACAGTGACAGTTTTACTTCTTCTTTTCCAACTTGTATTCCTTTTATTTCTTTTTCTTCTTTGACTGCCGTGGCTAGGATTTCCAAAACTATGTTGAATAATAGTGGCAAGAGTGGACATGCTTGTCTTGTTCCTGATCTTAGAGGAAATGCTTTCAGTTTTTCACCATTGAGAATGATGTTTGCTGTGGGTTTGTAGTACATGGCTTTTTTATGTTGAGGTAGGTTCCCTCTATGCCCACTTTCTAGAGAGTTTTTGTCATAAATGGGTGTTGAATTTTGTCAAAAGCTTTTTCTGCATCTATTGAGATGATCATATGGTATTTATTCTTCAATTTCTTAATATGGTGTTTCACATTGATTGATTTGCATATATTGAAGAATCCTTGCATCCCTGGGATAAATCCCACTTGATCATGGTGTATGATCCTTTTAATGTGCTGTTGAATTCTGTGTGCTAGTATTTTGTTGAGGATATTTGCATCTATATTCATCAGTGATATTGGTGTGTCATTTTCTTTTTTTGTGGTATCTTTGTCTGGCTTTGGTATCAGGGTGATGGTGGTCTCATAGAATGAGTCTGGGAGTGTTCCTTCCTCTGCAATTTTTTGGAAGAGTTTGAGAAGGATGGGTGTTAGCTCTTCTCTAAATGTTTGATAGAATTCACCTGTGAAGCCATCGGGTCCTGGACTTTTGTTTATTGGGAGATTTTTAATCACAGTTTCAATTTCATTACTTGTAATTGGTCTGTTCATATTTTCTATTTCTTCCTGGCTCAGTCTTGGAAGGTTATACCTTTCTAAGAATTTGTCCATTTCTTCCAGGTTGTCCATTTTATTGGCATAGAGTTGCTTGTTACAGTAGTCTCTTAGGATGCTTTGTATTTCTGCGTTGTCTGTTGTAACTTCTCCTTTTCCATTTCTAATTTTATTGATTTGAGTCCTCTCCCTCTTTTTCTTGATGAGTCCGGCTAATGGTTTATCAATTTTGTTTATCTTCTCAAAGCACCAGCTTTTAGTTTTAGTGATCTTTGCTATTGTTTTCTTTGTTTCTATTTCATTTATTTCTGCTCTGATCTTTATGATTTCTTTCCTTCTGCTAACATTGGGTTTTGTTTGTTCTTCTTTCTCTAGTTCCTTTAGCTGTAACATTAGATTGTTTATTTGAGATTTTTCTTGTTTCTTGAGGTAGGATTGTATAGCTATAAACTTCCCTCTTAGAACTGCTTTTGCTGCATCCCATAGGTTTTGGATCTTCGTGTTTTCATTGTCATTTGTCTGTAGGTATTTTTTGATTTCCTCTTTGATTTCTTCAGTGATCTCTTGGTTATTTAGTAATGTATTGTTTAGCCTCCATGTGTTTGTGTTTTTTACGTTTTTTTTCCCTGTAATTCATTTCTAATCTCATAGTGTTGTGGTCAGAAAAGATACTTGATATGAGTTCAATTTCCTTAAATTTACTGAGGCTTGATTTGTGACCCAAGATGTGATTTATCCTGGAAAATTTTCCATGCACACTTGAGAAGAAAGTGTAATCTGCTGTTTTTGGATGGAATATCCTATAAATATCAATTAAATCTCTCTGGTCTCTTGTGTCATTTAAAGCTTGTGTTTCCTTATTACTTTTCTGTCTGGATGATCTGTCCATTGGTTTAAGTGAGGTGTTAAAGTCCCCCACTATTATTGTGTTACTGTGTATTTCCTCTTTTAGAGCTGTTAGCAGTTGCCTTATGTATTGAGGTGCTCCTATGTTGGGTGCATATATATTTATAATTGTCATATCTTCTTCTTGGATTGATCCCTTTATCATTATGTAGTGTCCTTCCTTGTCTCTTGTATCATTCTTTATTTTTATGTCTATTTTATCTGATATGAGTATTGCTACTCCAGCTTTCTTTTGATTTCCATTTGCATGGAATATCTTTTTCCATCCCCTCACTTTCAGTCTGTATGTGTCCCTAGGTCTGAAGTGGGTCTCTTGTAGACATCATATAGATGGGTCTTGTTTTTGTATCCATTCAGCAAGCCTGTGTCTTGTGGCTGGAGCATTTAATCCATTCACGTTTAAGGTAATTATCAATATGTATGTTCCTATGACCATTTTCTTAATTGTTTTGGGTTTGTTTTTGTAGGTCCTTTTCTTCTCTTGTGTTTCCCACTTAGAGAAGTTCCTTTAGCATTTGTTGTAGAGCTTGTTTGGTGGTGCTGAATTCTCTTAGCTTTTGCTTGTTTGTAAAGCTTTTGATTTCTCCGTCAAATCTGAATGAGATCCTTGTCGGGTAGAGTAATCTTGGTTGTAGTTTCTTCCCTTTCTTCACTTTAAATATATCATACCACTCCCTTCTGGCTTGTAGAATTTCCGCTGAGAAATCAGCTGTTAACCTTATGGGAGTTCCCTTGTATGTTATTTGTCATTTTTCCCTTGTTGCTTTCAACAATTTTTCTTTGTCCCTAATTTTTGTCCATTTGATTACTATGTGTCTTGGCGTGTTTCTCCTTGGGTTTATCCTGTATGGGACTCTCTGTACTTCCTGGACTTGGGTGGCTATTTCCTTTCCCATGTTAGGGAAGTTTTCAACTATAATCTCTTCAAATATTTTCTCTGATCCTTTCTCTCTTCTCCTTCTGGGACCCCTATAATGCGAATGTTGTTGCGTTTAATGTTGTCCCAGAGGTCTCTTAGGCTGTCTTCGTTTCTTTTCATTCTTTTTTCTTTATTCTGTTCCATGGCAGTGAATTCCACCATTCTGTCTTCCAGGTCACTTATCCATTCTTCTGCTATTGATTAGTTATTATTCTGCTATTGATTCCTTCTAGTGTATTTTTCATTTTAGTTATTGTATTGATCATCTGTTTGTTTGGTCTTTAATTCTTCTACGTCTTTGTTAAACATTTCTTGCATCTTCTCTGTCTTTGCCTCCATTCTTTTTCTGAGGTCCTGGATCATCTTCTCTATCATTATTCTGAATTCTTTTACTGGAAGTTTGCCTATCTCCACTTCATTTAGTTGTTCATCTTGTTCCTTCATCTGGTACATAGCCCTCTGCCTTTTCATCTTGTCTATCTTTCTGTGAATGTGGTTTTTGTTCCACAGGCTGCAGGATTGTAGTTCTTCTTGCTTCTGCTGTCTGCCCTCTGGTGCGAAATGCTGAATTTTAATGAGAAGATTCTAGAATACTCCTGTGATGTGCTGAGTAGTGGCCCACAAACGATAGCCACATCCTAATCCCCAGAGCCTGTGAATATGTTAACTTACATGGTAAAGAGGACTTGCAGATATGATTATGCTAAATGATCTTGAGATGGGAAGGTTATCCTGGATTATCATATCCTAATGGGCCTTAAATTTAATCACAAGGGTCTTTATTGGAGGGAGGCAATAAGGTCAAAGAAGGAAGCAGGAGATGTGAAAAGAGAAGCAAGAGGTTGGAGTGCTTCAAGAAAAGGGTCACCAGCCAAGACATGCATGTGGCTGCCAGATGTTAGAAGTCAGATGTACAGATTCTCCCCTAGAGCTTCCAGAAGACACCAGCCCAGCTTCCAGAAGACACCATACATCTGTATTTTAGCCCAGTGACACAGATTTTAGACTTCTGACTACAATATGTGTGTGGTTTTAAGCCACTAAGTCTGTGTTAATCCATTACAGCAACAATGGGAAACTAATCCAGCTCCCCGTTCCTATGCCTTACCAACACCACAACAGGGTTACAGAATAATGACAGTGGATTACCCATGAAACAGCTGAAATAGTACTTAGGGAAGCCTTTAGTAGTTTGAGGAACAGTACTTAGGGAAGCCTGAATTCAAGCGGGGAGACAAAAACAAGGACCTAAAGGAAGTTGAAGCCTCTGGCACCTAAAGCTACACAAAATATTAAACACACCCAAATCCTAGCCAGTTTCTCATAAATCCTCACACCAAAGGACTATTTGACACAATTCTTGTTATTTGATACAACATGTCTGCTTTTCAACAACAACAACTAAATTACAAGACATATTATGAGGTCACATGAAGCACAGTCTGAAGAGACAAAGCAAGCCTCAGAATAGATTCAGTTTATGACACAGATGCTTGAACTATCAAGGAATTTAAAATGACTATAATTAATCTGTTAAGCCTCTAATGGAAAAGATTTACAACATACAAGAACAGATGGGTAGTATAACTAGAGAGAAGGAAACTGGAAAAGAACAATTTAAGCCTAAAGCAAGCAGAAGAAAGGGAATAATAAAAATTAGAATAGAAAATGAAATTGAAAATAGGGAAATAGATTGAAATGATCAGTAAAATTAATAAACCTCTAGCCAGGCTAACCAATTAAATATGAGAAGAGAAACAATTTTCCAATATCAGAAATGAAGGAAGGGTTATTACTACTGATCCCATGGATATGCAAAGGAGAATAAAAGAATATTATGAAAACTCTATGGCTGCAAATTTGATAATTTACTTGAAATGAACCAGTTCCTTGAGAGAGAAAAACTACTAAAACTCACACAAAGAGAAATACGTAACCTGAATATCCCTGTAAGTATTAAAGAAATTGAATCAACCTTCCAAACTGAATACAACCTTCCAAAAAAGAAAACATCAGGCCCAGATGGTTTCACTGGTGAACTCTACCAAGCATGGAAGAAGACCAATTCTGCACAATCTCTTTCAGTAACTAGAAGTTGGGAGTGGGGAGGGAATTTCCAAAGTAACTTTATGAGTCCAGCATTACATTAAAACTAAAACCAGATAAAAGGGATTACAAGAAGGGAAAACTACACACCGATATATCTCATGGCATAGATGTAAAAATCCTCAGCCAAATATCAGCAAATAAATTCCAACATTGTTTAAAAATAATTATATGCTGCGACCCAATGAGATTAATTCTAGGTATGCAAGGCTGGTTCAACATTTGAAATCAATGTATGATTTCAATGTATCAACCATATGAATGGACAAAGAAGACAAGGCATATGATCGTATCAGAAGACACCAAAAAAGGATTTGAAAAAATCCAATACCCATTCATGATAAAAAAAAAAAAAAATACCCCTCAGAACATTAGGAATAGAGGGGAATGTCCTCAGCTTGATAAAGGACAGCTAAAAAATCCTATAACAATGTCATACTTAATGGCACTCTCCTCCTAAGATCAGGAACAAGGCAAGAAAACCTTTTCTCACAACTTCAATTCAATATCATAATGGAAGTTTCATCTAAAGCAATCATAAAAGAATCATTAAAATATACAGATTGGGAAGGAAGAAATGAAACCATCATTCTCGGATGCCATGTGGAAAATCCCAAAGAACTGATTAAAAAAACAAACAAACAAACAAGAAAAACTCCTGGAATTAATGAGTGATGACAGCAAGATTTCAGGATACAAGAATAATACAGAAAATTGATTGCTTTCCTATGTACCAGTAATGAATTTTACTACTAAAAATATCATTTATAATAGCACCCACAAAATGAAATATTAATATAAATCTAACAAAATTTTGTTGTAGTATCTATATATGTGGAAACTACAGAACACTAATGAAACAGATAAAAGCAAAACTAACTCAACTCATTTTTTACAAAAATGCAAAGGCAATTTAATGAAGAAAGAATAGTCTTTTCAACAAATGACACTGTAGCAACTGGACATCCATGTGTAAAAAACCATGAACCTCTAAGCATGGACCTCCGCAAAAAAATTCACTCAAAGTGAATCATACACCTAAGTTTAAATGTAAAAGTATAAAACTTCTCGAAGCAAAAGAAAATCCACATGACCCTGGATTTGAAGATGAATTTTTAGATACAATAACAAAAGAATGATCCATAGAAGAAAAAGTTGGTATGTTGGATTTTATTAAGATTAAAGACTTTTTTCTGCATAAGATATTCTTAAGAGAGTTAAAAGACAAACCACAGACTGAGAGAAAATATTTGCAAAACACAGATCTGAGCTTGCAGTCAAAATATGCAAAGAACTCTCTAAAACAGAACAACAAGAAACCAAACAAACCAATTTAAAAATAGGAAAAAGATCTGGACAAGCCTCACCAAAGAAGACACACAGATGGCAAGGAAGCATATGAAAAGATGCTCAACATAATTTGTCATTAGAGAAATGCAAATTAAAACAACTAGACACCACTATACACCTATTAGAATGGCTACAATCCAAAAAGCTGACAATAGCAATTTCTGGCAAGAATGCTAAGCAAGAAGAACTCTCATTTATTGCTGGTACAAATGGAAAATGATGCAACCACTTTAGCAGACATTCTGGCAGTTTCCTACAGAACTTAAGCATAGTCTTACCATACTTTCAGGTAGTGCGGGAAACCTATATTGGATTATAGCCTGAAGTATAAAATACATATCCATGAGTCCACTCTGATGTAGACAAATGACTGAGTAGATAAATAAATGGGGGAATATAGATAAATCTCCCACGCAGAATTCCAAATAATTTTTCTGCCTACTCTGTCCTCAAGTGTCCCCCATTCTTTAAAAGTGGGCTTCGCATAATGACTCCCTTACAAAGATTACAGTTTGAAAGGGGAAAAAAAGAGTAAATGCATAGTGGAGAAACCTGCAAAACACTATCTTAGCCATGTGATCAAGAGGAACATTATCAGTGATAAGTCATGTTGATAAAATGTACCCTTGGTATGCGGTGATGAGAATAACACTTCACCTCTGTGATCTCCCTCCCCAACACCCATGACCCCAGTTGTCCAATCATGAGAAAAAACATCAGACAAATCCCAATTGAGGTATTTCTATGAAATACCTGAATAGTACTCCTTAAAAACTGTCAAGGTAATCAAAACCAAGGAAAGTCTGAGAAATATCTCAGTGAAGAGGAGCCTAAGGTAATAAATGTAAGGTGGGAACCTGAAACTGAAAAAGGATATTAAGTAAAAACTAAGAAAATCTAGATATTATATACATGTTAATAAATAATAATATATTAATATTAGTTCATTAATTGTGACATGCTAATATGAGATATTCATAGTAGGACAACCTCACTGCGGGTTATAGGGGAACTCTGTACTATTTTCATAATTTTTCTGTAAATCTAAAAGTATTCTAAAATTTAACAAGTTTATGAAAAAATACTGCACACTACAGCAAGCTTGGTGAGAATAGTTTTTGGTAGAGGAGGAAGCCAAGGAAATCAGCACAGTGTATGGAATTGGGCATTAGCACTAGACAGACCTGGGTTCCAAGATCAACCCTGCTACTTTCTGGATGTGTGTTGCTAAGCATCTAATTTAACCTCTGTTTCCTCGTATGTTAAATGAGCGTCATCTAATGATTATCGTTGAATTATAGAAGGCATATGGCGCATAGGCCATGTAGCTGTTGCTGTAGCTGGTATTGCCAATCCTCTGTGTGACATGACTCTTCTCGGTTCAGCTAACCATGCTGATTATTGACACCCACTGGGTAGATGTCTATGGTGTGTTTGGATGACAACTGCATTAATGCAGTGCTTCCTTGTGTTCAACTCCAATCCAGCTTGCTGTCGTTCAAACATGTCCCCTCTCGGGGAGACAGAAAGCAGACGCTCCCCTTTCCTTGAACAAAGATGCCAATTATTCAGTCAGATTTCTCTGCAGACTTAGGGTTTCTTTTCTCTTTGTGTTCATGTAAACTGGTGCTTTTATTATCACAGTTGAAGGAGAGTTGAGGCTGGAATATTTATTATTCATGTTATAAATAACCTTTCATTATTTCCTCTTATTACGAAAACAACAGATATTCAATATAGAAAATTGAAAACATTCTAATAATCAAAAAAAATTAAAAACCACTTACAATGCCAATAGTCAAATGGTTTTATAACCTGCTTTTTAAAATCAACATTATATCTTGTGAACCCCTGATCATGCTTATGTCCCTAAATATTGTCACACAAATAATTTTTAATTGCTGCATAGAATTCCCTATATAATGACTGCACCACAGTTTATTTGCTCAAGTGCCTACTTTTGAGTGTTTGGGGAGTTCCCTCTTATTTTTTTTTTTTTTTGATATTACAAATAGTTTGGTGTTGAACATCCTTGTAGTTAAATCTTTACATATGTTTGTAATTATGTCCTTGGGGCGGTGTGTTCTTTGTGGTAGTTGCTTGAGCTGGTTGGCCTCAGGAGGATCCTAAAGCTAGCACTGCTCTTAGGCCAGAGGAAGGGTGAGAGGAAGGAGTGGGATGTAGGGAGTCTGAAATTAATTCTTGGGTAATTCAGTGTAAAATGAAAGAAAAACAAAACTTGCATTTATGCTAGATTGGACTTTGCATCTCAATATCTACACTTCTGCTTCATCCCAGTTGTAAAGATTCCAACCACAATGCCCTTTGTAGCTAGATACACGGGTAAGAGTCTCAGGTACGCCACATCCTAGCAGCATGACTCATTATATTCATCTGTAAAATGGGGGTGGCCTTGTGAGAACTAAAATAGATAACACATATAAAGCCCCCCCACCCCGGTGCATGATGCGGGCTCAAGAAGCAATGGATTGCCTCCACCTGAGAGATGCTTGAATTTTTTCCACAGCCCACAGCAAGGCATTGTTCCCCTCAACTTTGGTCAATTTATAATATCTAGGCAATATTTTCCTTCTGAGAAAAGCAAAAGGACATTTTTCTGCCTCTTTTGCATTCTGCATCCTCACAGCCCCAGGCCCTTCTGAGACTCCTATGACCACTAAGTTACTTCCATTATACTCAGGACTGGAAGAATGTCTGTCCCTGACAAACAGGGTTTTAATTCATCAGTGGCCCCCCGATACCTCAGTGTCCAAAATGCTTTATCTGGCATTTCGCCAATGAATGGGGAAGAAAGAAAAGGCAAGATGCTATGCAGGGTTTAAATCTAATAAGCCTTAGACAGTTCAACTGCTGCTCCCTCCACCCCACCCCTCCCCCTCTTCTTTTGGAGCTACTCATTTTCAAACATCCTCAGTTTTCTATCGGAAGGGGAATAAAGGAAAGGACATAAGCTGGGCAGCCAGGCATATCAGGGTTCCACTCCACGGCTCTGCTATTTACTGGCTTTGTGATCTTGGGCAAGGTAATTCGTCTCGCTGAGCCTCGGTTTCCTCACATGCACAATGAGGATAAATACAGCTGGTTGGTAGTAATTTCATAATTAATGAAAAACGCATAGAATAATGCCTTCCACACAGCAGCATTTCCCCATTTATTGGTTCTATCACCCCTTGTAACTTTCCTTTACCACACCTCTACTAAAGTTACCTTGGAGAGAGAGAAACTTTTCATCAGTATACAACCCATTGTGCCTTCCAGAATGATTTGGTTAAAACTGCTGCCTAAAAACCTGCCTAATGAGACTTATTTTTACCCAACTAGACTCGTTCATTCATCCATTCACTCAGCTTGGGCCAGGAATTATGCTGGACACTGAAAATGCCTAAAGGAACAAGACCTTCTCTGTCCTCAGGGAGCTCATAGCCTAGTGCAGGACACAGACAAGGAAACATAAAATTATAATTCAGCAACAAAGTGTTCATGTTATGGCAGAGAAATGTGTAAGGGCTTGGCAGGGCTCCCAACCTAGCTGTGCTGGGGACGGTGGCGTCCTCAGAGAGGGGCAACTGAGCTGAGCTTGAAGACCCAGTACAAATCAGGTCGATGTGAGTTACATCATGTAGGCTTTAAGACAACTCTGAAAAATAGACATTTCCATTTTACAAATGTGGAACCTAAGGCTCAGAGAGACTGAGCTATCTAAGATCACCCAGAAGGCTGGGAACCCAATAAAATCCAAGGGAGTCTGGCTCCAGAATGCCTCCTTGATGGTGGAAGTCCAAACGCCTTGTCAGGATTGCTGCCTACTTAATGGAAGCTCTGTAGTATGCTTCTCAGCTTCCTTTCAAATCATACTCTCTCCCCCCCTTTTTCATGCTGCAGCTCCTCTTTCTCCACGGATATGCTGGGGATTTAGAGAAGGCAGGGACTCAGCTTTGCTCCTACTGCCTAGCCCCATATGTGGGCTGCACGAGTGTCAGCCACCTCCCAATCATCATTCTTTCTTCCAGGGACAGAGTTATGGCCCCCGGGAGAGGTCTGTTCCACCAGAGTAGTCAGCTACTAATGAGCTTCATGCTGCTTCTCTGCCCCCGGCTCCCCAGCCATCCTCCACCCCAGATCTCCTAAGTCACCTTCATCTGGCAGCTGGAGACGGATGGGAGTCTGTGTGGGGAAGTGCCCAGCCCTGGAGCTAGAGCATGTCCCTAGATCCCTTGGGTATACACTGAGTGAGCCAACCGCAAAGGAGAGGAGGAGACGGGCTCAGCCCCTTGGACCACTGCCCAGGACAGAGACGCCTGGTCTCAGTACATCAGACCTGTAGGTCCCTCCCTTCTGGGGAAAGGCACATTTCGCTGATGCCCACAAAACTCTGGTCCTTCTCTGCCAGAAACCCAGGACCCCTCTGCTGAGCCTGTTCCTATGGTGTTATAGGATTATATAATATCATGTGGATTTTAATTGGGAACATCAATACCATAATAGCCACCATTTATTGGGAACCTGCTATAAGCAAGATATTCTTTTTTAATAAATTTTAATTTTATTTTATTCTTGAAGTATAGTTGATTTACAATATTATGTTAGTTTCAGGTGTACAGCATAGTAATTCAGTATTTTTACAGCTTATACTCCATTAAATGTTATTACAAGATAATGGCTATAATTCCCTGTGCTATATACAATGTATCCTTGTTGCTTATCTATTTTATACATAATAGTTTGTATCGCTTAATCCCAATACCCCTAATTTGCCTCTTACCTTTTGTGATCACTTGTTTGTTTTCTATATTTAAACCTGTTTCTGTTTTGCATGTATATTCATTTGTACTATTTTTTAGATTCTACATATAAATGATATCATACATGCAAGATATTCCTAAATACCTTATGTGAATTACTTCATGTGCTGCTTACTGTAAACCATGAGGCAGATACAACTATTCTCTCTGTTCTACATGAGGAAATTAAGGCTCAGAGAGTTTAAGTAATGTGTCCATCTTCCCACAATGGATAGATCCAGTATTTCACCCCAGTAGCCTGACTCCAAAGTGTGTGCCCCTAACTACCAAGAATATAGGGGGCTGAGCTAATGTTTGAACACTTACTTTGTGCCAGGCATTGGGCTAAGCTCTGTGCATGGATTATCTTAGTGGCTTCTCCCAACCAGCCTAGTATCCTTATTTTACATATGAGGAGCCTGAGATTCAGAGAGGTTGAGTTTCTCTAAGTCACAGAGTGAGCAAGTGGCAGGATTAAAGTCCCAGGCAGCCTGACTACTGAGTCCACCCTCCTGGCACCATGCTGTACCAACTGTGCTGGGTTGAACAGTGCTCCGCCAAAGTTCATGTCCACCCAATCTCAGAATGTGATCTTATTGGAAAGTAGGGTCTTTGCAGATATAATCCAGCTAAAATGAGGCCATACTGGATTAGGGTGAACCCTAAATCCAGTGACTGGTGTCTTTATATATAAGAGAAAGACGGGAAGAGTCAGACAGAAAGACATAGACACACACAGAGGGAAGACAACTGTGTGAAGACAGGCAGAAATTGGAGCGATGTACCTACAAGCCAAGGGATGCCAAGGATTGCTGGTAACCACCAGAAGCTAGGAAGAGGCAAGGAAGGATGCTTCCCTAGAGCCTTGGAGGGAGCATGGCCTTGCCAGCAACTTGATTTCAGACCTGTGAGAGAATACATTTCTGTTGTCTTAAGCTACCAAGTGTGTAGTGCTTTGTTATGGCAGCCCTAGGAAACAAACACACCAACTGAATACCATGTTATCTTCTTGAAAACAGGAGCCTGGGCTCCATGCTCTCCGGGAATACTTTTTGGCTCCACGAATTATGATGGTATCATTTTTAGTTAAACCAAAGGAAGGTTCTAGAGGTCCTAAGGAGAATTATCCAGGGGAAACCATGGCCGTCAATGGGGTCTAGCAGCATGAATACCCCCTTCACCATTCCATGGTGTTCTCTGGAGCAGGGGAAATGGACCTGAGTTTTCCAACAGCAAGGCTTTGGATGTGTCCGTTAACCTCTTAGCCTCAATGTTCATATCTATAAAATGGGAGTAATTATATCCTTGATATTGTGAGGATTAAATAAGGTAGTGGATATTCAGTGCCTGATAACACGGAAAAGAAAGATATATGCATTAGCCCCCTACCCCCATCTCAGGGAGATTTCTTTCAAGGCAGTGGCAGTTTTGTAAGGATGTTCTCAATAGGAGAGGGGCCAGGGCTATGTGCAGGTGGGAAGTGAGGGGTCCAGGGCAGCTTCAGTGGGTGTCATGGGGATGTTTGTACAGCATCTCTTTGCTGGTAGCGGAGGGGTGTTCAGCAAGATTCAGGAGGTCAGTTCAACAAAACATTTGATGACCCTCTGCTGTGTCCTGGGCACTGGGCTAGGAGCCATGGTAGGGGAGGAAACACCCTGAAGCTGCGCCAGATGGGGTTGCTCGCTCGGCTGCAGAGCTTAGCTGTACCTTTCTATATTTAGATTCTATCTTTGTCAAGCAAGAAGACTTGTTTGACAGGGCTCTGGTTTTTCATCTCTGAAAAGCCACTCATCCATAAAGCTTGGGGGTTGGGGACAGAGATAAAGGGGAGGGAACCTGGCTTCTTTCCCTCACTCTGAACAGATGGGATCAGAACAGGGCCCTTCCACCACCCCAGCCAAGATGCCCGAGCCTTGGCAGTGGTCCCAGGACACAGACAATGGGGTCTGATGGCAGCTTCTCAAGCCTGGCTTTCCCTGGGCAAGAGGTTTCTCCTGAGGCTGGCAAAGCCATTTCTTCAGGCTCAGAAATAGGATTTGGGGAGAGGGAAGAGGGGACTGCATTGAAGCAAATCCTGACAGCTTATTCTGGAAAACTAGGACACAGCTTGTGGGATCCTAGCCCAGCGGCCCTGACATCTGACCCTTCTTCTGTCTCTGCAAAGACCGTTGTCTAGGGAGACAGAGGCAGAGCTGGCCCAGGAACGTTGGTCTGCTGGCTGCCGACAAGAGGATGGTACAGAGGATGGTGTATGGGGTGAGAGGTGGGGGAAGGAGGGTCAGGCTGTGGGATGGTACAGTTGGTTTGAGTCTGACGTTTCTCTTTATGGGTGAGGCAGGCTGTGGAGGGAATGGGTAAGGACAGTTAGCCTCTGAGCACAGCTAAAATAGAAAAGCTTTAGCATGAGGTAGGGGAGGGGTCCATCTGCCCGAACGGTTAAACACAGACCTGAAAAATGAAGGAATCAGATCCTGAAGAGCCTTTCTGAGGTGCCTGAGCCAGACTCCTGTCTTCAGAAAGATGAATTTTGAAACCACCCAGGGAGAAGGGCTGAAAGATAATCCCTCGAGTGATCTCCTGTTGACTCCGTACTTGCAGCCTGAGCCACTTTCATTCCCCATAAGTCCTCAGCCTCCTCTCTTCCTAAGAAGGGGGACTTACCCATTCTTCACCAAAACTAAGTCCATCTGGCACCATCTTCCTCCACTTCCTTTCTCCTTCTCTGAAAATGTGTTGGTTTTCAGCCCCGCAGACTGTAAGCTTCTCAAGGGCAGGTGCCCTGTCTTATTCCTCGTCTGTGTCCCCACATCATGTGGCATAAAAGCAAGGGGAGAGAATAGAGAAGAAAAGAGAGAGAGGGAGAGCAAAAGGGAGTGGGAGAGATGCAGCTAGGTAGAGGGAAATGCAGTGGAATAACAGACATGCAGAAAGACAACCAGAGACAGAACACTGGCACACAAAATCCCTGTCATGTGATACGCACAGTGTTAGGTAAACCAAATGCATTTTTTGGAGGACGTTTCACTGGGTTTTCTCTTCAGCTTATGAAGGGCAGTATAACTTATGCTGGTTGATAGATGAATACCTGCCAAACTACTCAGATATGAACATAGACAAAACCAGTAATCTTCCCTTCCATGTTTATACCCCGCCCCCAGCAAGACACACATTGTACTAAGTATCAACAATTAAGTGTGTTAGCTTTTGTCCTCCCTGGCTTTCCCATATGCTTGTATAAACATAGGCTTCTTTTTATTCTACTTCTTTACAGAAAAAACGATAACCTGCTATGCCTATTTACTCCACATTTGCCTTTTTCACTAACAATATATCGCAGACATTCCTTTCTGTCAATACACATAGATCAAACTCTTTCTTTTAATAACTAAACAACTCTCCAGAGGATAGATGCATAAGAATTATTCTACTATTGATGGACATTCAGGTTGTTTCCAGACTGTTTTATGTTATAATAAACAATTATCTAATAAAGATCCTTGACTATCCATGTATACTGGTGTTTTTATTTCTGTATGCTGGATTCCTCCAAGTGGGATTGCTGTGGTAAAGGTAGACAGGTTTTAAATTTTATTAGATCCTTCTAGCTTAATTTCTGAAAATACTACAGCAATTTATATTCTCACGGGCAATATGAGACAGTTTTTATTTTCCTACCCCTTTGCCAGCTACTAAATGGAATCAATCTTTAATTTTCGTGCATTGGTTAGGAGAAAACGTTATTTCATTGCTGTTTTGATTTGTATTTCTCTAACAACTAGGGGAGCCTAATGCAAGTTTAGGCTTGTGCTAGCATTAGGGTTTTCTCTTCTGATATTTGCCCATAATATCCTTTTCCTTTTTCTACTGGGATGTTCCACCTTTTCTTACCAATTTGTAATTGATAAGAAATTGCATATAATATATATTATACATATATTATTTAATTTAATCTTTAGAATGACAGTTCCCAAATTGTGTCAAGGTGCCTAGGGGGGCCACAGAAAACTTAAAGGGGCATGAAACAACATTTAACACTTTAGGGAGAAACTCAGTGATATTTAACATCTGCTGAATACCCTGGAATTACCAGGGTGAGGGAGTTCACCATCTCACCATCAGATCACACTACAGTCCATTCAATGACATCATATATAGGTGATGCTGGGTTTTAGTGAGTTGCTCTAATAACAAAGCAAGTAACTGCAGAGGAACTCCCCGGCGGTCCAGTGGTTAGGACTCTGTGCTCTCACTGCTGTATGGTATGGCCAAAAAAAAAAAAAAAAAAAAAAAATCAGGCAAGTAACTGCAAACACCAATGTGGAACAGGAAAGAGGGATGTCGGTATTCAATCTGATTGTACAGTGTCCACAGTCCCACACATTCCATGAGTAATTAGGTGACTGTGTTTATTTAAGAATGAAATGATAGTGTTACCTTTCTTTCAAATTATGTATATAAAGTGATAGGACATACATACTTTTGAAATTGTTTGAACCCAACTACTTAATACATGGAACTGTTGGGTATTTATTTTGGCCTAGGGGCCCTGTGAAAAACTACTGAGATACTAAAGAAACTGTGACTCAAGCAAGTTTGGGAATCTGTGCTTTGGAACAGTCCAATAACGTTGCTATGGGTGATGACATCTCTGTTTTGCATATTTTTCACAGATGTGGAAACTGAGGCTCCAAGAGGTTAATCGATTTATTCGAGATCAGAGAGTTAGAAAGTGATAGAATCAGAATTCGAACCTAAGTGTGCCTTGCTCATACCCTGACATTGTCCCACCCCAGAAATCTGATATGATTCATTCACGGATGCAAATCTTTATTGTGCCTGGAGTCGCAGAGCAAAGTGACCCTTCTTTCTGAAGTGCAATCCTCCAACACTGCCTTCAATTGCGCTATTGATTATTTCTTCTCTCTCCTATATCTTTGATCCCTCCCTCTCCACTGAATCCTTCTGTAGCCCATGAAAGTGTTCAATTCTTATCTTAAAAGAAGAGGGGGGGGCTTCCCTGGTGGCACAGTGGTTGAGAATCTGCCTGCCAATGAAGGGAACACGGGTTCGAGCCCTGGTCTGGGAAGATCCCACATGCCGCGGAGTAACTGGACCTGTGAGCCACAATTACTGAGCCTGCGCGCCTGGAGCCTGTGCTCCGCAACAAGAGAGGCCGCGATAGTGAGAGGCCCGTGCATCGCGATGAAGAGTGGCCCCCGCTTGCCACAACTAAAGAAAGCCCTCACACAGAAACGAAGACCCAACACAGCCATAAATAAATAAATTTAAAAATTCACGACATATGTCAATATTAAAAAAAAAAAAAAAGAAGAGGGGAGAAAGTTCCTTGACCTTGATAATCCTTTAAGCCGTTTTGCCACTGTGCTCCTTGACTACAAACTCCTCCATAGTTTGCTGGTACCTGCCCTTCTTCATTTCCCCTTCTGGCTCCACATCATTGTAATCTCGCCTCCTGCGCTCTGCTGATCCCCAAGGCTACCAAATGATATTAGAAAATCTTTACAAAGTTTAGGGCTTTTTTCAGGATCCACAACCAACTTGTCCTTGTACATACTGGAACTGCATGCACTCGGTGCTCAACGCATGCCTAGGACATACTGGCTCTGCAGGTCTGCCTCCAATGTCTTTCCTCAACTCCAGGCCCCTGTTAGTTTCCAGTTGCCTTCTGAGCACCCCTAAGTACGTGAAGCTCTAGAGGATTATCTATGTAAATCAATTTTCCTGACTGCCTCTGAACTCCACATCTCTCAACCCTAAATCCTCCTCTTTACCCACCTCCCACTTTTTTCCTTTTTCCATTGTTAAATAAAAGTTCAGGGGCTTCCCTGGTGGCGCAGTGGTTGAGAGTCCGCCTGCCGATGCGGGGGACACGGGTTCGTGCCCCGGTCCAGGAGGATCCCGCATGCCGCGGAGTGGCTGGGTCCGTGAGCCATGGCCGCTGAGCCTGCGTGTCCGGAGCCTGTGCTCCACAACGGGAGAGGCCACCAACAGTGAGAGGCCCGCGTACCGCAAAAAAAAAAAAAAAAAAAAAAAGTTCAGGAATTTAAAATCTATCCAGAGCTAGGTTTGAATAATCCCTTACATAATCTTGGGCAAGTCATTTTGCTTCTCTGAGCCTGTTTGATCATCTGTAAAATGAAATAATAATAATAGTAATAATGCATTTTATGTCTGTTATAAGGATTAAATGAGAGATTTCACAGAAAGTATCTAACATAGGGCTTGACACTTAGTAGGACTCGAAACATGAAGAAAATGTGTTAATTATCAGCATCGTCTTTTGTCATCATCATCACTATCATCTTCCCCACAAAAGACCTGCTCCTCTGTTCCTGATGGAAGATAATATGCTTTAGTGCAAAGAACACTGGGTTTGGAGTCAGAAGGACCTATGTTAAAAACCCAACCATACATCTGTTCTGTGACTTTGGACAAATCACTTTATCTCTTTGAGCCTCTGTACCCTCCTCCATAAAGGGAATTCATATCATTCATCCATGATGGAGTGTCCAATGAGATAATAGCTGAGAAGACGCTTCTTAACATATATTGCAACACAAAGGTAAGTTTTAGCTTATGATTTATTATTGTGTCCATCGGGCTACCATTCTCACAGGAGAAAAGGTCAAAGTAATCTTTGACATCCAGACTCTGCCCCTCTTGCCCTGACTCAAAGTCCAATGACCACCTTTCAGTTCCTAATGTTGCTTGTGCTGGTCAGAGACATGCACTGGATCGAGGAGCACTTCCTCTGCTTCGTGTTTACTGTGGGTCGCAATTCATATTTAACCCCCAGGAGGGCGACAGATTTAGCCCCACGGCTGCTGCTCCAGCCTGATAAGGTTTCCTAACAAAGTGAGTATACTTTCTGAGTATCTCCATATCTTAATGGAAAATTCTCCTGCAACTTTTCAGACACTTTATCTGGTATTAAATATTAATGTTTCCAACCAGCATATTTTTCATTGGAAAGTGTGAAATATTACAAGATCCTCTCATGTTGTCTATTCACACGACTTCCTAAAGCTGGTGCCAGATCAGGGAGCTGATTGGAAACACAAAGAACATTAAAAAAAAAGGAGAAGGGAGCACCAGTGCTGGGGGTGGGGAAGGAGAAAGAACGCAGAAAGACCCCTTGAAAACTGCAGGAGCTGTCTTGGAACTGTTGCTCTTTATTATGCCCTGATTGGCAGACACCTCACAAGGTTCCCAGATATCCCCTGCCCAACTGATGTGCCCCCTGAGATTTATTTACAGGACTCACAAAACAGGGGTAGCAAAATGCTACTGTCAGGAAGATATTATAACCAGAATCTGTTTTTAATGCAAAATATTTAACTCACTATCTTATCCATCTTCAGAAAAAGGTTTTCCTGTCCAAACCCCTTGCATCAGATCTTGATGAAATGTATGAGGGAGAGGAAGGAGTTCGCTTTAACCGATAGCATTCACCGTTTTTTATGGTGCTATTTGTCTAAGTGACAAAAGCAGAAGGCAAACCTATACTTCTTTCTAACTTTTTATTGCTTTTCATCCCAGTGGGAACCAGCAGACAGGGGGAAAGAAAAAAAAAAAAATCTTTCGAATGGTGAAATGTGGTTAAGATTTTTTTTTTCCAGAAAGAGGGAGGAAAAAAAATGACCAACAAATACAATTCGAGTTTGTTACAGTCTGGAGAAAAATGTTGTTGAAGCTTGGCTTCTGCAAATTCTCTGTGAATTCACTTCTGTGAATCCAGCCAGAGCTGAAGGGTAAAAGCGAGACAAAACGAAGAAGCTACTGTGACTTGCATTTTGGCTTTACATAAGAGAGCTCAGCACACAGAACTGTGTTCAGAGTGAGCTACTGTATAAGGTGGTGAGGTCCCCATCACCAGAGGTATTTAAGTATATGCCACTTGGTGGAGATGTTGTAGAGAGAAATAAAAAAATGGAGAACAGGTCAAGTGGATGACCTCTGAAAACTTTTCTAGGCCTGAGAGTCTATGATTCTTTAAGGTCAGGGGCAAGAAGAAAAAAGGTGAGTGTGTGTGTGGGGGGGGCTTTGGTAGTAAAAATACAGAAATTTTATTTTCTCCCAGTGATCCAGATAGAACTGAGTTTTGATCACCTGACTAAGAGGGTATATATCCCATTTTATAACGGGAGGGACTAATAATATTAACATTAGCAACAATCACAGTGGTAATAGTTAATTTATTTTTAGTGTTGGCTATGTGCCAGGCACTGTCTTAAGTGCTTTCCAAACATTTTCTACTTCACTCCTCAGAATCACCCTATAAGGAGGAGACTGTAATTATTCCTCCCAATTTAGAGTTGAGGGAACTGAGATTCAGAGAGGTTGTGTAAGGTCACTAGAACCTCCTTTATAGATGGAAAAATTATACCCAGAGGACTAAATAATTTATCCAAAGTCTCAGAGAGTGTTTGAAGCAGAACAATCGGAAAGGACGGGTCGGGGGTCGGGGAAGGGATGAATTGGGAGATTTGGATAGACATATACACACTACTATATATAAAATAGATAACTAATAAGGACCTACTGTGTAGCACAGGGAACTCTACTCAATACTCTATAATGACCTATATGGGAAAAGAATCTAAAAAATAGTGGACATATATATCTGTATAACTGATTCACTTTGCTGTACCGCTGAAACCAATACAACATTGTAAATCAACTATACCCCAATAAAACTTAAAAAAAAAAAAAAGAAAGGATGGGGGGATTTGGAGTCAGAAGACCAGGGTCCTTAAGTTCTAGGTATCAAGTGCAGTGATCCATGTACTGTACTGTGAGATGAAGTGAATTAACGTACTTAGTACATTAATTCACTTCACCTCACAATAACCATGTGAGAGTGATATTTTTGTCTCCCTTTTAGAGATGAGGAAGGTGAATATCAGAGAGGTTAAGTAACTTGTGTAATACTGCACAGCAAGGTTGAGGTAAGGATTGACATTTTCAGATTGATGGCCCTGTTGGTACACAGAGACGTTGCATACATTCATCAGATCTCAGGAAAGTCATTAAACAACTTATAGCTTTGGATTTCTCATTTTAAAAAAGAGACAACATTACAACTGTCCTTGGCTTGTCAATTGTCCAGGGTTGTTATAGGTCCTAATAATGCAGATTGAATATATCGTGAATCAAGTGTAGTGTCTTTAATTTTTGCAAACATTGGGTCTCCTGATTAGAAGCTGAGGGGGATCCTCCTAATTGTCATGGTTGTTTGTTTTGGTTTGGTTTTGGTCCCTTAAAGCAGCAGCTGGAGGCCAGGACTTGGAGGTTCTAAAGCTGGAGGTTCTAAAGGTTCTAAAGGAGGTTCTAAAGGACTTGGAGGTTCTAAACTTGGAGGTTCTAAAGGTTCTAAAGGAGGTTCTAAAGGTTCCATGTTCTTTAAGTGCCAAGGCCTTGGTGGGTAGCAGCACCGTATCTGTAAGCATGTGAGAGTAGATGCTGGCCTCCCTGCCTGGCATTGTACTTAGCGGGTCTCAGAAAGCAGAGAGCCCAGGGGAAAATGCCCTTTGAGTGAGCCTGACATAATGGGACCAGGCCTCCCGAATCCTTATCTGGGTTCTCTCTCATATGAGTGACAGGGTCTCTCTGGCCTTGTTTGCACCTGCACAGTAATTGGGGCAGAGCTGCCCTATGTGCCTCTGCCTAAAGGTGCTTCCACTTTGGGCTCTTTCCCTTAAAGCTCTCCTAATGTTTCCAGTCTGGAGGATAGAATCTGACTATCATAATGGTATGGCTTCTTCCTTGCTGGTAGTCCTAAAATTATCCCTTAATAAATTTCATGTTGGACAGTTTTTTTTTCTTTTTTCCTCAAAATGTGGGATCCATGGAGGGAAAAGCCAAACCTTGAGATTTTTACAGCACTTCAATGTTCTATAGGACACAGAGCCATGGAGCCAGGAGAAGACCTAGCACTTTGCCTCTTGCCTCTGCCATGAGATCTTGGGGAAGTCATGTTCATTTAACAATTTCCTGTCTACTGAGGAGACTGCAATGCAGTAACAGAAGTGTACACTGGATGGGCGCATGGGGTGCTGAGACGCCCAGAGCAGGCACTCAGTCCTCTCTGGAGTGAAGGCTTCCTGGAGGAGGTGTGATGTAGCTGAAACTTGAAGGATGCATTAAGTTGACAGGTAAGCAGGTGGAGGAAGGGCATTCTGAAGAGGGACCAGTTTATGCAAAGACACAGAGGGACGGTGAGAAGGCCTGGTGCATTCAGGGACCAAAAACCATTAAGTGTGGCGGGAGCTCAAGAAGCATCTTAAGGGATGCTGAGGCCAGATCATGAAGAGCCTTGGGTGCCAACAGAAGAGTGTGTCTTTATCCTGACAATGATGGGGAGACTTCAGAGAATGTGAACCCATCAAAGGAGAGGTGGGATGCATACTAAACAGTTACTTTGGTTGCAGTTCAAGGGGCAGATGGAAAGCAGCCAGTACAGACTAGGATAAGATAGGACACTAGTGCATAATTCCAACAGAGGATAGACGAGGCATAATCTAAGACAGGAGTGATGAAGAAGAGGGGGAGTTTCAGGGCACAACGTGCTTCTTTGGGCTCCACTTTCCTCGTCTATGAAGTGTGGGGATCTCTGTGGCCCAAATCCTTCATCATTTCACGATTAAGTTTTCCTTCTATAATTTTTTTCCCCATAGACCCCCAATGTTTCAAAGGGTTATGTCTATTGAGTTACATTTATTAAGGGATAATTAGTTTTCCAATAAGTACCAATTTTAGTTGATATAATTCCCACCAAAAGCAATTAAAGTCTGATTTTATTGCGGAAATGTATGATTCCCGTTAGCATTTTTGAAATATTGAAGAGTTCATGGACTGCCATTATACCATTGGGCTCTTCTTGCCAGGGAGTGTAAGCAGAGTTGGGGAACCACTGGATATGTTCATCTGTAAGGGTCACCTCTGAAATTTTTGAGTCTAGGAAATATCCCTCTTCAACAAGTACTTGGTGAGCTGTAAATCACTCTGTAAGTGTGAGAGATTGTTAGAACTCATTATGATTATGCAGAATCTCCCAAAATACTAGACTTCAGACACATGAGGTAGTAAGCTGGGAGCTACTGTCATTTAATATATGAGAAACTGGAGACTTAAAGAAGTTGAACAATTGGTTTTAAAATTCAGCAAATTAGCAAAAATAGCAGCAGTTGCTTCCCCTCCTTGACTTCCTTGGGTATCTGTTGATTTTAAAGAATGCTTGAAGTTATCCTCTCCCCACCTTCCAAGATCCCCACTTAGTGGGAAGTGATTCATTTCTTGGTGCAGAGGAGCAAGGAATCAAATAGTGGTACAGTAGGAAACTCAAAGGAGGCTCGTGGCGACTCACAAGTAGAACTGACCTCAGGGATGAGGGACAGGGGATACCCTGCACCTTATCCCAGAGAGAACTGCAGAGACAGTGATGAGCTGGGGAGATGGTGGCAGAGCAAAACCATGGGCCATTAGAGAAAGGCTTTTTTTTTTTTTTTGCGGTACGCGGGCCTCTTACCGCTGTGGCCTCTCCCGTTGTGGAGCACAGGCTCCGGACACGCAGGCTCAGCGGCCATGGCTCACGGGCCCAGCCGCTTTGCGGCATGTGGGATCTTCCCGGACCAGGGCACGAATCCATGTCCCCTGCATTGGCAGGCGGACTCTGAACCATTGCGCCACCAGGGAAGCCCCTATTTGTGTATTTTTATTTTGTTTTCTTGTAATGATTACTTCTTTTGTGTGAGACCATATTCATGGATTACGTATTAAGAAACAAATTTGGCTTACTGGAAACTCTAAGAGCATAACACAGGTCTGGAAATGGAAAGCCGACAAATGAAATATTTTCACTTATTTGTTTACTCATTCATCCTTCATTCATCTAGTTCCTATTGCATGCCGATTTTGCACTAGGCATCCTTTTAGGAACTAGTGATAAAGTGGTAAACAGAAGAGAAAAAACACCCTTGCTTTCCTGTGAAAGGTGGAGACACAATCAATAAATAAGTAGAATATTTACTTTGTTAGATGGAGGTATGCTCATTGCTATCCACTGTCCAACAATGGATATGTTCTGTGAGGAACAGTAAAGCCAGAAGAGAGATAGGAAGGACCAAGAGGGAGAAGTGCTGCAATTTTAAATGGGACGGATAGGAAAGGCCTCTCAGAGAGGAGGCATCTCAGTAAAGGCCTGACCTGTGTCAGGGAACTATGCAGCTATTTGGGGGGAAGAGCATGCCAGGCATTACTGCATTTAATCCTCTCAATAATCCTCATCATAGGAAATGTAAGTTGGTGCAGCCACTATAGAAAACAGTATGGAGGTTCCTTACACAACTAAAAATAGAATTACCATATGATCCAGCCATCCCACTCCTGGGCATATATCCAGAAAAAACTCTAATTAAAAAAGATACATGCACCCCAACGTTCATAGTGGGACTATTCACAATAGCCAAGACATGGAAGCGGACCTAAATGTCCACTGACAGATGAATGGATAAAGAAGATGTGGTATATATCTGTATACCACATACATATATTCCATACATCTGAAACTAATACAATAGTGTAAATCTACTATACTTCAATAGAAAAATGAACAAGAAATAACCCTCACTATAACCCTGGGAGACAGGTATCATTAATGTCCTCATTTACAGATGGGGAAACTGAGGCTCAGAGAGGGGGAGGTTGCCTGGCTAGTAAGTGGCAGAATTGAGGCTCAGCCTAGTGCTCTTCCTAATGTGCCAGTGGTTATCTCTGCCCGGGATCTACCTTCAGAAGAACATTTGTTGCTGAGTCTGGGGCATTTTGGTGCAGCTCTAAGATTGCTCAGGAGCTATAGGTCTGGTGGAAAATGTCCTCTAGTGCCACCTTTGCTGCTCTTGCAGGATTAGAAGGTGACACATTCCTTCTCCCTCTCCCTCCCTCTTCCTTCTTCATCCTTTTCCTTTCTGTCATCTCTTGTCCTGAGCCC
Organism: Globicephala melas; assembly: GCF_963455315.2. Lineage (NCBI taxonomy): Eukaryota > Metazoa > Chordata > Mammalia > Artiodactyla > Delphinidae > Globicephala > Globicephala melas. The sequence goes on along the minus strand of NC_083319.1, from coordinate 17,162,087 downwards.
AGGTAGGACACATGTGGGCAGAACACAGCAACTGGTTTTGAACCTTCACAGAAGTTTCCAGCTCTCAAATGCTGGCTCTCCCGAAGTCCTCCTGACATGCTGACACGTGAGTGGGAAGCAGAGTGATGATGTGGAAGAGCATGGGATTTGGAGACAGAAGACCAGGCACCTGGCCATCTGTATGAACGTGGCCAACCCTCTCATGGTCTCAACTTCCAATCTCACCTGGCCTAAGTCACAGATCTACATTGCAGATCAAACGAGAAGACAATAACTAAGATTCTGGTCCCGAATTCCAGTGTGTGTATTTGTGGGTGGGGTAGGTGATTTGACCACACCGACAGGCAACACTTGGATACCAGCCGTGTGCCCTACGATTCAGCTTAGTTCTAGCACATCTTCCTGGAGATAGCACCAAACTCCACAGGTTAAGGGCTCAGTTCCACAAGACTGCCCTTCACTTTAGATGCCAATTGCAAGTCCAGGTTGTCACTTGTGCTTTTGAGCGACTGGCTATAAATCACATGTTCCAGTGACCCCGAACTTGGGTTGGATTAATTCACTAGATCGGCTCACAGGACTCAGAAAACATTTTACTTACTAGACTGCCAGCTTATTATAAAAGGATATAACTCAGGGGCTTCCCTGGTGGTGCAGTGGTTGAGAGTCCGCCTGCCGATGCAGGGGACGCAGGTTCGTGCCCCGGTCTGGGAAGATCCCACATGCCGCGGAGCGGCTGGGCCCGTGAGCCATGGCCGCTAAGCCTGCGCGTCTGGAGCCTGTGCTTCGCAACGGGAGAGGCCTCAACAGTGAGAGGCCCGCGTACCGCAAAAAAAAAAAAAAAAAAAAAAGGATATAACTCAGGAACATCCAGATGTAAAAGATGCATAGAGCAAGGTAGGGGGAAATGGTGTGGAGCTTCCATGCCCTCTCCAGGCACTCCACTCTCTCCAGATCTCCATGTATTCACCAACCCAGAGTCTCTCTAAACACCATCCTTTTGGGTTTTTATGGAGGCTTCATTAATAGGCATGACTGATTAGATAATTGGTCATTGGTGATTGAGTCAACCTCCAGCCTCCCTCCCTTTCCTGGAAATCAAGGGGTGAAACTGAAAGTTCCAACCCTCTATTCCTGGTTTGTTCCCCTGGCAACTAGCCCCCATCTTTAGGTGCTTTCCAAAAGTCACCTTCATTAATATAAACCCAGTTTTGGTGGAAAGGAGCTTGTTTCGAATAACAAGACAACCCTTTTGCCTTTACTCAGGACGACAGAGAAATTATTATAACAGAAGATGTTCCCACTGCTCTTATTTATCACTCAGGAAATTGCAGGGGTTTTGGGAGCTCTGAGCCAGGAACTATGGGTTGAGACAAAACATAGATGGGAAACATATATTTGGTCATTTGACCAAATTTGACCTTATTTCAAATGACCAAATATATATTTCTTATAAATCACAATATCACAGTAATTTTATTATAAGTAATATATAGATATTAGATATTTAGATGGACTAATAAATGTTCCATTAGATAGAGGTCTACACTGAGGCTTAAGGTCTGGACAATAAAGGTAGCAAGAACAATCAAAACAAGAGCTCCTTTAGGGATCCAAATGCACCATAATACTGCTATCATTCTACTTTCTAAAACAAAACTTAATGATGTATGATGAGAGAGAAAACAATGAATATGCTATTTCATAACTCGGAAGCAAAATTCAGTAAACGTGGTTGTAGATACATCTTTCCATGCCCACTCCGCTTTCCTCATCCAGGACACCACCAATTACGATGGGGTGTAGTTAACTCTCATCATCTCTCATTCAGTCATGTGTATCCCACACAACATCCACAGTGAGGTTGAAAAAATACGAAACACGCTACTCCCCTGCTGAACACCATTCACGGCTCCCCACTGCCCTCAAAACAATTTTCAAACTTTCCAACACGGCTCCAAAATCTCTTGATAATGATTAGGTCCCTGCCAACATCTTCAGACTCATCTCTCATCATTATCATTATTCCCCATTTTCTCCCCAGCATGACTATGAAGTCCAGCCAATCTGAGCTGCATACAGTGCCCACAAGTAGCCATGCTCCTTCTCATCTCCTGGATTTCTCCACGTACTCTTGCTTTGCCCAGGGGATGTCTATTTCCCCTCCCCCGCTCCTGCCCAGCACTGCCCAGGCTGGGTGGATGGACCCCCTCCTCTCTGCTGCCACCACTCCTGCTTGTCCAGCCACAGCCCTTGTCACCTCGGATCACAGTTGTTTGCAGTCAGTATTTCCAATTAGATCGTAAGGTCTGGGGCTCGGGGGAGGGTCACGTCTCTCTGCTTCATCTTTTAATGCCCAGAGCCTACTACAGTTTCTGACATAGACGAAGGTGTTCGAAAAGGTAGAAAATAAGTATAAATAGCTGCTATTTGTTGAATTCTTCCTGTATACTGTGCTAAGTGCTTGACACAATTATCATTTAATTGTCGTAGTAAGGCACTGATCCTTCAGAAAGGACTTGGTCCAGGGTGTCAAAACAGGGATCTGCTGTGCTCGGCATTAATTCTTTAGTAGCTGGAATGTTTATTCGTCCAGTGCATCCAGGGGAGGAGGCTGGACTGTACAGGTGTGTGTGTGTGTGTGTGTGTGTGTCCACACGTCTGTGTGCAACTGCTGTCTACCAAAAGGAATGAAATTATTATCAAAATATTTTAGGGCTTCCCTGGTGGCGCTGTGGTTGAGAGTCCGCCTGCCAATGCAGGGGACACGGGTTCGTGCCCCGGTCTGGGAGGATCCCACGTGCCGTGGAGAGGCCGGGCCCACGAGCCATGGCTGCTGAGCCTGCGCGTCCGGAGCCTGTGCTCCGCAACGGGAGAGGCCACAACAGTGAGAGGCCCACGTACTGCAAAAAAAATAAAAAAAAAAAAAAAAAAAAAAAATTTTAGCTAACACAGGATGACTAAAACAGCCATATTTAAGGTGATCACATAATTTATAGTCCAAGTTGGGACATCTGGAATTGAAAGACGACACTATTAATAAGTAACTAAATCTGTGATTTAAAGTGAAAACTTTAGTGTCCATCAGAATCACTTTTTGCTGAGATCCACTCAAGAGTTTCTGATTTGGTAGATCCGGGGAGGGGCATGAGAATTTGTATTTATGGCAAGTTACAAAGTGATTTTAAAAAGAAGGCAAGCAGGGGAGGAGGGTGCAGAGAGAAAGAGACTGAGAGAGAAGAAGAAAAAGAAACATACAAAGAAAAACAATTACAGAGCCTAGAAAAAAATGAAGTGACCTAATTTCTCTGTCTTACTCTCTTAGATTTTCCTGAATTAATTTTTCTAGTTTTAAAGCAGTTGTTATAGTGTACTTTTCTTAATAGAAGGTAGTGTAGTTCAGTAATTCTCAAATTTTATTTTCTGCTAAACTAGTTCTAGGATATGGTAATAAGTGATTCCTGAGGGAAAACAAAAGCTTCTGTGGGTCAGATAACATTTCTAGCATAAAGGCACTGAGGAGGTCTGCACAAAGAAATGTGCATAATTAAAATTCAATTTTATTTATTCTGTGAATGCTTTAAATTTTTCCCCCCTAGAGCACATTTATTATCATTTCATAGAACTAGACTTCCTTTACACCCAATATGGGAAATAATTAGTGAAGTGAAAAGGTCTGTAAATAGCCATTGAGACTACACAAACACTAACATATGTGTGATATTTTTACACTTTGTAACACACTTTAAGATGCATAGAATAGTTTCATAATCTCATAGACCTGGGAACTTGACTGAGAAGGCATAGTGGACATGAAAACCAAGACTCAGAGAAGTTCTCAAAGATTACTCCAGGAAGAAATGGCAGAAGCAAGATTTGAAGTTAGGTTTTTCTAGCTCCCTGACATCAGGCAGGATGCAAGAAAAAGCAAGTTGAAAAATTTGAGTCAGAACATCAGGCAAAGAGGAGATGTGTACATTTTTGCAGCAGAAAAGAGCATCATGAGAAAGCAAGTCCCACCATAGCCAAGCTTACGCCAAGAAAACTATAAGATGTTCATCTGATACTAGCGGGGTCATGAAAAGAGGAAAAAACAGACTGTTATCAGTCAGGGCCCTGTGAGGACCAGAGAGCAGGTTCTGGCCAGATAATGTGTGAATGATATTCTGTAATTAGTTGGCAAATAGATGCTATTTCTTTTAACTGCTGGGACACGGCCCCCGGCACTGTGCCTCCATGCTGCTGGAGCCAAACATGGGGTCCCAGCTGCTGTCACAACTATGGCTCTTTTCTTTTCTCCCATGTCATTTCTGATCAGGTCATGCAGATACCTAATTTCACCATTTGAGAGCTCAGGTTGCCACAGTAACCCCATCAAGGTGCTCAGGTGCTGCAGCTGAAGCTCCATCATCTGGATACATTCTACTGGGTCCCCCTTGGGCCCTTGCTCTCTTCAAGAAGAAACAGATGAAACAAAAATGAATATGAAAGGGATATTGCAAAAGGGGGAAGAAGTAGGTTGATTAATTGAGTGCCTCCTTTGTTCATAGATTAGTACATCTGATTGGACCACTCAAAGATATTCCATCTTGCCCACTTTAGAGATGGGAAAACTGAGGCACAGAGAAGGGACGTGTCAGATGTCTCTGAGTACAGTGAGTCAGAGGCAGAAAGAAGGCTAAGCTGAAACTTCAGACTCCTTGCACAGTGCTCTTCCAACACCAAATTTTACTCAAAATATTTATGGCCAACTCTCTTCAAATTGTATTCTCCAGGCTTAGGGTTTTTCAAGAAAAGTTAGAAAAAGAGGGAGTAGAAGAAGAGACAGGGTGACCTGTTCCTCAAAGGGAATCTGAAAACGATTGCTCCAGATTTCATAGAAAATCATTCTCCATGTTTGGATAGGTTTGGATTTCCTTGTATGACGGAATGTTTATCTATGTATTCAATATGCCCATGGATAAAAGTTATCCTGGCTTTCTAAGCCAGAGACCAGAAGAGTAAGGCCTTTCATTTATTTATTCAGCAAGGCCGGCTTGGGACACGGAGCATACAGCAGGGGACAAAGACAAAATCCTGCTTCCGGAATGCTTAGCATCTGCAGAACTGATGAATTCTCCCTGATTCCAAAATAATAACCCCTAACAAGGGTGGGGTGACATCTGACATTAAAAAGGGCTCCTACACCTCGTACCTCACTGGAGAAACTCAGCAGATCCCTCAGAGGGAGGTGGCATAATATACGCACATCCTAAGAGAAGCTTGTGGTCACAGAGCAGGAAGAGGCATAACCAAGCCCTCTGATTCGCACTGAGAAATGGCGTCTGATTCTTATAAACCTGGAGCCCAGCACAGCTTCTGGCATACACGTCTGACCAAATGGTGTGTGAACAGTAGTGATGATGAAGATGATGATGAATATCTTACATCAGTCAGTGTTCTTCAGAGAAACAGAACCAATTATACAGGTGAAAACACTGGAGCTTACAGAAGTGATGCTGCATATCTGAGTCTCATGTGTGGCAGCCACTATGTCATATGAGAAAGGCCTAGAGGTTAAATATATACACAGGGGTTTTGGGAAGACTTCCTGGAGGAGGTGATATCTCAGGTCAGATTTGGATTGATGAATCTAAAGTTTATCATGCACGATAGAGAGAAGGGTATTCCTGTCAGAGGTAGCAGCTTTTCAAAGTAAAAAGATGGCACAAGAGTAGGGGAAGAACTGGGGAGTTAGGAGTCAGATCATGAAAAACCGGAATATGATAGGATCTTGGAGTGTGGGCATCAGAGGCCGGTGGAAGGTTTGAAATGGGGCTGACATGATTTTCCTTGTGTTGCAAACACGATTGTGAGGTTTCATAAACCCAGCTAACATAATTCTCTCTCTACGCAATGGATTCTGGTAGTCGCATGCCTGCATCAAAGCACTTAGTACCAAATTCTCTCAGCTGATTGTTACCTCCACCCACAGTGCAGGTAGGAGGGGATCACAGCTGGAGCACATTCATGGCTCCATCTTCTGGAGAAATAGGACAATACTCTCTTTTTGTAGGTGAGGGGTCAGGCCCAGAGAGGACAAGGGACTCCCCGAAGGACATTGAGATAGGTGATGTCAAAGCCAGGGCAGAGCCTGAGTTACTTCACACCAGGGGTTTTGCTTCTTCTCACCCTGGGAGACACTTAGCAATGTCTGTCTGGGGAAGAGCCACTGGCATCTGATGGGTAGAGGCCAAGGATGTTGCTAAGCTTCTTGAAATGCACGGGACAGGTCCCCACGACAGAGAATGATCCAGCTCAAAATGCCCGTCATGCTGAGTTGAGAAACCTCACTCTACACCCGGACTAGATGAGGCTCTTGTTGCATGAGGTCCTTGGAAACCATCCAGTTTCCTTCCAGCTGAGTGAATCGAGATTCAGAGAAGATGAGTGACTTCTCCAAAGTCACACAGTGGAACCGAGACTATTGTCATGGCTTCATTAACTTCCAGTTCAGCCCTAACATGCATTGCCTCTCACAAGCCTGAGCTTAAGTCAGATGTCTGATGGGTAGAGAAGAGAGATGATACCCAAAATGGCCAGAGGAAGTTCTTCTGACCAAAGTTTATATAGCAGTCACTAACATCCTCAATTAGAGGGGGGGAAAAACCCAGGCTCCAAAGGAACAAACAATCATGGTCTTCACGTATGAACTCAGCATATTTACAGGGTGCCTGTTCTTGTTCAGGCACTGTGATGAACACTGAGGATTCAACAACGAACAAAACACGGTCCCTGCTCTTTCAACACACACACACACAGGCAAAGGAACACGCTTCCCACTACCCACACGCTGATGATTCAGTGCTTGGGAATCCAAGCTCTGAAAAATTAACTTACTTCATACACTTCTTCATCATGTACTAGCTGGTGCAGCACAGGCAAGGAACTTAACCTCTCAAACCTTCAGCTTTCTCATCTATATAATGAGAATAATGACAGTACCTCCCTCACGGGATTGAGGACTGAATGAGGCAATTGATAAAAAGTATTTAGCCTAGCGCTGGAAACAGCAGGCAGAAGTAAGGGCACTAGTAGCAGCAGTAGTTATAATTATTATAGACAGAAGCCCTGAGTACTTGTCTTACTTTTCCACTCTCAGCTAAGTCGTCTTATTACTCTCCATTCCTAGGTCTCAGCAAAATGAAGAGATTGGACCAGCTCTCTGTGGGCTATGAAGTTTACCGTTCGTCCCCTAACTAGATGACTCCTGAGTCCAGCACTGCCCTTCTCTTCTGGAACCTGGCCATCCCTCCCGTCCCACGCTAATGTCATTCATGGTCCCACACTACCCACAAGCCAGCCAAGTTGGACCCCTGAGATTCAGCAAAGTGATGACAAAGCTGCGGTTTCGGGTAGGCCAGCTTCCTGGGCTGCCCACTGGCTGCGCCTAGCTGCTTGGAATGCATATCGGTGCCAGCCTGCAGTGATCGTGAACAAAGCCATGAGAGGGAAGATGGTAGTGTTTTTTTTTTTTTTATTATTTTTAACAAAATGACTCATTCCCCCTCCGGCAGTGAGCTGTCGAAGGCTCAGGAAGGAGCAGGAGATGTTAGAAGTGCAAGTTCAGGACACTTTCACCTCATTGGAAGCCAATTCCAGGGGATGCCACACACTTTTGCTCAGCTTAATCGGGCCTGGAAAAAAGTGTTTAAACCAAAGAGGCTGTCTCAGGGCTGCGGATTTACGGCCAAGGGGAAAGACGGACAATCATACAGCCAGTAAGTGACAGTGGCAGAGTTAGAACCCTGGCTAGGGGTGGGAAAACCTACTGATGGAAGCTTAATGTTAGGTGTGGTCAGGGGCTGGGGGCTTTCTGGAACTTAGTTTCCAGATGCTGGCTTAAATCAGGAGCTTTTAAATTGTGTTCTGCAGAGTCATAGGGCTTCCCTTGGAGCCCGCCATGTGGTTCTGGTTCTCTGCCCGGCTTCACCTGGAGTGGCTCTGCTTGCATCTACCTCACATATTAAAATCTCAAGAGTTAACATAATTATTGGTTCCTTATGTGCTAGGCATTGCACTGAACACTCAATACGTATGAAGTCATTTAGCTTCATAACAACCTTATGAAATATTTACAATTACTATTGCTATTTTATACTTTATGAAACGGAGGCTTAAAGCCAAGGTAAATCATTTGCCCTGAGTCACAGGGCTAATAGGCAGTTTGCCAGGGCTGGAAATCAGACCTGTCTGTCGGCAAAGCCCATTTTCTTAACCACAATTCTACACGGCCCCCCTGCTGGGTTTCCATATAAGCTTTCATTTTCAAAAAGTGTTCCACGGTTATTTTAAAAGGAATAAAATAAAAGTTTGAAAGTGACTGATTAGATGTTCTGAGATCCCTCCCAGCTCCAGATTTCCAACTTTTATGATTTACAGAAGGAAGAAAGCAGAGGTCATGTTACACAGCTTAGTGGTGGGAGACAAGACAGGCTACGGGATAATAATAGTAGCTAATATCTGAGCATTTCATAGGCCAGGCAATGCTCTAAGTCCCTCATATACATTAACTCAATCTTTGTACCAACCCTCTCTAGTAGGTGGTGTTCTTATTATTCCCATTTATAGATAAGAAAACACAGTAGAACAAGGTCATGACTCATTCAAGGTCACACAAATTGAAGGCCACAGCTAGATTCCAGAGCCTGTGCTCCTCACTGCTCTGCTGTTGAGATGACTTAGTCTGGGGGAAAACTACTTCCCTTAATATCAGCATTTATTTTTTAACATCAAACCAGTGCAAATTTATGTAAATAGACAAGCAGATCAGCTGCTACCCTGGCATTGGTGCCAGCTTCCTATCAGGGATGTTGATGCAACAAAATTTGACCATTGGTGCTGATCTGAGCTATCACAGCGGTAGACTTTTCAATAATTCCCCACATTTCTCAGGCTTGGAAGAAATAAATGCATATTAGACAGCTATAGGCCTACACATGCTGCAATTTTGCATTTCTTTTTTAAAAAAATTATTTATTTTATTTATTTATTTTTGGCTGTGTTGGGTCTTCATTGCTGTGCACGGGCTTTCTCTAGTTGCGGCGAGCGGGGGCTACTCTTCGTTGCGGTGCGCAGGCTTCTCAGTGCGGTGGCTTCTCTTGTTGTGGAGCACGGGATCTAGGTGCGTGGGCTCAGTAGTTGTGGCGCACGGGCTTAGTTGCTCCACGGCATGTGGGATCTTCCCGGACTAGGGTTCGAACCCGTGTCCCCTGAACTGGCAGGCGGATTCTTAATCACTGCGCCACCAGGAAGCCCTACATTTCTTTTTCTTTCAGATATTTTTCAAACTGTGGATAGCTGGTAGCCACTGAAAACAAGATGCTGTCTAGCACTGCATTTTCATACTGATTGATGCATTTGGGCCTTGCCACTGTCCCGCGAAGAAGGTCCCTCCCTTCAAGAGGCAGGGACAGAGTGGAAGGGGCTTGCTTAGAATATTCTCAGAATTTGTTGGCCTGGTTTGTCTTTCTATGTCTCCTACCCCCTCCATCATTGATTTTTCCTAACATGGCAGTACTGCTTTCTTAGTTGAATGCAGGAAAGCTAGTGCCCAGTTTGTCCCATAGAAAGAAAGGAAAAGAAAACTGTGCCACCTGCCCCTTTACAAATGGACATAAGCATTCACAGTAGAAAACCAGCAGCCTAATAAAGAAGAGAATTCCTGGAGTAGCTACTACACCTGGCAGTGTGCCCTGTGCTTTGGATAGGCTGACTACATTGTCAGCCTATCCAAATGAATGAATGAAAAAGAACGAAAAAGGGTGCTATTAATAATTACATCCTGGGCAAACTAGGATGTATGGCCGCCCTTGCAGAAGAGATACTATTCATTTCATATTCACCATAGCCCCATAATATAGGTGACTTTCCCTTTGCTCCGAATCTCAGAAAGTGAGATGCCCAGGGTCACAGAGCAAGGGCTTGGCAGAGCTGTCTGTCTAATTCTACATCCCGGGGTCAAGGCTGACATCAGAGATGGGGACTTTTGACATACTATCCACATAAGAGCTGACGCTAGAGGTTGATTAGCTGTCAAGCCTTTCTTCTCCCCACCATATTCCCAGCCATTGTCCTCGGCCATCGGATCCGGGTGGGGCGCGATGACTGTGCTTCTCCAGCAGAGGGCAGTATTGCCATGCCAGCCAAGACACAGGGCTACAGGAAACAGGACGGAGGCCCAGACTAAGCCGACCTGGTGGCCTGTGCAGTGTTCCTAAAACAGCCAGCCTCAGAGGGCTGCCTACATCCAGCTGCTTCCCTGGCGCCCATTCCCTGAATGCTCACCGTGGATAAACCCGTTGTCCCCTTCACCTGTCTCCTGGCTCCCAAGATAAGACACCTGAACAAAATCAAGAGCTCTGTGCCACCTGGGGTGGAAAGAGACCCAGGGAGGGTTTCCAGACGGGGAACAAGAACTGTTGCCATTTTCTTGTTTGCTCAGAATTACTCCAGAGCTGGGAGCGCTGTTGACATACGTGTTACCACTTAATCTTTCGTAAGAAATCCTTTTCATGGGGAAGCTGAATTCTGGATCCACGCCAGTTTAGATAATTACATTCCCTGGTAAGACTGAAGCTCTGAAGGCTGCAGTCTTTCTCCAGCAAGAGTTAGGGGTTTCAAGGATGTGGGTTAGCATTGCTGGGGGTGACAGAACAGTGCGTGGAAAAAGAAAAAGCAGGGTTTGATGAGGAAAAGTTAACCTCAAAGTGTTACCCACTAACTAAGAGTTTCTTTTCTTTTCTTTTTTCCTTCCCTTGGCCTCACTCAGAGTGAGATGCATTTGTAGTTTTTGTCTGTACCTAGGAATTCAATTTTTGCTTTTAAAAGAAACCTGATTTACAGGGGGTGTGAAACAAAGCAGAAAATGATAAGAGGAGGAAAAAAAATAACAATTCAAATGGAAAAAAGGAGAAAGAAAAGAAATCCTTTTAACAATTTCTCTCTTCTAAAGTGGATGGGACAGCATTTTTATATTAAGTTCAGCATTTTGTCAGGAGGGGATGACAATGCCCTGTGATCCTCGAACTAAGAATTGCTGGTGATGTTATACCCTCTGCTGGCATAGATCTTAATCAACCAGAAAACCTCAAAATGACAAACAAACAAAAGACAGCTTTGCTCTCTGAGGTTCATTAGCTCAGGCCAAGGTTGAGAAGATGCAATAGAAATGGGCGAGCTTGATAAGTCACTTTGTGGGTACTTGTCCCCTCCCTGCTCCCAGCCCTGTGCTTCTCCCTCCAGTAGCCAGTAGCCTTTCTTGATGGCTTCCTGGAGCTTGTACTTCTTAGAGTCAGCGGTGGGAGGAGTTGAGGCTGGTGGGGCAGGTGGGGAGAAGGAAGGGGCTCTCCAGTGTGCTGGCTCATGCGGAGTCCAGAGTTACCGCCCTCTGCTTTCAAGGGCGTTTGCCAGCCTCCTGAGAACCACAGCAGACCCAGGCCAAGCTTCATCTCCTCATCTTCCTTCCCATCCCAGCTCCCCTTTCTCTGATCCTTCATCATGTCCAGAAGGCATTACCATCTCCTGCACTGCTGATTAGAAACCTCAGAGATACCTACCTATTCTTCCCCTCTTTCTTTCTATAACCAGTTTTCTAAGTCCTATCAAAACATCTTCCAAATCTTTCTCTCTTTCTTACATATCTTCTCTTCTTTCGTAGCTCCAGGTCTGGTCCTCCATATGTTTCTCCTTAATAACTTCTTAGCTATTTTCCCTACCTCTCTATGCATGACAGCCAAAGGAAATCTCCTTAAGCCCATTTCTGATGGTATAATTTCTCTCTAAAATCCTTCAGCAGCTCACTGCCACCTACAGGATCAACTCCCCAATCCTTAGCTTGGCGCTTAAGGTCCTTGATGACCTGACTCTCTCTTGCCTTTCACTGTTAGTGTCCAGTGTTTCTCTAGTCCCTGGACTCCAGCCATACAGAGCCTCCCCTCGCTCCCCAGCACATTCTTCTCCGGACCCGTTGTGTTTTCTCAGCTCACTGCACGCACTCATATGGTTCCCTTGGCCTCACTGATTCTGTCCAAGTTCTGTCCACTTGTTATGCTTCAGCTTCAAGGTTAACTTCTCCTAAATAATAATATGCTTCCTACCCACCATATCTCTGCCCCAGATGGAAGTAAATCCCCCCTGCTTTTAACTTACACAATGCTTTACTTGCAACACATTTTTAAATTGATCTAGTATTTAGCCATTGTATGCACGTTTCTTCCTCCTCTCTTAAGTGTACTTTCCATGAAGATAGGGAATCATCTTTATTCCATACATAGATTAATTCAGTGCTTTTTTGGTATGGTCAGTTTTAAACAGCAATTTGTTGAACAGATTAATGAATACTTTTGAGAACCCACAAATGAAGGAGTGAATCAAAGTTGCATGGATGCATGAATAAATGACGTTGTACACAGATAAATAAATGAATTAATGTACTTATGCATTCAAATATATCTTGGGAGCCTACTATGCAAATTGATCCAGGAATAGATGAATCCTCACATGCATAAATGAATAAAAACATCCATGCATGAATCTGTGAATGAGTGACTAGATGGCTGGATTTCTGATTCTTAGGATTGTCTCTCAGAGAAATGTTGGTGAAGACACTCTTACATACTGCTGTGATGCTCTACCTTCACCAACATTTCTTGAGTACAAGTAGGTTTTTACTCATTAAGAGCCTTAATTACGTTTATATCATTAACCAAACAAATCCATTTTCTTTCTTTAGTGGCCCTTTAGGCGAGTAGGCCCACTTTTGCACATACCATTGAAATTGGGCATAAGCAATAAAATAAAATAAATAATAAAACTAATAAAATTAATTCCAGGCAGTTTCCCAAGGCTTCTTCTGCATCTTGACTGGGCTTCCTGTTCAACTCTTAGATTGTCATTCTTTTTTGAGTCTAACACCCACTAATTTCTATTGAGGATGGTCTCTGCCAACCCCAAGGCAAGACATCCCAAGAAGGAGGGATGTTCTGCTCTTACTTGCCCTGAAGTAGTTTGGTTCTGTTTTTGGGAAGCCACTAAACCATCAGTTCTTAAGTGTTCTTGAAGGATGGTGTCTCTACCTTTCTGTATCACATAGTGGCCATCTTCTATGGGCTTTCCTTTAATCCACATTAGAGATTATCTGCATTCTAAGTCCTTGTTAGAGGATTTGATTGTGAATCGAATGAGAAACAGCGCTTCTCAGAGGCTCATTTACGATATCTGATGTTTGACAGAGAAAGTCTAATAGACATGCTAACTATACATTCATCTCCAGTCTCCACTGGAAAGGAAATACCTGAGTCACATTATCTCAGCCCATGGCAGAAATGCTGTCCCTGAGTCATGACTTAATATTTTGCTCTTTGCCTTTACAGAGGGTTGATAAGAAAAATGCCCAGGAGAAAAAAGTGTGTCTGTATTTTTCTAAAACCGTGCTCGAAGATTGGATCCACTATTTATAACTCACTGGACTTCAGAGTCTCTATTTATATTATAGAAAGTGTCCTAAAATTAAATGATGGACCATACCATGAAGCTAAGTAAGGAATATGTGGACTGTGTTCTACCATGATGGACATGCCCCAGTGTAAGGGTATGATTGATGCGGGCTGTATCCAACACAAGAAATGCCACACTGTGTGGTTTAGGACCTGGGACCAGGTCTGGGCCATACGGTATGTTTTGGACAGAATGGGAACTCAGAGGCCACTAATGTTTGTTTGTTTGCCTGGCTTATCACCAGGTATCAGAGGTGGGAGTCCAGAGAGCATTCTAGAACAGAGGTCACAAAACTGTTGCCCTTGGGCTGGCTGCCTGCTTTGTAAATAAACACAGCGGGACATTATTGGAACACAGCTATATTCATTCATTTGTTCCTTATTTGTGGCTGTTTTCATGCTGTAAAGACAGAGGTGAGTAGTTGCTACAGAGACCTCATGGCCTGCAAAGCTTAAAATATTCACTATTTGGTCCTAGAGAAAAGGGCATTGGGACAGATCACAGGACATGGGTTAGAATCCAAGTTTGTATGTGTTTAAAAACTCCCCATACCGTTTGAGATGCAGTATCCTCAACTGTAAAACGAGACTGGTAATTTAGTAATTCTGTCTTTATTATAGGCTTTTGCAAGATTGAACAAGAAAACATAGGTGCAGATAATTAGCACAGTGCCAATAGAGCCACCACGAGTAAGGCATCATGCTAGCTCTGAGTGAGGCTTAGGGACCAGGACAGAAGAACACCTACTCTGGGGCCAGACACAGACATGATCTCTGCCAAACAAAAGCTGGTGCTTCAGTTTCTTTCTAGGAGAGCCACCCTCGGAAGTATTTTCTCCAAAAGCCATGGCCCAGAGGAAGACTGTTTTCCTGCCAGAAAGAAAAGCAAGGGGTGGGGTGGGGGGAGGTGGCGGGGACTGAGAATCCTCTGTCTGCCCTTCTTATCACACAGGAACTAAACAGAGATAATCTCAGGTGGGGAAAGCACGGTGAACTTCTTCCAGGGCCTCATATGTCAGGTATGACTTTAATTTCAGATAATGTCCAAACTAGATAAGAATCCCATTGGTAGTGTGAGCAGATCTTCTGGTGCTGCCTCTGTCTGTGGCTGGCACTCTCCTCCCTCCCTCACCCCAGCTCCAAGGTAGGGGAGATGCCACTAGGATGAAGGTGCACCTCAGCCTCATATTTCCTCATTGTTTCCTGAAGCTGGATTCCCTGATGAAAATTTCCATTTGAGATGCAACATTGCTCCAGTCCCTGAGTTAAGCAGTTCTTGATATGTCTTTATCCCCATTGCCTAGTACTGAAACAGGAGGGAAGGGGGCAGGGCACAACCTTTAAAGGAATGACATAGCCATAGGACATGAAAAAAACTGATTAGAACCAACTAAGTCCAAGATGGCAGAAGATTCGACTTCTAGCAGACCTCATTATATACTCATTGTAATATATTAGCATCTAAATAACGCAGCCACCAGAACCATGACAATTCTGAGGCTAACCATAAAAGGCCAAAAAGTGGGCTGTGGCCCAATCCCTGGAAATCTCTGCCCCTTCCCAGAAATAATTGGAATAATCCTCCCACTCATTAGCCTATGAAATTACCCATCCCCTAAAAACTAACCAAGCCATATTTCGGGGCCTCTTGCCTTCTGAGATGGCCCACACTCTGTCTGTGGAGTGTGTTTCTCTCTAAATAAATCCACTTCTTACCTATCCCTTTGTCTCTCACTGAATTCTTTCTGCAATGAGACATCAAGAACCTGAGCTTCAGGACTTCCCTGGTGGTGCAGTGGTTAAGAATCTGCCTGCCAATGCAGGGGACATGGGTTCAATCCCTGGTCCGGGAAGATCCCACATGCTGTGGAGCAACTAAGGCCGTGTGCCACAACTACTGAGCCTGTGCTCTAGAGTCCGTATGCCACAACTACTGAAGCCTGCGTGCCTAGAGCCTGTTCTCCGTGACAAAGAGAAGCCACCGCAATGAGAAGCCCGTGCACCGCAACAAAGAGTAGCCCCGGCTCAACGCAACTAGAGAAAGCCCGCGCGCAGCAACGAAGACCCAGCGCAGCCAAAAATAAATAAATAAATTCATATAAAAAAAAAGAACGTGAGCTTCATTAAGTCCTGAGACCAGGTGTGTGATCTCAATTAAAAGACCGTGGGTTCAAGTCCCAATCTGAGTTGAACGGTTTCAGTACCGGTATGTCCAGTGCACGCAGAACATTCAAATGGACTTGGCCCATCCAACACACAGATGCAGAGGACAGAACTCCACCATACAGCACAACGCAGACACTCGAGTAATTTCACTTCAAATAGAATTGAACAAAATGAGTTTGGGTCTTGCTGGGGATGATGATAATGACGACGATAATGATGATGATGATGATAATGAAAGCAAGAGAGTGGTGGTGATGAAATGGTGGCAGCTACAATTAAGGGATCAGGGTGAGGTTTTGAAAATGGAAATGTATTACATCAGGAATTAAGTAAATACTCAGAGACTGGTCTGCTGCTCACACAACCTGGGGGCTCTCAACTGAGATGACTACGTACCTAAGGGAAAATATCCATATGGAAGACAACGCTCTTCTGGATTAACAGCTGAACCAATACCCAGTAATCTCCAGTGATGAGCTCTGGTAAAAGCCTGCTTGCAGCATGAAGCTAGGGAACCTAGGTTGGTCTGTTTAACCCCCTTTTTAAAAACTGAGGTGGCTGAGTCTTCAGAGGAGTAACTTGTAGCAGGAGTTACTCACTTGGTTACAGGCACACATGAAATGGGGTAGACACACAGACACAGAGACTTGTTTCCTCCAAGGAGGCAAAAATGTACCCCGATTTTCTTACCCCTTGGGAGCAGGACGGAACCCTGAACATTGCTAATTAAACGTCCTGGGGATGATCAATTAGACTGACTATGCAAGAGGCTGGCAGAGATGGAAGCATGAGGAATGTGGTAGAAATCTCCCTCTCCCTGCAACTTGTCCTGTTAAAACACTTTGCTGAGCATTTACAAGCATATTTTTTCCCTTTGATCCTCACATCAACCCTAGGAAATAAACAAAATCATTGTCCAGCTGAGGAAATAGGTTCAGAGGAGTTAAGTAACTTGCCTGAAGTCATCCAGCTTGGCTGAACTAGATCTCAGACTCCTGTTTGCTTGACTCAGAAGCCTTTGCTTTTCCCCCTATACCCTCGCTGCTCAAAATGCCATCTGTGGATCAGAGACTCAGCATCACCTGTAATCCTGGAAGCAGTTTAGGAGTGCAAGTGTCTCAGGCCCACTCCAGTCCTACTAAACCAGCATCTACATTTTAACAAGATCTGCAGGTGATTTGTCTGTGTAGTAAAATTAGAGAAGCACCATGTTACATAATACTGCCTAGCTCCTACCATTCTCTTTTTTTCAGAAAACAGGAATATTCATCATGGTCACACCATGCATAGAAGGCTGACCTGGATTTGGGAACCCCCAAGTAACTGAACTTATTCTGCCCACTGAGTTGGAACCCTAAGACCTGCCAGACCATGGTCTAAGTTTCCAGAGGCCCCTGGGCTTTGTATGCATTGGTCAGTTGTCTTTACTGAGGCCAATGTCCCCATATCCTACTCCATCTTCCTTTACTGCCATTCAGTCTGAGGCCATGACATCCCAGCAAAGGATGGGCAGGTTTTATTCAAACACCCCAATGTGTGGCCAGCCCAGACCCTCCGAGGAGGAAAGAGTCTGCTATATTTCCCCCTGAGGAAAAAACATGCACATATACGTTTGTGGAATCCTGAAAATCCTGAGGAAATGAAGTGCTAGGATAAGCTAAAAAAGTTTCTTGTGAATTTAAGCCATTTATTTTCCTTTTTCACTTTTGGTATAGTTTTGCTGTTTCTCAGTGTAATTTCCTATAGCAGATTAAGATCTATAATGTTCCATGATACTGTGATTCGTGCATAAGAGATATTTGAAATGAAAGATACATTTCTTGATACTACTGCTCAGACACTTGATAAATATTCTCTCACTGTAGGCTCAAAACAACACTCCGAGGATGGGGGAACTTATCCTCATTTTATAGATGAAGGCAATAGGCTCAGTCTCTGGTGATGCTACCAAAGCCAGTTTTCAAGTGTAGGTTGGTACCATCCCCAAGATGCATCTTCTTGAGGTGAATGACAGGTAACATGTGAGGGGTGAAGGATGCCTAGAAATGAATAAGGCCTAGGGGCCTAAAATGACCATCTGATTTGAATACCGGAGGTAGGGGAAATTAATGACTTTAACTGGTAGGTACTTCTAAACTTTAAAAAGAATCATGAATATATTAAGGAGTAGAAAGCAAATGTTGAAATGTTGAATACATTTAAGACCAATAGAAGATTTGGTAAAAGTACTGAGATTATGGATGGCTAACTTTTCAATTCTGTCGTGCAGTCCTGGGGCTAGGTTTTCACTATTTTCTCTGCTGTTAACAGTTGCAGCAGCAGCAGCAGCAGAAATAGCAGAAGTGACAGTGGTAATAGCCTGACAGTTACTGTATTATCTATGCTGCATAACCACTTATTCCCAAACTTTGTGGCTTAAAGCAACACATGTTTATTATTTCACAATCTCTGTGGGTCAGCAATCAGGACATGGACAGATGGGTGCCTGCTTCAGTCTCACACAGGGCACTATCGTGCTCTTGGCTGGGGCTGTAGTCTCATTTCAAGGCTTGACGGGGGAAGAATCTCCTGTTGGTTGTTGATAGGATTTGGTTCTTCAGAGACTGTTGGGTTGAAGGTCTCAGTTCCTTGCTGGCTGTTGGCCTGAGACCACCCTCAGCTCCTTGCTACATGGTTTTCTCCAACACACCACGGCAGTCAGCTTCATCAAAGTGTGCAAGCTGAGAAGGCAGTAGTGAGAGTCCAGCTAGTCACAGCCTTTCATAACTTAATCATAGAAGCGATATCCTATCATATTTGCTGTATCCTACTTGCGAGAAGTAAGTTACCAGGGGAGGGGATTACCTAAGGACTTGAATACCAGGAGCAGGGACCATTTGAAAGATGTTCATCATAACTACCATTCACTGGATATCTCTAATGTGTCTGGAATTCAGCTAATCACTTAATTTACATTAGCTCATTTTATAGTCACAAAGTTGCAGTATAGATCACAATACCCATTTTACAGACAGGGTAACTGAGAAACATAAGGTGAAGCCACTTATCCCGGGTTACCTAAGTAGCAAGGTCAAGACGAAAACCATGATTTGTGTAACACTAAAGTTCATGTTCTTAAGTGAACTCTTTAAACATGTTATTTTCTCTCACTTGGCCTCTTTTCCAGCCAAGTTCTTGGAGCTTAGATGTCTCACACATCCATGGGGGCTCAACCCAGGGAGACAGATACTTATTAGAGAAACATTTTAGTAAGTGAATAAAGTGGGCATCTATTTACATGAATTACTGTTCATAGGAACATCTAGTGTTGACTGAAGCAGAAGGGAGAGACTCTGGGGAGGTAAGAAAGGGATCAGAAAGATGAAAATGGATGGAATGGCCATTGGCCCATGCCACCATGATGCATTTTGTTCAGACACATCTGAAATTGGGATTAGGGCTAGAAACTGAAAAAAATAGTACTTGAGCAAGCATTTAAAAGTTTCTGAACATAAATAGAACTACTTTGGGAGCCATGAGCCAAGGAATAGAACAGAATTGGCATATAAAAGGGAAGCTGTTTTTTTGTGAGGAACAGAAAATCATATTGGCTGGAAGTTCAGAAGTAGGGTGGATTTCAGTTTGGTTTGATTCACTGACTCTATGGTGTCATCAAGGCCCTGGTTTCTTCCTGTTTATTTGCTTTGCCTTCTGCAATGTTGACTTCATCCTAAAGCTGACCCCATTTCTTGTCCATAAACTGACTATCAGAATGTCCGGGGCTATATGTCTCCTCACCCATATCTAGAGATGCTCTCTGAGAAGTACAGTCAGCCTTGCCCAGAAACTCTCTGCAAACTGCTCCTCCCTTCTTGCTGGCCTGAATTTTGTCATATGTTCATATAATAATTGTGTGGGGATCATGCTGATTAGCTAGAATGAGACACATGCCCTAGGCTCAGATCCCTTTTCAAGCCAGTTTGTTTCTGCTTTCTGTTTTTTGCAGGGTTTGATTGAACCTGGCTGAGATTGAACATCAACCTCCTTGAGAATGAAAGTTCTCTCACCTCCTCTGCAAATCTCTGCCCCTAGACCTTCCTCATATCTGGACACAGGAGTCAGGGACAACAAGGTTTATTGAAAAGAACACTGAATATGGAATCAAAATACTTTTGTCTTAGCCATTCTTCACTAAGTGATCTTAGACATTTTACAACTCATTCTATTAATGTTGAGAGTCAAATGAATCTAGGGCCACATGCTGTGCTAGGCTCTGTGGGAATGACAAGAACATGACAGATAATGGACCTTCGTCTCATGGAGTTTCTAGGAGGGACATAAGCCATAAACACACAGTTTTCTTACAGGCTAAAGATTACATTTAAGAAAGTACAGAATACTGTGAGAGCACAAAAGGGGTGCATGTAATACAAACTTCAGGGAAAAAGATATGTTGACTGACATTGGAAGGATGACTTCCCATGAGACAGTCCAAGGGTTGGGGCTGACAGAGGGAAGAGGTCCACAGGGAAGTCATTTAACATCAAGGGCCTCAGTTTACCTTTCTGTACTATGGTCAGGGCTGGTTATGCTAAGTGAACTTGAAGGTTCTCCCCCTTAAAAGACTTCACGATTCTGTGTTCCAGGAGCGTGGCACAGAGTAATGTCAGGATAAGACCTATTATTGTGAGGTCCTGAATGACTTTTGTCAGCTGAAGACCCGTGATCTTGGATCTCTCCTTCCCAATGGCAATGAAATGGATGGGGCCATCAGCAGCAGTTTCCAAAAGGTAGAGTAAGAGCTGGAAGAAGTTTTGAATAAAACACGCGTGCATTTTTGTAGATGTTGGAGAGGAGGGGCTTTATGATGGTGATGGAAGGAAGTATTATGGCTAATTGCCCTAAGAAGTGAAGGACTTAGCAATTAGAACTGTGTGTGTTTATGACATTTCCATTGGTTTTTCTGCCTTAGGACAGAGCAGAAAGGCACTTCACTTCTCTGCATCACATGGAATTCTGCATGTCTCAAGAGGGACGATCTGTGTTGAAAAAGGTTGAGCAGATTTTTTAAATGAAGGACTTCTCAGAGCCTATGCACGAAGAGTTTCCTGGAGAGGGGGTTGGTATCATGCATCTCCAAACATATTGGACCACAGAGCTCTTTATTGAGATTATCATGTACAACTAATGAACTGTGAAAAAGAATTTGGGAAATGTTCACCTGAAGGCATTGTGGTGTTAAAAGAACACTGCTCCCCACCTATACCCTGAGAGTTTTGGAGCAATACTTCTCCGTGTATAACTTTTCCATAATTGTGATTATTTACGTTGTTATGGAATGTCTGGTCCCCTCCGTCTAATGTAAATACCATGTGCTTCTTTCCCATTGCTAATAGATGTGTATCTTCAATGCCTCCCAAGTAAGTGCTCAATACATCTGTGATTGAATGATTCAATGCATGATTAAGACTCTAGAGGCCTGGATTTTAGTGCCAGTTTTGTGGCTGACTGGGTATTTGACTCTGGGAAAGTCACTTCTCTTCTTGCCCTCAGTCTACCCATTTTGGCAACAGAAGAAAATACAGGTGAATGATCTCTGAAAGCCTTTCTAGCTCTAAAATATTATGATCTAATTTCTTCTTTCTTTCAAATGTAGCCAATTCCATACTTTTCTTACAAATAAGATATTAAATATCTTGGAAGATACGAGTGAGTATGTTTTTGGCAATAAATGAAATAGGTTCTATAAAGCACTTGCCAGATCCCCAGTGAATGTTTAGTAAGTGGCGGCCCTTTCTGCTCTGTGGTTGTTGATGGAATTTGGAGTTCAGGTGCTTTGACTTCTAATCTAGCGCTCCCCTTCATTTTACTTGAATACACCAAGGCTTCTGATGCAAGCATGCGCCACAGGACCAAACACACACCAGGAACTTGACATGTCAGTTGAATGCATGCATGTCTTTTGATAATATAAAGTCAGACAAATGTCACTAATCAAAATATCCCCAAATAGTACAAAGTGCAATTCCCAAATCCCAAGCTAACACTTTCCTTTTTCCTATGTTTATACTGATCATGGCTTAAATCCCCAACAGTGACTAAAAACACTCCCCTCCCTCCAGCTGTTCATAAGGGTTGTGGGGTCCATATCAAGTGAAATTTTTCTCCAATATAAATTGATCGAATTAATCCGGATGGTATCAGAAATGCAAGACATCCTTAAAGAAAGAAGAATTACATAGAATGGGTAGAGCAGAACAGAATGGGTGAAGAGAAGTCACAAACCACTGAGTGCATGTTAAGGATGCACTTGAAAGCGGAGAAAGTTAATGCCCTGGGGCTGATGATGGGCAGGGCCATTATAGACTGATTGTCTGTACATGAAACACTGCATTATTTCAAATTAGTCAAGAGAAGTACAGGACACTAGACACCGGCACATTTTAAAAGGTATTATTTTCAGTGAGCACCCATTAAAAACAAAACCACTCCACTGTAATAAAGCATGCTCCATTACAGCGGAGAGAGTGATGACAGTACGATCCTATGGGCAGGAAATGACCTGTATTGATGCCGGTATGTCTCAGATCACTTCACAGCCACAGCATGGTGTGCATTTTAATGGCCAATGACCGTTACATCACAGAAGTCTAAGTGGCAGTGGGTGTGTGTTTTTTTTTTCCCCAGAGAGTTTGGGGTGATAGTGTTTTTTTTAAGAATTAACTTGCAATTACGCAAATATATGTATATTACATGTTAATTTAAAAGACAATTTTAAGAGAACCAAACTCCAGAAATACAGTTGCTCCAAACAGAGCAAGTCCAGGAAATGCCTCATAAACTCTCTACTGCTTTTCCTTGTTTGTCTGCTTTCCTTCTCACCTCTATTCATTACTTAAGTTTTGGGGGATGGGCTTCTTAATGTGAAACTCTATATGGATTTGGGTGGTCAGGAAACTCCTTGAAATTTCATAAAATTTTGTACATGGGAGGAAATGCATTTTTTTTTTTTTTTCTGAAGAGAGTGTCCCACATTCACAAAGCGATGTGTAAGAGTATCCATCCACTCCCACTCCCACATGAAGAATCATTAAATTAATTGGAAGGAACAATGTACTGTGAAAAGAGCTGTATGTTTTAAGAGTAAGATAGAAATAAATTCTAGCCCCATATATTTCTTGAACAAATTACTTAACATCTGTACATCTTAGATCCCTTCTTTTAAAAATGAGATAATACCTACCCTACAAGTTTATGATTAAAATCAGATAATCAAATGAGCCAAATAAGTTTGAGAGCATCTAATCCAGTACCTGTCATATATAGATATTCACAAAGTGATAGCTGACATTATCATTATGATTATTCTTGAAAATACTATTTCTGGCAGCAAGGGAGACCAGATCACATTCCCTTATTGTCCTTCAAAAGGTTCTGTCTTCTTTTATCTATACACCAACCCACCTCGCTACCCACGCACAAATCCATTTGGCCATTCCTATATTTCCTGCTTGGCCACTTTGTTGAAAAGGCCTTCAGTTTTCCATCTCTCTATTTAGCCCACTAACTTAACCTAAACCATTTCTGACAATGAAAAACAAGACTGGGTTTATTAAAAACGAACAAACAAACAAAACTTTGATCTTTAATCATGGCTGAAGATAATTCAATCTGGTCTTCATTATTACAGTGGTTTATATCCAGCAGCTGTAGCCCCTCACTCAGATAAATGCTTGTCCTGTATTATTACAATAAAACCAACACCGTAAAATGACATTTCCCTCCCTTTCTTGATGATATCATCACTGAGAATTAATGTTCTGGATTTTTTTCCATTACTGATTCCTTGTATGAAATATGGACTAAATCAAACCTCTGGTCAGACAGTTTTATGTACAATATTGAGGAGGAGGGTGGGAAATGCAAACCATTGAGCTCAATGGGTAAAAACTACTGTGTGGAATAAGTAGTGAAGAATATCTGATGTGTGTTCATAAAGAGAGGAGACAGAAAGTATGCTCTGTTTAAAGCTTTCTCCTTAATCTAAGCTGTTCTGTGCCCTCTGTTTTAGTTGGTGGCATTTCTATTCTCACTAGCATGGAGGTACAGCTTCATCTTAATAATGGTTAAGTGTTGGAGCATTATTAAATGGTGTTTGCCTATGAGGCACATAGAAGACCTGAATACTGCCTTACACCACCTATTCTTTTCTTTGCAAGGATTTCTAAGGGCAATAAACACATAAACAATGACAGGAAATTGAGAAATCAAACTTCCACCTTATTTTGGCAGTGCCTGTGCCAGAAAACCAAATGTGATCTCTTTGCTAAACCGACAGGAGCACTTGGCTTAGAAGCAAGGGCTAAATGGGGATGCGGAAGGAGGAAAGGAGATGATTTCTCCTGTTGTGTCCAGCCTAAATCTTAACTTTAGTCCAGTGCTTTTAAACCTTGGCCACATATTGGAATCACCTGGGGAGATTTTTAAAACACTGCAGGCTGGGTTCTACTTCCAACGGTTTTAATTTAATTGGTCTGAGATGCAGACTGGAGAATTGGGATTTTTAAAAGTCCTCCATATGGAGCAGAAGCAAGAACTACAATCCTGCAGCCTGTGGAACAAAAAACATATTGACAGAAAGAGAGACAAGATGAAAAGGCAGAGGGCTATGTACCAGATGAAGGAACAAGACAAAATCCCAGAAAAACAACTAAATGAAGTGGAGATAAGCAACCTTCCAGAAAAAGAATTCAGAAGAATGATAGTGAAGATGATCCAGGACCTCAGGAAAAGAATGGAGGCAAAGATGGAGAAGATGCAAGAAATGTTTAACAAAGACTTAGAAGAGTTAAAGAAAAAACAAACAGAGATGAACAATACAATAACTGAAATGAAAACTACATTGAAAGCAATCAATAGCAGAATAACTGAGGCAGAAGAATGGATAAGTGACCTGGAAGACAGAATGGTGGAATTCCCTGCTGCGGAACAGAATAAAGAAAAAAGAATGAAAAGAAATGAAGACAGCCTAAGAGACCTCTGAGACAACATTAAACGCAACAACATTCGCATTATAGGGGTGCCAGAAGGAGAAGAGAGACAGAAAGGACCAGAGAAAATATTCGAAGAGATTATAGTCGAAAACTTCCCTAAGATGGAGAAGGAAATAGCCACCCAAGTCCAGGAAGCGCAGAGAGTCCCATACAGGACAAACCAAGGGAAAACACGCCAAGACACATAGTAATCAAACTGGCAAAACTTAAAGACAAAGAAAAATTATTGAAAGCAGCAAGGGAAAAACGACAAATAACATACAAGGGAACTCCCATAAGGTTAACAGCTGATTTCTCAGCAGAAACTCTAGAAGCCAGAGGGAGTGGCATGATATACTTAAAGTGATGAAAGGGAAGAACCTACAAACAAGATTACCTGGCAAGGATCTCATTCAGATTCAATGGAGAAATCAAAAGCTTTACAGACAAACAAAGGCTAAGAGAATTCAGCACCACCAAACCAGCTCTACCACAAATGCTAAAGGAACTTCTCTAAGTGGGAAACAAAAGAGAAGAAAAGGACCTACAAAAACAAACCCAAAACAATTAAGAAAATGGTCATAGGAACATACATATTGATAATTACCTTAAACGTGAATGGATTAAATGCTCCAACCAAAGGACACAGGCGTGCTGAATGGATACAAAATCAAGACCCATATATATGCTGTCTACAAGAGACCCACTTCAGTCCTAGGGACACATACAGACTGAAAGTGAGATGGATAAAGATGTTCCATGCAAATGGAAATCAAAAGAAAGCTGGAGTAGTAATACTCATATCAGATAAAATAGACTTTAAAATAAAGGATGTTACAAGAGACAAGGAAGGACACTACATAATGATAAGGGATCAATCCAAGAAGAAGATATAACAATTATAAATTTGTATGCACCCAATATAGGACCACCTCAATACATAAGGTAACTGCTAACAGCTCTAAAAGAGGAAATAGACAGTGACACAATAATAGTGGGGGACTTTAATACCTCACTTACACCAATGGACAGATCATCCAAACAGAAAAGTAATAAGGAAACACAAGCTTTAAATGACACAAGAGACCAGAGAGATTTAATTGATATTTATAGGACATTCCATCCAAAAACAGCAGATTACACTTTCTTCTCAAGTGTGCATAGAACATTCTCCAGGATAGATCACATCTTGGGTCACAAATCAAGCCACAGCAATTTTAAGAAAATTGAAATCATATCAAGCATCTTTTCTGACCACAATGCTATGATATTAGAAATGAATTACAGGGGAAAAAAAACGTAGAAAACACAAATACATGGAGGCTAAACAATATGTTACTCAATAACCAAGAGATCACTGAAGAAATCAAAGAGGAAATCAAAAAATACCTACAGACAAATGACAATGAAAACACGATGATCCAAAACCTATGGGTTGCAGCAAAAGCAGTTCTAAGAGGGAAGTTTATAGCTATACAAGCCTACCTAAAGAAACAAGAAAAATCTCAACTAAACAATCTAACCTTACACCTAAAGGAACTAGATAAAGAAGAACAAACAAAACCCAAAGTTAGCAGAAGGAAAGAAATCATAAAGATCAGAGCAGAAATAAATGAAATAGAAACAAAGAAAACAATAGCAAAGATCAATAAAACTAAGAGCTGGTGCTTTGAGAAGATAAACAAAATTGATAAACCATTAGCCGGACTCATCAAGAAAAAGAGGGAGAGGACTCAAATCAATAAAATTATAAATGAAAAAGGAGAAGTTACAACAGACAACGCAGAAATACAAAGCATCCTAAGAGACTACTGTAACAAGCAACTCTATGCCAATAAAACGGACAACCTGGAAGAAATGGACAAATTCTTAGAAAGGTATAACCTTCCAAGACTGAACCAGGAAGAAATAGAAAATATGAACAGACCAATCACAAGTAATGAAATTGAAACTGTGATTAAAAATCTTCCAACATGGGCTTCCCTGGTGGCGCAGTGGTTGAGAGTCCGCCTGTTGATGCAGGGGACACGGGTTCGTGCTCCAGTCTGGGAAGATCCCACATGCCGTGGAGTGGCTGGGCCCGTGAGCCATGGCCGCTGAGCCTGTGCGTCCAGAGCCTGTGCTCCGCAACGGGAGAGGCCGCAACAGTGAGAGGCCCACGTACCGCAAAAAAAAGAAAAAGAAAATTAAAAAATCTTCCAACAAACTAAAGTCCAGGAGCAGATGTCTTCACAGGTGAATTCTATCAAACATTTAGAGAAGAGCTAACACCCATCCTTCTCAAACTCTTCCAAAAAATTGTGGAGGAAGGAACACTCTCGAACTCATTCTATGAGACCACCATCACCCTGATACCAAAACCAGACAAAGATACTACAAAAAAGGAAAATGACAGACCAATATCACTCATGAATATAGATGCAAAAATCCTCAACAAAATACTAGCAAACAGAATCCAACAACACAATAAAAGGGCCATACAACATGATCAAGTGGGATTTATCCCAGGGGTGCAAGGATTCTTCAATATATGCAAATCAATCAATGTGAAACACCATATTAAGAAATTGAAGAATAAAAACCATATGATCATCTCAATAAATGCAGAAAAAGGTTTTGACAAAATTCAACACCCATTTATGATAAAAACTCTCCAGCTAGTGGGCATAGAGGCAACCTACTTCATCATAATAAAGGCCATATACGACAATCCCACAGCAAACATCACTCTCAATGGTGGAAAACTGAAAGCATTTCCTCTAAGATCAGGAACAATACAAGGATGTCCACTCTCACCACTATTATTCAACATACTTTTGGAAGTCCTAGCCACAGCAATCAGAGAAGAAAAAGAAATAAAAGGAATACAAACTGGAAAAGAAGAAGTAAAACTGTCACTGTTTTCAGATGATATGGTACTATACATAGAGAATCTTAAAGATGCCACCGGAAAACTACTAGAGCTCATCAATGAATTTGGTAAAGTTGCAGGATACAAAATTAATGCACAGAAATCTCTTGCATTCCTATATACTAATGATGAAAAATCTGAAAGAGAAATTAAGGAAACACTCCCAGTTACAACTGCAACAAAAAGAATAAAATACCTAGGAATAAACCTACCTAGGGAGACAAAAGACCTGTATGCAGAAAACTATAAGACACTGATGAAAGAAATTAAAGATGACCCAAACAGATGGAGAGATATACCATGTACTTGGATTGGAAGAATTAATATTGTGAAAATGAGTATACTACCCAAAGCAATCTCCAGATTCAATGCAGTCCCTGTCAAATTACCAATGGCATTTTTTATGGAACTAGAACAAAAAGTCTTAAAATTTGTATGGAGACACAAAAGACCCTGTATAGCCAAAGCAGTCTTGAGGGAAGAAAACGGAGCTGGAGGAATCAGACTCCCTGACTTCAGACTATACTACAAAGCTATAGTAATCAAGACAATATGGTACTGGCACAAAAACAGAAACATAGATCAATGGAACAAGATAGAAAGCCCAGAGATAAACCCACACACCTATGGTCAACTAATCTATGACAAAGGAGGCAAGGATATACAATGGAGAAAAGACAGTCTCTTCCATAAGTGGTGCTGGGAAAACTGGACAGCTACATGTAAAAGAACAAAATTAGAACAGTCCATAACACCATACACAAAAATCAACTCAAAATGGATTAGAGACCTAAGTGTAAGACCGGACACTATAAAACTCTTAGAGGAAAACATAGGAAGAACACTCTTTGACATAAGTCACAGCAAGATCTTTTTGATCCATCTCCTAGAGTAATAGAACTGAAAACAAAAATAAACAAATGGGACCTAATAAAACTTAAAAGCTTTTACAAAGCAAAGGAAACTACCAACAAGACAAAACACAACCCTCAGAATGGGAGAAAATATTTGCAAAAGAATCAATGGACAAAGGATTAATCTCCAAAATACATAAACAGCTTATGTAGCTCAATATTAAAAAAACCAAACAACCCAATCAAAAAATGGACAGAAGACCTAAATAGACATTTCTCCAAAGAAGATACAGATGGCCAAGAAGCACATAAAAAGCTGCTCAACATCACTAATTGTTAGAGAAATGCAAATCAAAACTACAATGATGTATCACTTCACACCAGTTAGAATGGCCATCATCAGAAAATCTACAAACAACAAATGCTGGAGAGGCTGTGGAGAAAAGGGAACCCTCTTGCACTGTTGGTGTGAATGTAAATTGATACAGCCACTATGGAGAACAGTATGGAGGTTCCTTAGAAAACTAAAAATAGAACTACCATATGACCCAGCAATCCCACTACTGGGCATACACCCAGAGGAAACCAAAATTCTAAAAGACACATGCACCCCAATGCTCACTGCAGCACTATTTACAATAGCCAGGTCATGGAAGCAACCTAAATGCCCATCGACAGATGAATGGATAAAGATGTGGTACGTATATACAATGGAATATTACTCAGCCATAAAAAGGAATGAAATTGGGTCATTTGTTGAGACCCGGATGGATCTAGAGACTGTCATACAGAGTGAAGTAAGCCAGAAAGAGAAAAACATACATCATATATTAACGGATATATGTGGAACCTAGAAAAATGGTACAGATGAACCTGTTTGCAGGGCAAAAGTTGAGACACAGTTGTAGAGAACAAAGGTATGGACACAAAGGGGGGAAAGTGGCAGGGGTGTGCGGGTGGTGGTGTGATGAATTGGGAGATTGGGATTGACAGTATACACTGATGTGCATAAAATTGATGGCTAATAAAAACCTGCTGTATATAAAAAAAAAATCCTTCATATGGTTCTAACATGCAGCTCAGGTTGAGAGTCATACCTTCTAAGCTAGTTGTCTGACACTGAAGTGATAATTTCCTGGAGCAGTACTTCTCGAACTTTCACGTGCATACCGATTACCTGGGATCTTGTTAAAATGCAGACTCTGACTTAGTAGCTCTGGAGTGGGACCCAAGAATCTGTATTTCTCCAAGCTCTCTGCTGCTGTTGCTGCTGCTGGCTCATGGACCATGCTTTGTGTACCAAGGTCCTAGCATTCTTGACAGGAAAGACAGGGGGAAGTTGCAAGCTTGATGAGCTAACTTATTGATCTGGCTGCAATGAAAGGAGAGACTAGAAGAGAGCATGACAATTTTGTTCATAATTCAGTGACCCTACCTTGGGGTACATTCTCCTACTTCTGTCCTGGAATCTGACCTAAACAGATTAGTAACTTTTCTTAAAGCAAGGTGGGGTAAGGAGGAGAATGGTATAGGAACATCTTTTCCCAACAATGTTTGCAGTGATACGAGGGGCAATATGAGGTTCATCTCTGCCTCTTTACTCTTCTTCCCTTTCCTAATCAATCCATGGCCAACTTCTGTGTTCTTTCTCTAGCATATCCTCCACTTTCTTCTTCTCTTCATTTCTGCTGAAACTATTGTATTTTGGTATCTCATCATCTAAGTTGTATGTCTGCCTCTAGTTTCTCCCTTGCCAAAACTGTCTACAGGCTGCTGTTAGGTTAATCTTCTTAGGAGATGATTCTGGTCATTCACATAATCTTATATAAAATAAATTTGAAATTCCTTACTTAGACTGTCCTATAAGCCCAGCTCACTATGTACCCAAATGGGCTAGGTCCCAATCCCTGCAGACTTGCCATTTTCTGAATACATTATACATGATTCCATCCATCCATCCATTCATTCATTTGTGCATTCATTCATTCAAGGAACATGACAACAGACATGCAGACAAAGAGTTGTGACATACTGTGATATTGTCTGAGAGCATCAGGGAAGGCTGCATAGAGGTGGTGATATTTGAGCTTGAGTCTTCCAGGAGAATAGTTTTTCAGGTAGACAAATTAATTCTGAGTCCAAGAGACAGAAAATGCAAGCTTAGAGAGGCATGAAACAGAGGACGTGTTGTTCAAAATGTACAAACGGCCTTGGTGTAGTGTTTGTTAGGAAGCTAGGTTAGGTAGGATAACATAGTGAGTGGACTGAGGCTGAGAAACTATGGAGCCACGAGATGCATTTTAGGCAGCAGGGAATTTAGAAGGATTTTATTCTAACAAAGCAACATTGAGATGTGCATTTGTCCTCCTTTGACATTTGCCTCTGTTGTTCTCTCTCTCTCTCTGGAATATTCTTTCTCCTCTGTTTTCCTGATGAGGGTCTACTCACTTGTGCTTTAGCTGAAATAACTTCTCCCTGTTCAGTAGAATCAATCTTTCTTTCTGTACTTTGGACTCAAGTTATTTAGGTGACATGTGTGTCTTTGCCTAGATTTGAAGATATTTATACAGCAAATATTATGCTTTATTAATCTTTGAATCTCTTTAC
The DNA here is from genome assembly GCF_963455315.2 of Globicephala melas. NCBI lineage: Eukaryota > Metazoa > Chordata > Mammalia > Artiodactyla > Delphinidae > Globicephala > Globicephala melas. The sequence goes on along the minus strand of NC_083319.1, from coordinate 17,131,003 downwards.
TCTTTAACACCTAGGCTTTCTCCTGGCACATGCTACCTGTTCAATAAACAGTTGCTGAATTAAACAGGATAGGAAAAGCCATGCCATCAATTACAGCTTAAGAATTCACCATCTCCACTCGTTATATCTGACTTGAGTGTTGATCAAAGGGTATTTACCAACAAAACCATGTATTCAGTCTAGTGCTGTCTCCACAGAGACTGTGCTGCAGAGCAAAGGGTTGGGAGTTAAAAGACCTCTTGCATCACAGCCAAATTGATGGCTCAATTTCTCCTGTCAGGGTTTCAAGTCCAGATGCTGGGTACCACCAAAAAGCACAGCTGGATCTTCTTATGCCAGCTGGAAAGGAACGAACAAAACGATAGAAACAGCACCCACCATTTCACCTGCCTTTGCTACTAGCTCTTCGGAAACAACAGCTGTCTACCAGGCCATTCTCAACGCCAAGTGTGCATGGCATAATAATGGCAGTTATCATTTCTAGTGCACGTACCACAATTCAGACACTGTGATAAGCATGTCCTGTAAGTTTGCATGTAATATTTACAACCAACCTGCAAGGTAGACATTCACATTCCCTTTTCATAGATGGGGAGACTGAGGCAGTGAGTGGTTAAATAACATGCCGAAAGTTGTTCAAATGGTACCGGTGAGTGTTGGAACTGGGAATTAAGCTTAGGCTGTCTGACTCCAAAGCCCAAGTCTTTAACCATTCTGTCATATTTTCTCAGGAATTAAAAAGGATGCTCTGAGAGTCAGGGAATGTGCTAGCAGGTGCAGGGAGGGCATGAAGAACTTCAGGCCAACCAGGGGTCTTTAAATCTACACCCCCATTGTCATCAAGTCCCATCGATGCAATAGCAGTGGGACACACAGGAGCATTTGAAAATGTTCCTATTGATTGGAAGTGAATAATTATTACCTTTTCTATATTGCGGATTCACTACCAGAAAGTAATAGCAGAAATGCTAAACAAGATTAATGGCCATGTTTCATTATGTTTAATGCAAACTATTGATTTTAAAGTGGTGTAAGGTATGGCGGTTTATTACAATAAAACAATAAAATAGACTATGTGAAATAATTGAGAATAATCTTTTCCCTTTTTTTGCTGAGGCTATGGGACATAATGTGCCGTGCATGTGAAGGCATTTATGGCGAGCTCTATCCAGCAATGGCAGTTTAAGCATTCTATAAAGAAGCACTGTGGAACCAGAGTATTATAAATATTCGGCAATAAAGCTGCTAAATGGGCCTTTAATTTGATTCCATTATGTCACAGGATCACAAGGACCAAGGAGGCCCAGCATCAAAAACACTAACTGCTGAGCAGAACACTAAGTACATCAGATAGCCTCAAGGTGGCCTTCCCACCAGGGAATTTTCAGGTAAGAGCTGACCATTGGTGTCCGGATGTGGGGTAATACGTTACATGTGAACCGATGCATCTGCAGTCAATGACCCCCAACTCCCATCACAAGAGTCCAGCCTCCTAACAGTCTTCCTCACCAGGCTTTGTTTCTCCTCTACTTTCATTCACTTTATCCATTTCCAGAGCTAACAGTCGACACCCTCAGAAGCAATTTCTCTCTGGACTCATTCATTCTGCTGATTAGGGCCTTAGAGGCTGTTGAAAGAATGTATGATTTAATCGCCAGAAGCAGACCATAAAGGATGAAGGAGGGGACAGGCCAACTGTACATGTTATGTTAATCAGGCCACACCTGGAGTAGTGAATGCAGGTCTACACCAAACTCCAAAAGCAGATGAACGCTGGACACACTGAGGAGAGAGAAGGATGATGAGGAGATGAAGGCAAAATCATGGCAAATGAAGCGTGAGGCCGGACCTGTGGTTGTTGAAACTAAAGGAGACTCAGGCAAATGTAAGAATTATTGGCTGATGTTTAAAAGGCTGACACATGAGGAAGATTTAGGCTTGTTTTGTGTAGCCCTAGAAGAGAGAAATTTGGTGTCAGGCAGACATGGGCTTGGGTGCAAACCTATGCAGGTGAGTGAATCTTGCTGGGGCTCAATTCGTTTGTCTGTACAATAGAGATAATACTAATACTTACCCCACAGGGTTTAGGGGTGAATCAAGTGAGACAAAACAGAGCAAGGGCTTAGCACAGTGCTTGGTACAAAGCAAGAACTCAACAAACACTAGCTTAAAAAAAAATAAACACCGACAATAACAAAAGGAAAACTGGAAGGCCGACGGCACCTTTCTTTGAGGAGTTGGAACAGACATAGTTGACGCTGAAATTGGGGTCAAGGGGGTTTGAACTAGTTCCATAAAACTAGCCAAAGCATCTGGGAGGTCCAATCTGAGTTTGGAGTGGGAAAGTCAGACAATTCTTTTCCTTTAAAAGTATAGTGGATTAGCTTTTCCTCAGCTACAGCTAAGGTGTTCTGGCCTTCCGAGGAAGCTAAGGCCACGTCGGGGTGAGTCCCTCACTTCATCCGGTGACTAGCACCGCGCCCGGCAGTCCCTGCCTAGCGCTCGCCCACACCATGGCCTCCGTCTCGGAGCTCGCCTGTATCTGCTTGGCCCTCATCCTGCATGACGATGAGGTGACGGTCACGGAGGATAAGATCAATGCTCTCATTAAAGCAGCCAATGTAAATGTTGAACCTTTCTGGCCAGGCTTGTTTGCAAAGGCTTTGGCCATTGTCAACATTCAGGAGCCTCATCTGCAACGTGGGGGCAGGTGGACCTGCCCCAGCAGCTGGTGCTACACCAGCAGGAGGTCCTGCCCCCTCCACCACTGCTGCCCCAGCTGAGGAGAAGAAAGTGGAAGCAAAGAAAGAAGAATCTGAAGAGTCTGATGATGACATGGGCTTTGGTCTTTTTGACTAAACCTCTTTAGTAACACGTTCAATAAAAAGCTGAGCTCAAGGGCTTCCCTGGTGGCGCAGTGGTTGAGAGTCCGCCTGCTGATGCGGGGGACACGGGTTCGTGCCCCGGTCCGGGAAGATCCCACATGCCGCAGAGCGGCTGGGCCCGTGAGCCATGGCCGCTGAGCCTGCGCGTCCGGAGCCTGTGCTCCGCAACGGGAGAGGCCACAACAGTGAGAGGCCCGCGTACTGCAAAAAAGAAAAAAAAAAAAAGCTGAGCTCAAAAAAAAAAAAAAGTATAGTGGATTAAAAAATGAAAGCCAGGGGGGTTGGGAGCCTGGGGGGGGGAAATGAAAGCCAAATTTAGTCCAATTTTAGATGCAAGCATGGGGCCAGAGGAAAGGCCAAGAGGAGGGATAAACAAGGGAATGGGGAGAAAGTGAGTAGAAGGGGTAGAAATGAGAGGTGACAACTGGTTCTTAAAACTTTCATGAGTTGTCTGTGGCTCACTTTGGTGGCCTCTGATTACGTAGTGAGTAGGATGGTTGGCTTTTAATAGTCTTAAGCTTAGAGTGGGTACCAAAAGACAGATTCCAAGTGGGTATGAGGAAGACATTCCTAATTGGGAGGCAGTATACTATAATAGGTTATGGCAGGAAGTAGCATGCTAGTTAAGAGCACAGGCTCCGGAGTCAGACTGCCCAGATTCTGGTCCTGACCACTCCAGTAAGACCCGCCTAACCTCTCTTTGCCTCCACTTCCTCATCTGAGAAGCAGGTGTGATAATGAAATCTACCTCTTTAGTTTATAAGGATTTAATGAAAATGATGCATATAATGATAGTAATGATGGTATGGGTTTCCACACATGAGTCTAGGGTCAGCAGCTGAAAGTAGAAGGGCTTTGATTAATTTCACCACCCATATGTCTGAGCAGCAAGCCATGCCCATTTCCCTGGGGTGAGAGCCTATTGTTTATTGCACTACCCACGGCAGAAAGGACATTGTTTAAAATAAATTTTTGCTTTAAAAAAAAAATGCCAGGGACATCTGGGGCTAGGGTTCAATTACAAGAACGTGCTTCAAAGAGCAATTTGGAGGAAGCGGTCCCTTCCCAGCCAGGATACAGATATAGATATAGATACACACACACACACACTGATCACAATGGAAGCTGAAATTATTGAGGGCAGTTTTAAACCCTGATCCTGGCAGAACTTTGTATCATCTCTTTCTAGACTCTCATCCTCTTCCAAAACTCATGGAGGTATTGAAAGTGGGACTGGGAGTTGTTGTATTCTTTGCAGCCTGGGTCCTTTCTCCTTCTTTCTACCAAGGAAAACCTATTAGATCCCATATCCTCTAGGGTCATCCATGAGATCTTCCCATACCCCTCCCTGCTGTTCTACTTCTCTGAAGTCCTTTAATTTTATGGAACACAAACCCAGGAGTCCGGTCAGACCACTAGAGTTTGTTGTTTTGCCAAAAGATGCAAACCTGTACCTTGACCTTGCCTCCGAATCCTCATGTCCCAACCCCACTCATCACTCACAAAAAGTCCTCCAACTTAAAACTGAGTGTAAACACTGTGTGAGCAAGGAACCCTTCTGCTTGGTCTCTCCTAACCACTAGCACCAGTTATCTTGGGTATATAACTTTTTCTCCCTGAACCACAATTTTCATTTATTCAGGGATGGTAGGGTTTCACTGAGCAGATTATGAGCGTGTGTGGAAGACAGTGTCTGTTGTCTAAACAACAGCTACCTCCCCTTATTCCATTTAACAGAACCACAGCACCAAGCTCTAGGTGATGGGACATGGTCCATCTAAGTGAATAATTTCATATCCATCTGCCCCCTGCAGGTAGAGAAGGCTCCTCATGCAGATATGGCCAAGGAGACACAAGGGGAAGTCAGCCAGAGTGTGGTTCCAGGAAAACTCTAGTTTTCCTGATGAAAATGACCTGAGGCTCATCTTTCTTCCCTTCTTCCTGCACTGAAGGCTGACTTGCAGGCCCTGGTATTACTAAGCCTCTGAACAATGCCAGCTGACACCTACCTTGACACTCATAATCTGAGAAACATAAGCCTCTGTTTATTTAAGCTATTCCTAGTCAGGGTTTTAATTACTTGCAGCCCAAAACATCCCTAACTGATATTGGGAGGGGGGTTGAATTTTAGGCTGAGGAAACTAGTTAAGCAGAAATGAAGAGATATGAAAGTGGTTAGTGTTTAAGGGGAAGAGAGGATGCTATGGGATAGTGTTAGGGAACGGATGGGCAAGATGGAGATGAAACATAGTGGGAGGTTGGGTCAATTTAGAAGACTGGACAGCAGGTGTTCTCAATACTGGCTTGCACATTCGAATCACCTGGAGAGCTTTATAAACTGATGCATGCTCAGGCTCCTCCCTATCAGATTCAAAACAAATTGATCTGGGGTAAGGACAGGGCATCCGCAGTTGAAAAAATCTCCCAAGCACTGAACATCAGGGCTGAGGACTACCACCTTATAAGGTATTACATGGCCAGGTCCCTAGCTTCCTGTCCACCTTCACTTCTCTCCCTGGAGCAGTAGGCTCGCAACACACTGACCTTCTTGAGCACATCATAGGGTTTCTCACCTCCTTCTCATGCTCCGAGCTTTACCCAGATTGTCACTCCTTCAGACTCCAGAGACCTCCCCCAGCCTCCTCATACCAACCTAAGTGGGATGTCCTCTCTCGTTCTCTTATAGTAGTGTTTATTTATTAACTAGATAGTTCAAAGCTATATATTTATTTTTGTGCTCTTTGTTTATTTACTTATTTATTTCTCTACTGTGAGAGCAAATGTCGTTGCCCATTTTCATCACTGCTATATCTCCCAATACCTTGTACAATATGCCTGCCATATACTGGGTACTAAATAACTATTTGTAAAGTGAATTAATAAAATAAAGGCTCTATGTGTCAGACTCAGTTGTACAATGGCAATGTCTGCAGTCCCTGGAGGGAAATAGTCACATTAGTGCTTTATCAAAGGGCTCCAGTGTGCTTGTGGAGAGAAAGACTGGAGCAAAACGGGGAAGGGGCACTACTCAGAAGATTATTTCGGCATCATAGGAAAGGGATGGGAACAGCAGACACATTCAGCCGTATGTACCCAGCTCTGTGCCTGACAACAAACAACCCAAGAATATCTGGAAAGTGAAGGAATGGAGGGCTGAATGAGTACTGATGGAAGAGAGTTTTTATACAGAGCAGAATTTAATAGAGCAAGAGCTCTCTGAATTTTCAGAGAGGAAAGGATGCAGAAAGTGTGCGCAAGGGTATGATAGATTAATTTTGTCAAATTCACCGCACCTTTTGCAGACATGAAGAATTTTATGAGAGTCCTCAGCTAGTGCGTGCAGTGGAGGACAGCAGGCTAAGGCAGCTTGTGGCATTTTGTTTTCTTTCTTTGTTAGTAAAGGGAGAATTTAAATGAGTGTAACCTTTGATAATCTGGCAATTGTAAAAATCAACCTACCAAAGTTCAGGCAGTGTCAGACGCAGAGACACCCTTTCCAAACAGCTCATCTTCCCAGACCTTTCTCTGTCAAATGTCAAAGCCCAAATGAGTTTGTTTGGAAGGCAAATTACATGTCGCAAGCTGTCATTTTCCGTAGTGGGTGACTTCTATTTTGAATAATTAAATAATACAGCAACAAAAATACTCTGGTCTTCAAGTCTAAACTTAAGGGTGCATATATGTAAAACTGTCCCCCTAGTCCCTGGACATTGGAGGGTTCAGGTCTTGAATCAGACATCAATAGTAATCTACCCAGAATTAATCATTATTTAGGGACTGCAATCTGATGTAAAGGCTGAGTCGTGAGCACAATTTTAATGGGACAATAGGAGAGAGAGAAATTATTTTTTTTCTGGAAGGGGAAGGGGAACAGGACAAGGTACTATGAAAGATTAAATTAACGGGTAGAGCTTGGCCTGTGAAACCAAGGGGAAATGGTTTCTGGAAAGGTGTGGCTGTCCTCATCCTCATTCTCACCCTTACCCTCCTCTTCTGTATCTGCACAGTACAGCCCTCACATTTACATCACAGTTTAATATTCAGAAAGCACAGTGAGTTGACCTGTTCTGCATGTAAGCAGAGAAGGTCTTACTACCATCCTTTAGCATATGAGGAAACTGATGCTCAGAGAAATAAAGTGGTCCATTAGACAGCACAGATGGTAAGGAAGGAAGTCCAGAGGCAGTGTCAGGGATATCTCAAGTGTTCTGACATCTGCGAGACACTGTGTGGTAAGGAAGGCAGTAAAGAGGGTAGACTCACAGAGAGTATGCATATGCCCAAACTCGTCAAAATTTACAGTAAATATGGAAAGCATTGTATATTAGGTAGACCTCAATAAAGCTGGAAAAAAAGAACGAGCTCTGTATCTAGATGTGTGGCCCTCAGCAACTCAAACTATATTGACTCCTCCCAACACTGCTTCCTGATTCAGGTGCTCAAAGCTCTCACCTGGAACTCTCCAGCAGTCTGTTCACTGATCTCCCAGACTCCAGTCTGAAGCTCACTCTTATCCATCCACCACCGTACAATGAAACTAATCATTCTAAAACATCTACTCGTCAAGATCAAATCATGCCCTTTTGTAACTCCCCATCTTCCCATAATCAAATCCTAACCTCCCAAGCCCTACTCATAAAACCACCAAGATCTGGAACCGTCTACTTTTTTTTTTTTTTTTTGCAATACACGGGCCTCTCACTGTTGTGGCCTCTCCTGCTGCGGAGCACAGGCTCCGGACGCGCAGGCTCAGCGGCCATGGCTCACGGGCCCAGCCGCTCCGCGGCATGTTGGATCCTCCCAGACCGGTGCACGAACCCGCGTCCCCTGCATCGGCAGGCGGACTCTCAAACACTGCGCCACCAGGGAAGCCCTGGAACCATCTGCTTTTGAACTTGGCTTCTCCCAAATTCTTTCAACTCCTGGAGCCCTAAGCTCTAGTTGTTCAATGAGTTAGAATGTGTAAAATGCTTAGAACAGGGTCTGGCACGTGGTAAGTACTATAAAAGTGTTAGCTACTATATTTCTATTACTTTTATTATTAGCATTCCTGTCTTATCAGCACCTGGATTTCCCAACAAGCATCATGTTCTCACCCTCCATGCATTTACACATGCCTCTCCCTCATCTGGTTAACTCTAGATCTGAAAAACTTAGCTCAGATGTTGCTCCCTTTGGAAAAACTTTCTTGACTTCATCCAGAAGAAAGCGGTACCACGTAAAGTGCTCTGTGCTTCTCATATGGACACGTTTATCAGTTTGCATTGTAATTCTGTTATTTTTGTTTCTGGCCCATGCTTTCTCCCTGCCAACAAAGAGTTGCAGTTTTCTCTATAACTGTACTTAGCATGGTGCTTGGCACAAAGTACGTTCTCAGTATATGGTTGTTCATCGGTCAATGATGTGGCTGAGACCAAATGAGCAGCTCTAGATGTCTGTTTCTTGAAGTATTGTGTTTGGAGATCTAAATATACTGTAAATGCCCTTCATTCTCTGTTCCTTTTTGAAAACATTAACTGCGGATAGGCTGGTTATTTATTCTCCTTAATTTTCAGCCACCACCTTCCACACCAGTTAGTAAGTATAAATGGCTGTGGCTCTCATCTTGTGGCTCCCTGGGGATGAGGGCAGTCTGGGTGGCTTGAGGAAGGGACTAAAATAGAGTAGCTCCAGAGAGTCCCCAAAGGACCACTCTAGTTGATTAGGCTCTAAGTGTGAGGTAGAGCAACATGTGCAGCAGAGAAGGGAACTAGATTCTTCAGGACTGCAGCACACAGGCAGAAACACTCACACATGCACACGCATGTGCACACACACACACTCACATTCACACCATACTTTAAAAGTCTTTGCCCAGCTTCTGCTTTCCAACATCTATTTCACAAATATTGTTGCAACCTATTCTGTGGACCAGCCACTGGGTGAAGAGCTAGCAGTGAGCAAAACAGGATGCTTACCCTCATGGAGTTTGCAATCCTGTAAAAAGACAAACTTGAAATACATAGTTGAGTCCAGAGATAAATGCTATGAGCTCATGCTGATGATGAAGGTGATGGTAATGATAGAATTAGTACTCATTTGTGTGTGCTTACTACAGAGGAGGCCCGGTACTAAGCACATTACATGTATTTTCTTGTTTAATCTTGCTGATGATGGTATGAGATATATGCCACTATCCTGGTTAAAAAATGAGGAAACTGAGGCTCAGAGAAGTTACGTAACTTGATGAAGTTCAGCTGTGACTCCGAATTAAGTTTATTCTCTCCATAAACCAAGCTGAGAGGAGATGGGAGTTGAAGGGAAAGAAAAGAGAATGCAGAGTAAAGGGATCAGGAAAAGCGAAGGCACTTTTCTTTGGAAGGTAAGCAAGTTAGGAAATGCCAGGGAATCAGAGGTGCCCTTAGATCCTGTGGGTAGATGTATGTCTGGGGCATCCATTACGATGGCTGTCACCAGACCAAATGTGGCTGAAAGGGAAACACAGCCATCCAAGAATCCAGCCGCATAGAGAAAAGGTCTGGGGTCAGGCATGCAAAGATGCCAGTGTTACCATGCCAACAGCAATGGTACAGGGAGAGAGATGTACCAGCATTGAGGGCTGGTGATTATTGGGGTTGGCAGAAGAGTTACCATCACGGTCCAGGGCACTACTTAGAAAACCTACTCACCATGGGTAGGTTTTTGATTTACATACAAATTGTTAAAATCCTGGGTTTTCATGGCAGCTCTTCCTAGATTTTTTAGATGGAGAAATGTGTAGGGACCAGAAACTTGTCCGGAGTCTGACAATGAGTCTGACAATGAGTTAGCGGCAGAAAAATGACCAGGAGCACAATCCACTTTGCTCTTTTCCTTTTCCTCTACAGGAGGAAGGGCTGCTTCTGCTCTGTGCTCTGGCCGGCATAGCCAAGAGTCTCCATGGCTACCTGCGGCTTGGCCCACAGTTATATTCTCTCCTGTTTCCTCTGTTTTTGGATTTTTCACTATGCTTGCCTGCTGGTCACACCTGCTCAGGCTGTACCTGAGCTCCTGGTCCCAGCAGTACTTCTTGGAATGGGCCTCTGGCCAAAGCAAAAGCCAGCCCTGTAGCAGAGGGACTGGCCTTTAGGGCCCTGACTGGCAGGCCCTGGACCTTCTCCCTCTTTCTCTGTCCATCCTCCCCTACCTTCCTGGCAGACCAGAAAGTCCCTGATGAGAGAATCCAGCTCTGGGCCAGAGATGTTTTGCTAGGACAATACATTCTGAAATTATATCTTCCTTAAAAAGTGTATGATGGTCAAAAGTATAGAAATCAAACTATAAACTACTGTTGTAGAGGAGGGTTATTTTCCAAAACAGCTAGAAAATAAATAAAATTCGTATGTTTCTCTAACTTTAGAAAAAATCTTCTCCCACAATATATTTTCAATATTTCATATATGCTCTTTGATTTTGATTTTCCTCCACAATTAAGTATAAAGCCAATTGGATTAAGGACAATTAAAATCAGAATAAAACGATAAGAAGAACCACAAAACAACCAGGTATCATGTATTGAAGACTTGTGATATGATTGATATGTTGTTTAAATTTTCATGACAAATTCAGGATAAACATAATATTGTTCTAAATTTGCAGATGAGAAAACAGAGGCACCAACAGGCTGCAGAGTTCACCCCAAATCACACAATTTCTGAGAGGCAGAACTGGAATTTAAATCTAGATCAGTTAACTTCTTCTGAGCCTGCTCTTCTCCATCATAATTTATGTCAGTATCAGCATTAGAGTGCATTATAATTACCTGGATTGCTTGGTGACACACAGATTTCTGGGCCCAGTCCTAGAGTTTCTGATTCAGTAGGTCTGGAGTGGGGCTGGAGAATTTGTATTTCAAACAAGTTCCCAGGTGATGCTGATGCTGCTGGTCGGGAAACTCTATTTTGAAAAGCACTGCCTTACAGGTGTCTAAATAGCATCTTTCATGATTATGTAATTTAATCCTCACATAATGTATGAGAAAGGAATTTAATTATAATCCCCATTTTGTAGAAGACAGAAAAAGCATTCTGTCGAAGGTCATCCAGCTAGTAAGTGATGGAGCCTAAATTCAAAGCAGCTGTCATTCAGAGCACACACACATACTGAACCATTAGGCTGGAGCAATTTCTAGCTTTTCCTCGATTGTATTACACTTATTATATCTCTGTTTTTGCTACAAGTAGCGGCACTTGCATTTTTCCACTTTCCATTCACGATTATAAGACAGGAAGGACAAAATGCAATAAAAAAGGCAATCCTTGGACAAACAAACCCTGCTATACAGAGAACATGGCAAAACTGTCCACCCTGAACTGTTGGCTGGCATGCAGTGCTACTAGGTGGTGGCTCAGAATGTTGAATGATCAACAAATGTGCAGAACTCCACATTCAGTTTTATATACTGTTGAGTAAAGTTAAAAATGGTAATAGGTGATTGTTTCTAATTGGCTTCTGTGTCTTGGCCCTCCTAAGCCCTGGGCATCAGCCAGACCACCACGCTCTCTGTGTGAGAGACTTGGTTCACAGGGCTAGCACCCACAGTTTGCACAAATGAGGCCCAATGTGACATCTCTCCCCAACCACAGACCCATTTCTACTATTGCACAAATCAACCAGACTCAGTGAAAGGAAACAAAAGTGGGGAAAGGCATTAAAAATTGCTAAGTGCTTACGTTGGCTGTTGATCAGAAACTCTTAGCTGGTTGAAAATGATTAGGCAAAGCACATTTTTTTACACACAGGGAAGATGGTAAGTCATTTTGAAATTATTCATTTTTGTTTTGTTGAAGAAGATTAGAGAAGAGGGAGTTTTATATTTTATTCTTTAAAGAATCAATTTTATTTATTTATTTATTTTTGGTTGTGTTGGGTCTTTGTTGCTGCACACGGGCTTTCTGAAGGTGGGATGAGCTGGGGCTACTCTTCGTTGTGGCATGCAGGCTTCTCATTGCAGTGGCTTCTCTTGTTGTGGAGCACGGGATTTAGGCACGTGGGCTTCAGTAGTTGTGGCACACAGGCTCAGTAGTTGTGGCACACAAGCTCAGTAGTTGTGGCACACGGGCTTAGTTGCTCCGCGGCACATGGGATCTTCCCGGACCAGGGATCAAACCTGGGTCCCCTGCATTGGCAGGCGGATTCTTAACCACTGCACCACCAGGGGAGTCCCAAGTTTTATATTTTAGTTTAGCCCTCTGTCTGGCCATGACAGAGAATCCTCCAATCTCTCGGGCTTGGATTAAATGAGATCAAATGAAATCATGCTTCGTAAACTGTAAAGTGTAATGCCAGAGGGTGAGATTATTATGATGAAACACAGTGGAGCGAAATGGTCAATTTTATAGCTTTGAAGACAGATAAATTGAAGCTTAAATGCCAGTTATGCTAATAGCAGTGTAATTTTAGAATGAAAATTGACCTCTCTGAGCCTCCTCTTTCTTAACTATAAAATAGAAATTATAATACTATTGCATGAATGTGATTGTGGGGTTGAACTGGGAAATAAAAGATGGTCAAAAAGGTATTATGACTGGATATTATTTGGGGTAATACTGGTTTGAGCTTTTTTTTAAAGGCAAGAAAAAAATATAACCTTAGTTAAAATTCTAAATAATTTATAAATTAAGCAGCTGCCTAATGGTATCAAAAGCATGGTTTTAAGACATCCAAAAGATTTAAAGTTATGTCCAATAGGCCCTCTCAGTCAGACAAAGGACTTCTCAGAATCTTAAGAGCATTATTTTTTTTTTTCCACAACAATGCGTGGTCAAAGTAAAGAGAGGCATACAAAAAAGATTGTAGCTGTTGCTTCTATAAAATGAATTGGACATTTGATTCTACATTTCTACATTAATATGTGGAAAGCCCATAAGGTTTTTAAGGGAGTTGTATCAGGAATGGACCACCAGCTTGCATTAAAAGTGACTGAGATTGCTCTTGTTTCTAAAAAGCTTCCAAGCCCTCAACTTCCTATAGGCCAGAAATAGGCTAAAAAATTTACTTAGCTGTAAACAAAGGCTGTTTCTTACAAAACAGCAAGAACATCTCAGACAGTAAAGTTAATATCCCATGGGGAGAGTCAAGAGCTAAATGAAGTAATAGACTTGTTCAACAGAGCATTGGAAGTCCTAGCCACAGCAATCAGACAAGAAAAATAAGTAATATGTATCTAAATTGGAAAGGAAGAAATAAAATTGTCACTGTTTGCAGGTAACGTAATACTATATATAGAAATCCTAAAGACTCTACCAAAAAACTATTAGAATTAATAAATTAATTAAGGTTGCAGGATACAAAAATAATACACAGAAATCTGTTGCAATTCTACATATTAACAATGTTCTACCAGGAAGAAAAATTAAGAAAATCCCATTTACAACTGCATCAAAAAGAATTAAATACCTAGGAATACATTTAATCAGGAGGTAAAAAACTGAAAAATATGACACTGATGAAAGAAATTGGAGACAACTCAAATAAATGGAAAGATATAACATGCTCATGGAGTAAAAGAATTAATATTGTTAAAATCTCTGTACTACCCAAAGCAATATGCAGATTCAATACAATTCCCATCAAAATACAAATAGCATTTTTCACAGGACTAGAACAAATAATCCTAGAACGTATATGGAGCCACAAAAGGCCCAGAAAGCCAAAGCAATCCTGAGAAAGCAGAATAAAGCTGAAGGCATCACGCTCCCTGGTTTCAAACTATAATACTGATACAAAGCTACTGTAATCAAAACAGCATGAGCTGCTTTAATGTGCACCTGAAACTATCTCAACATTTTTAATAAGCTATACTCCAATATAAAATAAAAAGTTAGGGCTTCCCTGGTGGTGCAGTGGTTGAGAGGCCGCCTGCCGATGCAGGTCCCGGTCCGGGAAGATCCCACATGCCGCGGAGTGGCTAGGCCCGTGAGCCATGGCCGCTGAGCCTGCGCGTCCGGAGCCTGTGCTCCGCAACGGGAGAGGCCACAACAGTGAGAGGTCCGCGTACCACAAAAAAATAAAAAATTAAAAAATAAAAAGTTAAAAATAAAAACAGTATGGTACTGGCACAAAAACAGACACAAAGATCAAGGGAACAGAATAGAAGGCCTAGAAATAAACCTGCACTTACATGGTCAATTAATCTAGGACAAAGGAAGCAAGAATATACAACGGGGAAAAGACTGCATCTTCAATAAATGGTTCTGGGAAAACTGACAGCTACATGCAAAATAATCAAACTGGACTACTTTGTCATACATATATGAAAATAAACTCAAAATGGATTACAGACTTAAGTGTAAGACACCATAAAACTCCTAGATGAAAAGATAAGCAGTATGCTCTTTGACACAGATCTTTGCAATTTTGGGAGGGGGTCTGTCTCCTCAGGCAAGGGCAACAAATGCAAAAATAAACGGGACTACATCAAATTAAAAAGCTTTTGTACAGTGAAGGAAACCACCAACAAAATGGAAAGGCAACCTTCTGAATGGGAGAAGGTATTTGCAAATTATATTTCCAGTAAAGTGTTAATATTTAAATTATATAAAGAAGCTAAACAACTCAATATCAAAACCCCCAAACAATCTAATTAAAAAAGGGACAGTGGACCTGAATAGACATTTCTCCAAAGAAGACACACAAATGGCCAACAGACACATGAAAAGATGCCCAACATTATTAATCATCAGGAAATGCAAATCAAAACAACAATAAGATATCACCTCACTCTTGTCAGAATAGGTATCCTCAAAACTAAAAAAAAATTAAAAACGTTGGCGAGGACGTAGAGAAAAGGGAACCCTTGTACACTGTTGGTAGGAACCCTTGTACACTGTTGGTAGGAACCCTTGTACACTGTTGGTAGCAATTTACAAATGTAAATTGCTGCATCTAGTATGGAAAACAGTATGGAGGTTCCTCAAAAAACTAAAAATAGAATTACCTTATGATCCAGCAGTTACACTCCTGGGTATATATCTGAAGAAAATGAAAATACTAATTCAAAAAGATACATGCACCCCAGTGTTCATAGCAGCATTATTTACAACAGCCAAGACATGCAATCAACCTAAGTGTCCGATGATAGATAAGTGGATGAAGAAGATGTGCTATATAAGTACACAATGGAACATGACTCAACCATAAAAAAGAATAAAATCTTGCCATTTGTGACAACATGGATGGACCTAGACAATATAATGCTAAGTGAAATAAGTCAGACAGAGAAAGACAAATACCAAATGACCTCACTTATATGTGGAATCTAAAACACAAAATAAACAAACAAACAAAACAAAACAGAGATAGACTTATTTCTTATTTCACAGAGTGCTAACTGGTGGTTGCCAGAGGGGGAAGGACGGTAGAGATTTGGGTGAAATAGGTAAAGGAGATTAAGAGGTACAAACTTCCAGGTTTACAATAAATAAGTCACAGGGATGTAATATACAGCATAAATAAATACAGTCAGTAATACTGTAATAATTTGTATGGTGACAGATGGTTACTAGACTTATGGTGGTGAACACTTGTAGTGTATTTAAATGTCAAATCACTATGTTGTACTGAAACTAACAATATTGTATGTCAACTATATATCAATAAAAATATAAAAAACAAACAAATAAATAAAGGGAGTGATGAATTTGGGAGCTACTCTTAGGGAGTAAATGCAGGCCCTATTCAAAGAACAGTAACTGTTCCTAAATTCCAGGGTCCTGACAAAATTTACCTAAAATTGTGACAGCTAAGGCACTTTCATTACTCTACCTTTCATGTGGGATCGTCCTTTGTGGTTATCCAACCTCTAGCTCACCATTGTATGTTGTGTCAGTGGGGGAAGACGTTGCCTTTTTAGGTCACAGGTTTTTAGATAGTGATAAACATAAAGAGGTACCTGAGGAGTCTCAACCACATCTGGACCTGACTTAAATAATAAGATTCTAGAATTGGAGTCTCAGCATATGATGGCTTTGGTCAGTGGCTCCTCCAATAGCTTCAGCAGAAAATCAAGGGAAAAGCCAACTATTTCTGGGAGAAGAGGATCTCTGATGGACACTTGCTGGCAGTCCTGCGGAAACAGATTGTGGGTCTATTTGTGTCTTGCTACAGTAAAACCTCCAGTATGGAGATCCCTCTGGGACTATCTTTCCATTTAGTAAAAGTTCCCAGATGGCTAAGGGTCTGCCACGTTAAGTTCCAAAGGGTTGTCTTTCAACAAATTTTACAACGATGCATTTCTGAGACGTATCATATGCTTCCCTGATTCCTGAAATAGCGAAGTCAGAACATCAAGTTTGTGTTTTCTTATGACTGTTCCTTACTTATACTGTTCCTTCTCCTAGAACAATCCATCTGATTTCCACCTATGAGAATCCTCCCCATCCACTAGAAGCTGCTGAAATACCACTTATTTCATGAAGAATTTCTTGATTTTTTCTCCAACTAATTTAATAATAATATATAATTATCATGATAACAGCTATCATTTATTGAACGGTTACCATGCACTAATTACTTTGCCTAAATGACATGCTTTTAAAAAAACAGTCAAATAACTGTTGTCCTATTATTATTTGATCCACAGAGGTGATTTAGTAAACTACAGGATTTTTCAACTGAGGAAAATGAGGTTTAGAGATTTACTGAACCCGCAAAAGTCATAAACCAAATGGTGCCTGTACGTAAAAACAGTCAGGGAGAGTCCCAAAATGCACTGCTTCCAAATCAGACTGCTTTCCATTCACATATGAAGATCTGCCTGACCACAGGGAAAGGATGATATTCTTTTTCCTGTTCCCATCTCTCCTAGGATATTTCTCCTTTCCATTCTAGCAAACCTTGTGAGGCTATATAATGGAGGGATTTAAAAAGTCAGTCTTTGGAATGAGACTGGCTGGATTAAATGCTGACTCTCCCTTTTACTAGCTGTTACATCTTGGGCAAAGCACTCAATATCTCTACACTTCAGTCCTTACCTATAAAACAGGGACAAGAGTAACCTCCCTATAGAGCCGTTGTGATTAGTAAATATATTAACCCATATGTGACACTATGCTGGGCACATAGTAAGAACTCAACAAATGTTATCTATTATGGTGTTATTCTTTTCCCTTCCCTCTTGTTCTCTCTACCATTCTCTCTTCTCTACTTATGTTTTGAGTTTTTTTTTTTTTTTAAATAACAATTTGGCCTCGATTGATGAAGCTGAAAAGTAAATAAATAGCAGGTGCAAGTGGAAAGCAGGTGGAATTCACTCTGGGTTTCCCTTCCTGTTAGCTTTGGACACAGGTTTGCTGTTTGCGTAATGTGTTCTCTTCCTTCTCCCAAACAGCCCTGTATGGGTGGGGTCTCTGTTTGTTATTTAATTCACAAATTATTTCCAATTCTGTTTCCTCCAGGTATGCCACCTCATCCTTCCCCACTACATTAATATCAGTTGTCATTTACAGAGTACTTACTCTGTGTCACACATCCTCCATTCTCTCTTATATAATACTCACATGATCCCTAAGACATCAGTATTATTATTTCCTTTTCACAGATGAGGAAACTTGGATTTCATAGAGAAAATCTCATAAATTTCTGCTTGTGATCATTTAATAGTTATGTGACATTTTAAAAAAAGATGAGAGGCTTCAACTTGTATACAGAAATTTTTATCTTCTGAAATTCTCTCTTGTAGAAAACAGAGAAACGACCACTCTTCACTGGATGTGTTTTTTTGTTTGTTTGTTTTTGTTTTTTGTTTTTTTTGGTACGCGGACCTCTCCCTGTTGTGGCCTCTCCCGTTGCGGGGCACAGGCTCTGGACGTGCAGGCTCAGCGGCCATGGCTCACGGGCCTAGCCGCTCTGCGGCATGTGGGATCTTCCTGGACCGGGGCATGAACCTGTGTCCCCTGTATCGGCAGGGGGACTCTCAACCACTGCGCCACCAGGGAAGCCCTGGATGTGTATTTTTTAACAAAAATTGTAACTGAGTTAAAAGATAACTTTTAGGAAATAGGAACCAGGCTGGAGAATGTTTATCAGAAATATTGCCCTCAGTAAGAGAAAGGAGTTGAACCAACTGTAGTGAGATGACATCTCTTTCACTTGGACTTGGGAAGAAATAATAAGGGCTCTTTTATCTGAACCCTTCAGATAAAATATAAGGGCCTTAGGGAGCTGCTTCTACTCTGATGATAGGTGTAGGGATGAGGCTGCACACAAGTCTGAGCTATGATTGTACACTGGGGTTATTGCATCTTGCCATTGTGATCTCCTGAGATCCAACCTATTCCTCCAGATCTCTTCAGGAGAGAAATGTTGAGATATTATTCTTTAATTCTTACTGCAGAATAACTTCCTTTGCTTTCTTAGAGGTTCTCTGCTTCTTCATACCTACAACTGTATGTGACTTTGCAAACTCTGTGGTTAGCTCTAGGCCTGAGTTTATATGTATCAGTCAGTTTTTAACCAGGGTACGCTGGATAACAAACAACCTCAAAATCTTATCAATACATATTTAATTCTTAAATTTCTTGGGGGTTTGGGGTCAGCTACAGCTCTGTTAGACTTAGCTGGATTCTACATGTCTTCTCATTCTGTAACCCAGGCTGAAGGAGAAGCTACAATTTAGGACATGTTGTTCTCATAGAGGTAGCCCAGAAAAAAAGCACCCAGCCAATCCAAGAAATCAAATCGAAAGCTTCTGTACATATGACCCTAGCATCATGTCTGCTCATATCACATTGGTCAGGATATGACACATGGAAAAGCCCCACAAAATGGGGCAGGGAAGCATGAAAAGGCTGGGGAGGAACAAATAATTGTGAACAAAAGATATACAACAACAAGGAACATTGAACCTGCCATGTCAAGAGCCCATTGTTAACTGACTATATCTTGTGTCATATTAAAAATTCTTGATGGAAGTTCTGATTCACTTAGGATAGCCCAAACTATGGATTAGTTTTCCTGGACCAGGTGTCCATCCTTGAGTCAGTCAGGAGTGGCCAGAAAAAGGGGATATAATAACATTATATAAAGGGAAAAACAAGAGCTGCAGCCAGAGGCAAATTCTTTAGGAAGGATGCATCAGAAAGGCATGTAAATTCACTGAGCTTGTGTTAATTGAATGTTGACCTATTGTGTTTTTCATTATTATTAACCTCATTATTATCATCAGCTTCAGTTTTACCACCTCTCTACTATTGCTACCCTCATTAACATCATCATCTTTACTACCTTGATGGCTTTAACAACTTCGTCCTTTTTATTCCTCTCCACTACTTTGTCATCATCTGTACCACTATCAGCATCATCTTTACCCCCAGCATTGTAGCGTAGTATTCCTTCCAATATCAATTCTTTTTTTTTTAACATCTTTATTGGAGTATAATTGATTTACATTGTGTGTTAGCTGCTGCTGTACAACACAGTGAATCAGCTATATGTATACATATATCCCCATATCGCCTCCGTCTTGCATCTCCCTCCCACCTTCCCAATCCCAACACTCTAGGTGGTCACAAAGCAGCGAGCTGATATCCCTGTGCTATGTGGCTGCTTCCCACTAGCTATCTATTTGACGTTTGGTAGAGTATATGTCAATGCCACTCTCCCACTTCGTCTCAGCTTACCCTTCTCCCTCCCTGTGTCCTAAAGTCCATTCTTTATGTCTAAGTCTTTATTCCTGTCCTGCCCCGAGGTTTTTCAGAAACTTTTTATTTATTTTTTTTTAAGATTTCGTATGTATGTGTTAGCATACAGTATTTGTTTTTCTCTTTCTGACTTCACTCTGTATGACAGACTGTAGGTCCATCCACTTCACTATAAATAACTAAATTTCATTCCTTTTTATGACTGAGTAACATTCAATTGTATATATGTGCCATATCTTCTTTATCCATTCATCTGTTGATGGACACTTAGGTTGCTTCCCTGTCCTGGCTATTGTAAATAGAACTGCAATGAACACTGTGGTGCATGACTCTTTTTGAATTATGGTTTTCTCAGGGTATATGCCCAGTAGTGGGATTGTTGGGTCGTATGGTAGTTCTATTTTTAGTTTTTTAAGGAAACTCCATACTGTTCTCCATAGTGGCTGTATCAATTTACATCCCCACCAACAGTAAAAGAGGATTCCCTTTTCTCCACACCCTCTCCTGCATTTATTGTAGATTTTCTGATGATGGCCATTCTGACCAGTGTGAGGTGATACCTCATTGTAGTTTTGATTTGCATTTCTCTAATCATTAGTGATGTTGAGCATTCTTTCATGTGTTTGTTGGAAATCTGTATATCTTTATTGAGAAATGTCTATTTAGGTCTTCTGTCCATTTTTTGATTGGGTTGTTTGTTTTTTTGATATTGAGCTGCATGAGCTGCTTATAAATTTTGGAGATTAATCCTTTGTCACTTGCTTCATTTGCAAATATTTTCTCCCATTCTGAGGGTTGTCTTTTCATCTTGTTTATACTTTCCTTTGCTGTGCGAAAGCTTTTAAGTTTCATTAGGTCCCATTTGTTTATTTTTATTTCCATTTCTCTAGGAGGTGGGTCAAAAAGGATCTTGCTGTGATTTATGTCATAGAGTGTTCTGCCTATGTTTTCCTCTAAGAGTTTGATGGTGTCTGGCCTTACATTTAGATATCTAATCCATTTTTAGTTTAAGTTTGTGTATGGTGTTAGAGAGTGTTCTAATTTCATTCTTTCACATGTAGCTGTCCAGTTTTCCCAGCATCATTTATTGAAGAGGCTGTCTTTTCTCCATTGTATATTCTTGATTCCTTTATCAAAGATAAGGTGACCATATTTGCATGGGTTTATCTCTAGGCTTTCTCCTGTTCCACTGATCTATATTTCTGTTTTTGTGACACTACCATATTGTCTTGATTACTGTAGCTTTGTTATATAGTCTGAAGTCAGGGAGCCTGATTCCTCCAGATCCATTCTGCTTTCTCAAGATTGCTTTTGCTATTCAGTGTCTTTGTGTTTCCATACAAATTGTGGGTTTTTTGTTCTAGTTCTGTGAAAAATGCCAGTGGTAGTTTGATAGGAATTGCATTGAATCTGGAGATTGCTTTGGGTAGTATAGTCATTTTCACAATATTGTTTCTTCCAATCCAAGAACATGGTATATCTCTCCATCTGTTTGTATCTTCTTTAATTTCTTTCATCAGTGTCTTATAGTTTTCTGCATACAGGTCTTTTGTCTCCTTAGGTAGGTTTATTCATAGGTATTTTATTCTTTTTGTTGCAGTGGTAAATGGAAGGGTTTCCTTAATTTCTCTTTCAGATTTTTCATCATTAGTGTATAGGAATGCAAGAGATTTCTGTGCATTAATTTTGTATCCTGCTAATTTACCAAACTCATTGATTAGCTCTAGTAGTTTTCTGGTAGCATCTTTAGGATTCTCTATGTATAGTATCATGTCATCTGCAAACAATGACAGTTTTACTTATTCTTTTCCAATTTGTATTCCTTTTATTTCTTTCTCTTCTCTGATTGCTGTGGCTAAAACTTCCAAAACTGTGCTGAATAATGATGGTCACAGTGGGTAACCTTGTCTTGTTCCTGATATTAGTGGAAATGGTTTCAGTTTTTCACCATTGAGAACGATGCTGGCTGTGGGTTTGTCATATATGGCCTTTATTATGTTGAGGTAAGTTCCCTATATGCCTACTTTCTGGAGGGTTTTTATCATAAGTGGGTGTTGAATTTTGTCGAAAGCTTTTTCTGCATCTATTGAGATTATCATATGGCTTTTCTCCTTCAATTTGTTAATATGGTGTATCACATTGATTGATTTGCGTATACTGAAGAATCCTTGCATTCCTGGAATAAACCCCACTTGATCATGCTGTGTGATCCTTTTAATGTGCTGTTGGAATCTGTTGGCTAGTATTTTGTTGAGGATTTTTGCATCTATGCCCATCAGTGATATTGGTCTGTAGTTTTCTTTTCCTGTAACATCTTTGTCTGGTTTTGGTATCAGGGAGATGGTGGCCTTGTAGAATGAGTTTGGGAGTGTTCCTCCCTCTGCTATATTTTGCACGAGTTTGAGAATGATAGGTGTTAGCTCTTCTCTAAATGTTTGATAAAATTCACCTGTGAAGCCATCTGGTCCTGGACTTTTGTTTGCTGGAAGATTTTTATAAATTTATTTATTTTTGCTGTGTTGGGTCTTCATTTCTGTGTGAGGGCTATCTCTAGTTGCGGCAAGCGGGGGCCACTCTTCATCACGGTGCGTGGGCCTCTCACTATCGTGGCCTCTCTAGTTGCCGAGCACAGGCTCCAGACGCGCAGGCTCAGTAGTTGTGGCTCACGGGCCTAGTTGCTCCGCGGCATGTGGGATCTTCCCAGACCAGGGCTCGAACCCGTG
Source organism: Globicephala melas (assembly GCF_963455315.2). Taxonomy (NCBI): domain Eukaryota; kingdom Metazoa; phylum Chordata; class Mammalia; order Artiodactyla; family Delphinidae; genus Globicephala; species Globicephala melas. The sequence continues at coordinate 17,108,737 of NC_083319.1, read as the reverse complement.
TCCCCTGCATTAGCAGTCAGATTCTCAACCACTGCGCCACCAGGGAAGCCCTGTTGGAAAATTTTTAATCACAGTTTCAATTTCAGTGCTTGTGATTAGTCTGTTCATATTTTCTATTTCTTCCTGGCTCAGTCTTGGAAGGTTGTGCATTTCTAAGAATTTATCCATTTCTTCCAGGTTGTCCATTTTATTGGATATAGTTGCTTGTAGTAATTTCTCATGATTCTTTGTATTTCTGCAGTGTCAGTTGTTACTTCTCCTTTTTCATTTCTAATTCTAATGATTTGAGTCTTCTCCCTTATTATCTTGATGAGTCTGGCTAATGGTTTATCAATTTTGTTTATCTTCTCAAAGAACCAGCTTTTAGTTTTATTGAACTTTGCTATCGTTTCCTTCATTTCTTTTTCATTTATTTCTGCTCTGATCTTTATGATTTCTTTCCTTCTGCTAACTTTGGGTTTTTTTTGGTTCTTCTTTCTCTAATTGCTTTAGGTGTAAAGTTAGGTTGTTTATTTGAGATGTTTCTTGTTTCTTGAGGTAGGATTGTATCGTTATTAACTTCCCTCTTAGAACTACTTTTGCTGCAACCCATAGGTTTTGGGTCATCGTGTTTTCATTGTCATTTGTTTCTAGGTATTTTTTTATTTCCTCTTTGATTTCTTCAGTGATTTCTTGGTCATTAAGTAGTGTATTGTTTAATCTCTATGTTTTTTTTTTTTTTTTTTTTTTTTTTTACAGTTTATTTCCTATAATTGATATCTAGTCTCATAGCATTGTGGTTAGAAAACATACTTGATATGATTTCAATTTTCTTAAACTTACCAAGGCTTGATTTGTGACTCAAGATATGATCTATCCTGGCGAATGTTCCATGAGCACAGAAAGTATATTCTGTTGGTTTTGGATGGAATGTCCTATAAATATCAATTAAGTCCATCTTGTTTAATGTATCATTTAAAGCTTGTGTTTTCTTATTTATTTTCATTTTGGTTGATCTGTCCATTGGTGAAAGTGGGGTGTTAATGTCCCCTACTATTATTGTGTTACTGTCTATTTCCCCTTTTATACCTGTTACCATTTGCCTTATGTATTGAGGTGTCCCTATGTTGGATGCATAAATATTTACAATTGTTATATCTTCTTCTTGGATTGATCCCTTGATCATTATGTTGTGTCCTTCTCTGTCTCTTGTAATAGACTTTATTTTAAAGTTTATTTAAGTTTAAAATTAAAATTAAGTTAAAAAAAAAAAAAAAAAAAAAACCAGTACTGAATGTATAGGCAGCAAGGGGATGGGGTGGAAAGTGCCCTGGATCACCTTCTTTCTTGAATGAGAATCCAGAAGCCTGCCTTCTAAGAGTGCCAGCCACTAACCTGCACATGATGTTGGGCAAGTTCTTTTCCTTTTCTGGACTTTAGTCTCTCCATTGATAAACTGATAGGTTTGGTTCAGGTTCTCACTAAGGAGCCTTGGATTCTAAGGTGGATTTCAGACTTTCTGAGCATTGGGGAAATGCATTTTAATAGATTTAGTATTTCTCAATAAGTCATACATCTAAGTTTAGTAGCCTATAAGTCTACAAAAATAGAAGTAGAACCATAGACTGTAAGAGCCAGAAAGGACAATGGAGATCATGTAATTCAACTCCCTTATATTTGAGATAAGGAAACCAGGGTCCAGAGAGGTTAAGTGACTTACGCAAGGGCACCTAGGCAATTTCATGGCCTTGCTCTTTGCCTATTCCTTATGACGTTAATTTTATCCGATTTCCTTGAGATAATCCTGCCCTGCCATCTCTTTTAACATTGAGAATTCACCAGTGGAGGGTTATTTCTTTTTCCTTCCTCACATAGCAAATGAATTACAAGAGCTCTTTCCAAAGGAGGCTGTTACTTAGTTATTCCTGCAGCCTCAGGTTCTCCTAGCCTGATAATCAAGGTGAGTTGAATGAATGAAACTAAGTGAGAAGTGAGGTCATTTTAACCATTCCTCTGCCTCTGTAATGCTTTCCCTAAACTATTCCAGATGAGTTGGTTGGGTGACATTTTAACCTTTAAAGAGTTAGTTTGGAAACACATTGAAGAGCTGAGCTTGTATTCCAACTATCTAGAAGATGTTAAGGAAAGACTAAGGAAGAGTTTCCTAAAATCATCTGCATTTCTATACCATCAGCCCACATTACCTGTTTTAAATTTACTTTCCACTTCTGACACACCTGTCAGGTAATCATTGATAATGGACATAATGGTCATTTGATTATTTCACTGTGACATTGTCAGTTCTGCCAATTAATAATCTATTAGACTTCTTTGTCCAAAGCGAGAAGAGACATGTCCTCCATGACCTCTGCTCACCTCCAGAAGCTGAGGATCCAAAGGGAGATTTTATTTTGTAATTAAAAGGAATAATGTAAATGGGGACCCTTTGAAAGTGGCTCCTTGGATTCCCTCCTTTGGACTGAGATCTGTGAAGGAGGTTGTCTCCTTATTCTGCTTTGAGTAACCTGTAGGCGTCACAGTAAGATCACACAAAAAGTCCCATATTCTCCAGGAAAGAAAAGAAAAAAAAAAAAAAAAAATCGGTGAATTCTCTGAGAAACCATACTTCTGGATCTTTGCAGGGAGTTGAGACCCAGCTCCTGCTCAGTCTCCTTTCGAAAACTCAGAGTTAACAGACAAAGCTGAATATGGCTGAGCTTGCATCTGTGTGACCTTCTTTACTTCTTTTCCTCTTTCAGACACAAGCAAGGTCATGGCTCCAGAACATGTGTCTCACAGAATGCCCTTCCTAGAAGCCAGCATGTCAGGAAAGCAGCTGTGGAGTCATGGGATGAGAGTAAGGAGACCTGGGTTCAAGCTCTAATCCTGCCACTTTCTGGTTGTGTCACTTTGTCACTCAGTGTCTATTTTATTCATCTCTTAGTTGGGGTAATACCTACTTCACAGGGCAAGCGTGTCTGTTATGAATTATATAAATAAGATGTTTGGCACACAGTTGGTGCTCAACAAATAGTATCTGTCGTTATTATTACACTAATAGCCCCCAAGTTGGGAGAAAGTATTGTTTAAGACTAATAAACTCAAGAACAGTGTTTGCCTAACTTCAAGATGCACAGAAATGTCATTTTATTCTAGACATTAGCCCCAGAGAGTCAGATTCAGTTGGAGTGAGTCTAAGAATCTACATTTTAAACATGAGCTCCAGGTGATTTTGATGCAGGTGGTTCATGATCCACACTTTGAGTAAAATGTCATGAGGAGGAAAATGAGAAGCTAGCAGGCTTAGCAAATCATTGTTGATTCATTGATTGACTCATCAGGGACTCAAGCTCTCACCTGTAGAGGAGACTGAACGTAGGCATCATTTTATCCCTGCAGTTATCAAGAAATCTCTCCATTTGTTTAACTGCATCCTTGCCTGCAGTAACCAAAGCCTGTTCCTTTCAGTAAAGTGAGAACAAGTGATCTGCAGCCCCATCATAAAAACTCTTTAGATATTTGCAGACAGCAGTCATGTCATCCTCTACAGTCATCTCATGTTTTCAGAAAACTCTTTTATTTGCTGTAATTTTGAGTCATTACTAAGACTCAGTAAATGATCTCTAATGAATAAAGTCCTGATAAAACAGGAATAAGGATCAAAGAATATCAGAACTCACTGGGAGCTTGGAGATTTTCTATCATAAATCTCTCATTTGGCAGATGAGCCAATTAAGACTTAGAGGTCACATCACACATTGGTGATAGGATAGGGCTTTAGACCCTGGGCTTCCTGCATTCCATGTCAGTACTCTTAATGCTATGTGGTGTGGACTCTAATTCATTTTAAATCAATGAACATTACTCTTTCTGAGGCACTGTGCTGATCCCTGTCGGGAATGAGGAGGTATGTTGACCTAAGAAAACAGTCCCTGCACTAAATATCACTGTCTTGTAGAGAAAACATAAAGCTAACAGGCTATTGACAAATAACATAAAAATTGAGAATTGCCCCTATTGTAGTAAGATGGGAACTGAGGACCAGAGTGAGTGAGTAACTTGCCGAAGATCGAGTAGTATCTGAAAGAGCCTAAATGTGGCCTTTTAATTCATTCAATCAACAGATATTTATAACAGACTTACTTACTACATGCCAGCCGTATACTAGTCATTTGCTATATAATGATGAATGGGATGTCCACCACACCAGTGTAATGAGTCAAGCATGGAGCATAATAAGTCAAGTCCTGGAGCTTATGGTCCAGAGATCTGCTCCCTCTCCCTCTTTAAACAAAGACTAACTGGTTGGCAATCATCCTGGGAATCTCAAAAGGCAAAGAAGGCAGTTCCAGAGAGCTCATGCAAGGAAAGCAAAGATTCTTTCCTGCCTAACGAAAGTGAAGACATAAACCATGGAAAGTCAAATCAATCTTTCCTTACTTTCTTGGAACCCCAACTGCTACGGACCCCTAAAGATGGATGTTCTATCTTAAGGCTGTAAATTTTCCATAATTATATTCCCAGCAGTCAGATGCTAGGGCCATGAGGGAAGGAAACACACCCTGGTTACCCCCACTCACGTTAAATGTTGAATTATCTTACAGTTGATAGTTCCCTAGATTCCTCGACCTTTAAATGCCAAACACTACTCGCCTTTTGAATTTTAATCAATTTATTTTTTTCAACTGGAAATGTCAGGCTTCTGTATGGAATTACTTGGCGCTGCTGATGTGATAAAGACTCAGAGTTCAGTGTCTGAAGTCCTGGAGTAGCAGAGGAACCAGCACACATCAAGAGACATCATTTGCAGGCAGCCAAATAAGGGAGTGAGAGAACATACATTTTTCATTAGCTTTCATTTAGAGGTTTGGGACTTGAATTTATTTTGTCTCCTATCCTCCAGCATGGACAAAACTACTCAGGAATGTTAATGACTTAGACCGTGTCACTAAGACAGCTGTGATCTCTTATTTATAAAGAGCCTACTGTGTGTCTGAAAATATTATCATCTAACTCTCACCCAAACTCTGTGATATAATAAAATAGTTATGATTCTTATTTCATGGAAGAGGAAACTGAGGCTCAGAGAAACTTGCTAGCTACTGCACAGTGTGTGACATAGCACAAACTGTGGACTTGTTGAGTCCAAAACACCTGCTCTTGCCATTATACCAATTGTCCTGAACTAAGTCAATATTCCTTTACCCATTTCTCAGGATAATAATCAGTCTTCAAGTGTGTTTAAGCTGAGCATGACGGGCTCACCCGATCCATCTACTCTTGGCTTAACTGATCTGACCCAGGGCCTTCACACTCATGTATTTTGTATCCACATAAATAACTTCTATAATATTTGACTTCTGTGAAAAAATAATGTCGAGCCTGTTCTCCACCAGATGGTCATCAGTTTGACCACCAGGAGAGGTGCCTGGCACATAGTAGGCACTCAATACATATTTGTTCATTTTTTCTCTTTCTGTAGCTGTCTCTGTCTCCAATTCTTTCTCTTTCCTTCTTTCTCTTTCTCTTCCCTCGATGTGTATTCCAGCATTTATCTCTAGGTTAAGAAAATGCCAAAGTGATCTTAGAAATTCATGGATCTTCCCCTTCATTAAACCATTACTGTCTCCTTGGCTGACTAAATAAAGCTAACATTTAAGTCACAGAACAGTTCCCAAGGTAATAATAGAGAAGTAGAACTCCACTCATCACCGACTAGTTTCACCTTTTAAGAAAAGGCTGTTTGGTCAAGCCCACAGATCCACAGCCCACACTCCATCCATATGCCCACTTTCTGTCTAGAGAACTATCTGTCCAGCAGGTTTAGAAGACTGAAAATTCTTAGGCAGGAGTGGACTTGTCCAGGGCTGTCACTGCATCCTGCCTCTATCTCCACAGCGAGGGAGGTGCTAAAAGCTTATTTAAGCAGCTAACAGCAGACAGGCTCAGTACCCTTAGGTGACTTCTCCATCAACTGGTCCCCTGGGGAAAGAAACCTGCCAATGCCCCAACACATCTTTGTAGCTTCGTCTGTTGCCACCTACTCTAAATCTTCTACTCAAAAGATTGAACTCAAATGCACACAGAGGCTGAGCAGTTAATATAAACGCGTACATTGGCCCAAGAGAATTAGACTACATGGTGCCTATGAAAGGGGCAGCTTTTACCTAGATTCACAGATTGTGCTCGGGAAAAAGATGGCCCTGTGCTGCTAGAGCTTAAAATTTTCAAAAGGATTCTGATATCTAGTATATTTACATCTGTCAATCTTAACTACCATTTCAAATATTCTAAAATTAGGTGTGTGACTGTGGAAACCCCTCTTCCTTCATCCTGTGATTCCCTATAATCTGTGTTTGCTGACCCCTGGATTTTCTTCAGGCTGTTCCCTCTACCTAGAATCTTGGCCCTCTGTCCCCATCTATACACATTCTGAGATGCCACCTCCTCTGTGAAGCATTTGCCCACTTATAACTGACCTTTCTCTCCTCTGTGTTCCCAGGATATGTTTCATGGACTTAAATAAATGCAACACTTTGTAGACTTTGAGTTCCTTGGATCTTACTCAAAACTTCATTCCCCCTTTTCCCATACCATCCATCTCTAGGTCTAATACTCAATAAATATCTTTAGAAACAAGGATTAAATGAATAAATGAACTAATGCACAAATAAGAGATGGTGTAGTCTGATAGAAGGAGCCTGAAGCTTGGAAACAGACTTGGATCTTTGGGTTCCAATTGAAGGTCTGCCAGTTACTAACGTTGTGATCTTGGAAAATACTATTCTTGTTGCCTGTAAAAGAAAGACAAAGATGTCTACGCTGCAAGGCTGTTGTGATGATTAAGGAAAATGCGCTTCAGAGCTTGGACCAATGCTCTTACGTCTCCTATTGCAGTGTTTTTTTAAACATGGCTGATCATAAGAATCACTGAGCCATTTATTATTAATTATCCAGGGCCCACCCAAGGCATATTGAATCCAAACCATTAGTAGAAGAGCCTAGGGATATGTGTTCTTATAACCAGAAGGAATTAGAAAATAAAACACACTCTTTGTTACCACTTCTATACTCCTAATAGCAGCCTCCTGGATGTCTCAAGGTATTTCAAACTTTTGGGGTCACACTGACTGCTAATATTTAAATAAAAATGGAACCCACCCTGACTCCTTTCCTTAGTCTGAGGATGAGGTCATGTGCTAAGTAAAAACAGTAATTGAAGATTTATTGGTAGGAGTCTTACTATGAAAGTTATTTCAAAAATCATTTCCTGATTCCATAGGGTCCCATTAAAATGTTAGCACCATAAGGGCAGGGAATATTTTGTTTGTTGTTATATCCCCAGAGCTTAGAACATGTCTGAAACATAGGTGTGCAATTAACATTTTCTGAATTAGATCAGATAACTCGGTTTGCAGCACATGTGCTCTAAGAATAGGCTCACATATTGAATATCAAATGGTTCTTTCACTTCAACTCTCAATCCCAAACAGCACCTGGGGTAAAACCATGCAAAGGACACTTCAAGTCCCAGATCAAACCCTCGGTAGCTGAAACTTTAGCAGAAGAGTTGATGGTTCTATCACTGCCTGTGTTATCTTCTCATTAGTCACTTTATGGACAGTCTGTCCAAGCACATGCCTTCATGATGTATAGGACCAAGGGATGGATAAGAAAGAGGGAAGTATTACTATGGCCATTCACTGTGGCAGGCTCCAAGGAATGTTTCTGATGAAAAACAAGTATGAAATCTTGAACTGTTCATTGTTAAATCACAATGGAAAGAAGCAGAAATAGAGACAATTTATTTACTCAATTGCTATATTGGTCAGCAACAACAACTATAAATTGGAAAAATAAAAAGAACCATATTGTGTTGAATATATATGTTTGTTTACACAATCCAAGGGAGCAATGTTGTAATAACTCACTGATTAAATCAGAAGTTAACTTTAATTTTACAATTTATTGAAAATAATTAAGTATATAGTGAAAGGAAAATGCCCTTTGCCAAAGGAGGAAGAGGCAAGATAAGGATTAACTACCAGGTGGCCAAGACACAAAATTCCATACATAAATAACCAAAAAACAAATAAATATATTAATATATAAATAGATAAGAGTAAATATTTCAGGACAGGGAAATACTGACTATATAGCTGAATCATATCATGGGGAAAGATAATGTAAGATTTCACAGTCATTTGAAATAAAAGACCTTTAGTTAATTCTTCCTATTCCAGTATGATTCCTTTGGTAGAATGTACATTTTTCTTTTTCTATTTTTCACTCCTTCCTTTTTTTTTTTTTTTTTTTTGCGGTATGCGGGCCTCTCACTGCTGTGGCCTCTCCCGTTGCGGGGCACAGGCTCCGGACGCGCAGGTTCAGCGGCCATGGTTCACAGCCCAGCCGCTCCGCGGCATGTGGAATCTTCCCGGACCGGGGCACGAACCCGCGTCCCCTGCATCGGCAGGCGGACTCTCAACCACTGTGCCACCAGGGAAGCCTACTCTTTCCTTTTTTTTACTTTTTATTTTTAATACTTCTTCCTTTTAATAGAAGTATACACCTATGCCCTTTGTCATGTGGCTTTGATGCCTCTAAGTAGAGTAGGTGGAGTATACATCCCCACCAGGACCCCACCTCCAAACACTTTGGGCTTAGCCATCTGGCTTACTTCGGCCAATAGTATATTGACAGATACGCCATGAACAGAGGCTTCAAATGTGCTTGCTCGATTTGTTTTGGTCTCTTGTGCTTTTGCCACCCACCATGAGAAGGCCATGCCATGGGTAGCCTGAGGCCCAGAATGAAACACCTGTGACACGAATGACACACAACCTGTGGCAGAGTACCTACCCATCCTCTTTGCAGGCAATCCATAAACTAGTGAGTCAAAGAGTCAGGATCATACATGATTTTGCTGTAAAACCACCAAGATTTTATGTAACATCATCACAGTAATATATGGCTACTATAATCCCTATAAACCTGCAACTTCTGATGAATATTACTATTGTTCAAGGTGACCTTCACTTCGCCTGAATTGCTCTAGCTCCATGCATGCATGGAACTTGGGCTGTAGGAAGCAATGTAATTTATAACATCTCTGGTAGAATCTCATGTAGCTATTTGTGACACACTGGGTGGTATGTATACAGATATCTCTAAATCTTAATGACACCTGTCCTACCTTGAGCAGTAACTGTACATGGAACTAGGGTCATATGACTTTGTGCTCAATAATGAAAGAAATCTTTATTGGTAAGGAAAGTCTAGATTATGATGCAGTGATTTAAAAATTCTCAAAAGGGAACACTTCTACACTGTTGATGGGAATGTAAATCGGTGCAGCCACTATGGAAAACAGTGTGAAGCCTCCTCCAAAAACTAAAAATAGAGTTGCCCCATGATCCAGCAATCCTACTCCAGGGCATTTATCTGAAGAAAACTATAATTCAAAAAGATACATGCACACCTATGTTCACAGCAGCACTATTCACAATAGCCAAGACATGGAAGAACCCCAATTGTCCATCAACAGATGAATGGATAAAGAAGATGTGGTACATATATACAATGGAATACTACTCAGCCGTAAAAAAGAATGAAATCATGTATTTGCAGCCACATGGATGGACCTAGAGATTATCATATTAAGTGAAATAAGTCAGAAAGAGAAAGACAAATACCATATGATATCACTTGTGTGGAATCTAAAATACAACACAAATGAACTAATCTATGAAACAGAAACAGACTTACAGACATAGAGAACAGTCTTGTGGCTGCCAAGGGGGAGAGAGGGTAGGGGAGGGATGAATTTGAAGTTTGGGGTTAGCAGATGCAAACTATTGTATATAGAATGGATAAACAATAAAGTCCTACTATATAACACAGGGAATTATATTCAATATCCTGTAATAAACCATAATGGAAAAATATGAAAAAAGAATGTGCATGTGTAACTGAATCACTTTGCTATACAGCAGAAGTTAACACAACATTGTAAATCAACTGTACTTCAATAAAAACTTTTTTTGAAAAATCTCAGTGGTTTAGAAAAACTCAGGTATTTTTTAAACATCTTTATTGGAGTATAATTGCTTTGCAACGTTGTGTTAGATTCTGCTGTACAACAAAGTGAACCAGTTATATGTATACATATATCTCCATAACACCTCCCTCTTGCGCCTCCCTCCCACCCTCCCTATCCCACCCCTCTAGGTGGTCACAAGTACGGAGCTGATCTCCCTGTGCTAGGCAGCTGCTTCCCACTAGCTATTTTACATTTGGTAGTGTATATATGTCAATACTACTCTTTCACTTCATTCCAGTTTACCCTTTCCCTCACCATGTCCTCAAGTCCATTCTCTACCTCTGTGTCTTTATTCCAGTCCTGCCCCTAGGTTCATCAGAATCATTTTATTTTTTATAAGATTCCATATATGTGCGTTTGCATATGGTATTTGTTTTTCTCCTTCTGATTTACTTCACTCCATATGACAGAAACTAGGTCCCTCCACCTCACTACAAATAACTCAATTTTGTTTCCTTTTATGGCTGAGTAATATTCCACTGTGTATATTTGCCACATCCGCTTCATCCATTCATCAGTTGATGGACACTTAGGTTGCTTCCCTGTCCTGGCTAGTGTAGATAGTGCTGCAATGAACATTGTGGTACATGACTCATTTTGAATTATGGTTTTATCAGGGTATATGCCCAGTAGTGGGATTGCTGGGTCGTATGGTAGTTCTATTTTTAGTTTTCTAAGGAACCTCCATACTGTTCTCCATAGTGGCTGTATCAATTTACATTCCCATCAACAGTGCAAGAGGATTCCCTTTTCTCCATACCCTCTCCAGCATTTATTGTTTGTAGATTTTTGGGTGATGGCCATTCTGACCAGTGTGAGGTGATACCTCATTGTAGTTTTGATTTGCATTTCTCTAATGATTAGTGATGTTGAGCATTCTTTCACGTGTTTGTTGGAAATCTGTATATCTTCTTTGGAGAAATGTCTATTTAGGTCTTCTGCCCGTTTTTGGATTGGGTTGTTTGAGTTTTTGATATTGAGCTGCCTAAGCTGCTTGTATATTTTGGAGATTAATCCTTTGTCAGTTGCTTCATTTGCAAATATTTTCTCCCATTCTGAGGGTGGTCTTTTTGCCTTGTTTACGGTTTCCTTTGCTGTGCAAAAGTTTTTAAGTTTCATTAGGTCCCACTTGTTTATTTTTCTCTTTATTTCCATTTCTCTAGGAAGTGGGTCAAAAAGGATCTTGCTGTGATTTATGTCATAGAGTGTTCTGCCTATGTTTTCCTCTAAGATTTTTATAGTGTCTGGCCTTACATTTAGGTCTTTAATCCATTTTTAGTTTAAGTTTGTGTATGGTGTTGGGAAGTGTTCTAATTTCATTCTTTTACATGTAGCTGTCCAGTTTTCACAGCATCACATCTTAAAGAGGCGTCTTTTCTCCTCCTTTGTCATAGATTAGTTGACCACAGGTGTGTGGATTTATCTCTGGGCTTTCTATCCTGTTCCACTTATCTATATTTCTGTTTTTGTGCCAGTACCTTACTGTCTTGATTACTGTAGCTTTGTAGTTTAGTCTGAAGTCAGGGAGCCTGATTCCTCCAGCTTCGTTCTTCTTTCTCAAGATTGCTTTGGCTATTCGGGGTCTTTTGTATTTCCATACAAATTGTGAAATTTTTTGTTCTAGTTCTGTGAAAAATGCCACTGGTAGTCTGATAGGGATTGCATTGAATCTGTAGATTGCTTTGGGTCGTATGGTCATTTTCACAATGTTGATTCTTCCAATCCAATCTTGGTATAAAGATATACCAAGAACATGGTTTATCTCTCTATGTGTTTGTATTGTCTTTAAATTCTTTCAACAGTGTTTTATAGTTTTCTACATACAGGTTTTTTGTCTCCTTAGGAAGGTTTATTCCTAGGTTGCAATGGTATATGGGATTGTTTCCTTAATTTCTCTTTCAGATTTTTCATCATTAGTGTATAGGAATGCAAGAGATTTCTGTGCATTAATTTTGTACCCTGCTACTTACCAAATTCATTGATTAGCTCTAGTAGTTTTCTGGTAGAATCTTTAGAATTCTCTATGTATAGTATCATGTCATCTGCAAACAGTGACAGTTTTACTCCTTTTCCTATTTGGATTCCTTTTATTTCTTTTTGTTCTATGATTGCTGTGGCTAAAACTTCCAAAACTATGCTGAATAATAGTGGTGAGAGTGGGCAACCTTGTCTTGTTCTTGATCTTAGAGGAAACGGTTTCAGTTTTTCACCATTGAGAATGATGTTGGCTGTGGGTTTGTTATATATGGCCTTTATTATGTTGAGGTAGGTTCCCTCTCTGCCCACTTTTTGGGGAGTTTTTATCATAAATGGGTGTTAAATTCTGTTGAAAGATTTTTCTGCATCTATTGAGATTATCATATGGTTTTTATCCTTCAGTTTGTTAATATGGTGTATCACATTGATTGATTTGCGTATATTGAAGAATCCTTGCATTCCTGGGATAAACCCCACTTGATCATGGTGTATGATCCTTTTAATGTGTTGTTGGATTCTGTTTGCTAGTATTTTGTTGAGGATTTTTGCATGTATGTTCATCAGTGATGTTGGTCCCTAGTTTTCTTTTTTTGTGACATCTTTGTCTGGTTTTGGTATCAGGGTGATGGTGGCCTCGTAGAATGAGTTTGGGAGTGTTCCTCCCTCTGCTATATTTTGGAAGAGTTTGAGAAAGAATAGGTGTTAGCTCTTCTCTAAATGTTTGATAGAATTCACCTGTGAATCCATCTGGCCCTGGGCTTTTGTTTGTTGGAAGATTTTTAATCACAGTTTTAATTTCAGTGCTTGTGATTGGTTTGTTCATATTTTCCTAGTTCAGTCTTGGAAGTTTGTACGTTTCTAAGAATGTTTCCATTTCTTCCAGGTTGTCCATTTTATTGGCATGAAGTTGCTTGTAGTAGTCTCTCATGATCCTCTGGATTTCTTCAGTGTCAGTTGTTACTTCTCCTTTTTCATTTCTAATTCTGTTGATTGGAGTCTTCTCTCTTCTTTGCTTGATGAGTCTGGCTACTGGTTTATCAATTTTATCTTCTCAAAGAACCAGCTTTTAGTTTTATTGATCTTTTCTATTGTTTCCTTCATTTCTTTTTCATTTATTTCTGATCTGATCTTTATGATTTCTTTCCTTCTGCTAACTTTGGGGGTTTTGTTCTTCTTTTTCTATTTGCTTCATGCATAAAATTAGGTTATTTGAGATGTTTCTTGTTTCTTGACGTAGGATTGTATTGCTATAAACTTCCCTCTTAAAACTTCTTTTGCTACATCCCATAGGTTTTGGGCCATCGTGTTTTCATTGTCATGTGTTTCTAGGTATTTTTTGATATCTTTGATTTCTTCAGTGATTTCTTGGTTATTTAGCATTGTACTGTTTAGCCTCCATGTGTTTGTATTTTTTACAGGCTTTTTCCTGTAATATTTCCTGTAATTGATACCTAGTCTCATAGCATTGTGGTTGGAAAAGATACTTGATACAATTTCAATTTTCTTAAATTTACTGTGGCTTGACTGTGACCCCAGTTATGATCTATTCTGGAGAATGTTCCATGAGCACTTGAGAAGAAAGAGTATTCTGTTGTTTTTGGATGGAATGTCCTATAAATATCAATTAAGTCCATCTTGTTTAATGTATCATTTAAAGTTTGTGTTTCTTTATTTATTTTCATTTTTGTGGATCTGTCCATTGGTGAAAGTGGGGTGTTAAAGTCCCCTACTATGATTGTATTACTGTTGATTCCCCTTTTATGGCTGTTAGCGTTTGCCTTATGTATTGAGGTGCTCCTATGTTGGGTGCCTAAATAATTACAATTTTTATAACTTCTTCTTGGATTGATCCCTTGATCATTATGTTATGTCCTTCTTTGTCTCTTGTTACATTCTTTATTTTAAAGTCTATTTTATCTGATATGAGTATTGCTACTCCAGGTTTCTTTTGATTGTCATATGTATGGAATATCTTTTTCCATCCCCTCACTTTCAGTCTGTATGTGTTCCTAGGTCTGAAGTGGGTCTCTTGTAGACAGCATATATACAGGTCTTGTTTTTGTATCCATTCAGCCAGTCTGTGTCTTTTGGTTGGAACATTTAATGAATTTACATTTAAGGTAATTATTGATATGTATGTTCTTACTACCATTTTCTTAATTGTTTTGGGTTTGTTATTGGAGTTCTTTTCCTTCTCGTGTGTTTCCTGCCTAGAGAAGTTCCTTTAGCATTTGTTGTAAGGCTGGTTTGGTGGTGCTGAATTTTCTTAACTTTTTCTTGTCTGTAAAGGTTTTAATTTCCCCATCGAATCTGAATGAGATCGTTGCTCAGTAGAGTAATCTTAGTTTTTTCTCTTTCATCATTTTAAATATGTCCTGCCACTCCCTTCTAGCTTGCAGAATTTCTGCTGAAAGATCAGCTGTTAACCTTATGGGGTTTCCTTTGTATGTTATTTGTTGCTTTTCCCTTGCTGCTTTTAATATTTTTTCTTTGAATTTAATTTTTGATAGTTTGATTAATATGTGTCTTGGCATGTTTCTCCTTGGATTTATCCTGTATGGGACTCTCTCTGCTTCCTGGACTTGATTGTCTATTTCCTTTCCCATGTTAAGGACGTTTTGAACTATAATCTCTTCACATATTTTCTCAGACCCTTTCTTTTTCTCTTCTTCTGGGACCCCTATAATTCAAATGGTGGTGCATTTAATGCTGTCTCAGAAGTCTCTGAGACTGTCCACAATTCTTTTCATTCTTTTTTCTTTATTCTGCTCTGCAGTAGTTATTTCCACTATTTTATCTTCTAGGTCACTTATCCGTTCTTCAGCCTCAGTTATTCTGCTATTGATTACTAAATTTCATTTATTGTGTTGTTCATCATTGTTTGTTTTCTCTTTAGTTCTTCTAGGTCCTTGTTAAATGTTTCTTGTATTTTCTCCATTCTATTTCCCAGATTTCAGATCATCTTTACTATCATTGCTCTGAATTCTTTTTCAGGTTGACTGCCTATTTCACCTTCATTTGTTTGGTCTGGGCGGTTTTTACCTTGCTCATTCATCTGTTGCATATTTCTCTGTTTTCTCATTTTGTTTAACTTACTGTGTTTGGGGTCTCCTTTTTTCAGGCTGCAGGTTCGTAGTTCCTATTATTTTTGGTGTATGCCCCCAGTGGGTGAGGTTGGTTCAATGGGTTGTGTAGGCTTCCTAGTGGGGGGACTGGTGCCTGTGTTCTGGTGAGTGGGGCCGTATCTTGTCCTTCTGGTGGGCAGGGCCATATCTGGTGGTGTGTTTTGGAGTGTCTGTGAACTTAGTGAGACTTTAGGCAGCCTCTCTGCTAATGGGTTGCGTTATGTTCCTGTCTTCCCAGTTGTTTGGCATGGGGCATCCAGCACTGGAGCTTGCTGACCATTAGGTGGAGCTGGGTCTTAGTGCTGAGACGAAGATCTCTGGGAGAGCTCTCGCCTATTGATATTATGTGGGACTGGGAGGTCTGTGGTGGTCAAATGTCTTGGACTTGCCTCTCCTACCTTGGAGGTTCAGTCCTGACACCTGGCTGGAACACCAGGACCCTGTCAGCCACGTGGCTCAGAAGAAAAGGAAGAGAGAAAACAAAAACAAACAAACAGAAAACAAAAAAACAGACAGAATCCTAGGACAAATGGTAAAAGCCAACTTATACAGACAAAATCACACAAACAAGCATACACAAATACACTCACAAAAAGAGAGAAGGGAAAAATATATATATATATTAAAAAAAAAGGAAGAGAGCAACCAAACGAGAAACAAATCCACCAATGACAATAAGCACTAAATACTAAACTAAGATAAACAAAACATCAGAAAGAAATTAGATGCAGAAAGCAAACTCCAAGTCCACAGTTGCTCCCAAAGTCCACCACCTCAATTTTGATAAAATTTGTTGTCTATTCAGGTATTCCACAGATGCAGGGTTTATCAAGTTGATTGTGGGGATTTAATCCACTGCTCCTGAGGCTGCACAGAAAAATTTCCCTTTCTCTTTGTTCGCACAGTCCTGGGGTTCAGCTTTGGTTTTGGCCCCACCCCTGTGTGTAGGCTGCCTTCAGAAGTCTGTTCCCCACCCAGACAGGACGGGGTTAAAGCAGCGGCTGATTAGGGTTCTCTTCCTCATTCAGGCCAGGGGGAGCAAGGGGTACGTAGTCATAATTGGAATGCAGGGCGAGCCTGAGGCGGCAGAGGCCGGCGTGACATTGCAACACCCGTGCTGTGTGTTCTCCTGGGGAAGCTGTCCCTGGATCTCGGGACCCTGGCAGTGGCAGGCTGCACAGGCTCCAGTGGGGCTGTGGATAGTGACCTGTGCCTGCACACAGGATTCTTGGTGGCAGTGGGAGCACCGTTAGCGGTTCATGTCAATCTCTGTGGTCTGAGCTGATAACCGCATCTTGTGCCTACCTCTGGAGCTCACTTAGGCAGTATTCTGCTTTCTGTGGGCACACTGGAAAGGAATACCCTCTCCTCACACACCCAGAAACAAAGGTTTATTTCCTCTCCGGCAGGTCCAGACCTTTTCCCGGACTCCCTCCCAGCTAGCTGTGTCACACTAGCCCCCTTCAGGCTGTCTTCATGCAGCCAACCCCAGTCCTATCCCTGGGATCAGACCTCCAAAGCCAGAGCCTCAGCCCCCAGCCCCGATCCGTCCCGGCAGGTGAGCAGACAAGCCTCTCAGGCTGGTGAGTGCTGGTCGGCACCAATCCTCTGTGCGCGAATCTCTCCGCTTTGCCCTCCGCACCCCTGTGGCTGTGCTCTCCTCCGCGGCTCTGAAGCTTCCCCCGCCTGCCCACTCCCCATCACCACCAGTGAAGAGGCTTCCTAGTGTGTGGAAACTTTTCCTCCTTCACAGCTCCCTCCCAGAGGTACAGGTCCTGTCCCTATTCTTTTGTCCCTGTTTTTTCTTTTTATTTTGCCCTACTCAGGTACATGGGGATTTTCTTGCCTTTTGGGAAGCCTGGGGTCTTCTGCTAGTGTTCAGTAGGTGTTCTGTAGGAGTTTTTCTTCATGTAGATGAATTTTTGATGTATTTATGGGGAGGAAGGTGATCTCCACTTCTTACTCCTCTGCCATCTTGAAGGTCACTCTATTTTTCACTAAGACCACCTATCATCTATCTGGTGACTCAGTGATAGAGGCTGATGGAGGTTTTGTCATCCTACAGCTGTGCCATCTGGATCACATGGCCTCCATGGTCAATGTGGCAGGTAAAGGGAAGTGCAAAAAAGGTCTTAGAGTG
The DNA here is from genome assembly GCF_963455315.2 of Globicephala melas. NCBI lineage: Eukaryota > Metazoa > Chordata > Mammalia > Artiodactyla > Delphinidae > Globicephala > Globicephala melas. The sequence goes on along the minus strand of NC_083319.1, from coordinate 17,091,417 downwards.
GAAATTAAATATTTCATCTCAGAGATGATACACATCACCTCCTCTCAGAGCCCATTGTCTAGTACTAGACACATGGTCCTATCAGACTACAAGGCAGTAGGGAAATGTAATTATTATCCTGTGCCTGAAAGAGAGTGGAACTGGATATAGGTAAACACTGAAAATCTCAACCACAAAATCATATCGTTCTAGTTTATTAAATGGAGAAGATAATCAGTGGGTTGTCATTGTGCTGACGATAATTACTGTGTCAAACATGACACATGGCAAACTTTAGTGGATTGATGTGTCAACACAATTTTTAAAACATATCCTGAAGTATAACTAGTGACATATACACTTAAAGTGAGTATCTCTATTAACACAAAAGAATATTCAGTAAGAGCTCACCAGCACTCTTGAGTGGTGGAAGCCTCTTAGATACTACTTTCTATACCTCGGTTTGGGGCAATTAACCTGTCTGTTATAATTGGAATCCCACAGAGAAAAGGGCACAACCTTCTGAGGCCTTCTGGGAGTAGAACTGTAAAGGATATGAGGTAGAAGGACGGAGCATTTTAAGTCTCTCCAGAGACATAAATGGCTTTGGGGTAGATAAAACATTCCCAAATTGCTCTGAAGCCAACCAAGTATGAAAAATTCCACGCAACAGAGAGCTGTGTTAAACTGAGATAAGACACCGTGTAGACATTCAGCCTGGGGAAAACAACCAACTCTACTCTAGAGGTCATGGTTGGCGGGAGGTGGGTTGATCATGGAAGTGTGTAGCCATGGCTCATAATGCATGAACCTGACAATGTTTGCCTACCATCTAATGAGCTAGACTCTCCAATAAGACATCAGTGCCCAAAGTACTGAAACTGCGAATTGGAAGAAATAACCACAGGGATAATAAAACTATTTTATAGGCTTAGAAAAATAGAAAGCAGTGTTTCAAAATGAGTCATGCTATACAACTGGTAAGTCCATACAGGAAGAAAAATTGGTAATAGGGAGTTAATAAGAGAGAACTAGATGAAAACTGTGCCTTTGTATCTTGGCTATGATTTTATTTCTAACATCTCTATTGGGTATAAAGAGTAAGAGCTGCCTGGGAAGTAACATTGTCCAGACACAATTCCCAGAAGTATCATTTTACTTTTGTTCTTCCAAGCAATTGTGTTAAATTTATGACTATCCCAAGCTGCCAGCCACACCTCCTGAGTGTGAGCTGCTGGGCCACAGGGCTCTATTTTCCCAGCTCAGCTCAGAGTCCTAGAGACCTGTTCATTGCAGCTTCTGTAAAACTATCTGGTTCTGTTCTAAGGAAGAGTGGATACAATAGATGACCGTTCTTCAAATGGTGAAAAAATATGAGACGACTCTAATATTGGGTTGAAAAACTGTATATCCATGTAAATAAAGTGACATATATGCCTGTCAATGTTCTTGGGAGGGTCACTGCCTTCAAGGTTCTGGGATATCTAATTGTTAGCTCTTCTTTATTGGCTGAGGGTAAATGGTGTACTTCAGAAAGAATCTACAATGTTTATGCCAAATTTTTTACAGGCTAGGAGTGTCATTCTTGTACACAATATTCTGAAGTGAATTAGAACTTACATCATCTGTAGGTCATCTTGCATAAAGTTGAAAACACATGAACCTAGCACTACACACACACTCACACATGTGTACACATATACACACACATATACATGTATAAATTGATTGTTATTATTTTAGCGGCCATAGACTCCTAGGAAACACTAGCTTCTTTCTTTAATTTACCATGGATTCTGGCCAAATGCAAGGATTTCTGTACTTTGAAGAGTACAGCATTACAGCATTCACCGTTTTTTTTCCAATTAGTAAGAAAAAGTAAAAGTAAAATGTCTCAGAGACTCTTAGAAAATCTTTCCCTGAAAACCAAGGCATTGTGGCCATTGTCATGATTATAACCATTCCTTTATCTGGGGACAAGAATGGACTTGAAAACGTTGTTACCTAGAGACCATAGAACACAAGGTGTGAGTCCTTCAACTCTCAAGGGAAAATGTATGTAAGTTACCATAAAAGTAAACAATAAATGTTGAGATATTCTGTAGTCTTTTTATCTTACATCATGGCATGATAAATGTTTCACGCTTACTACCTTGCTATATCCCTATCAGTAAATAGGAGAAACTTAACTTACTTTTAAATATTTTTCCTAGAGAAGAGAGGAAGCCCCACTTACAGAGCCCCACATGCAAAAGGAAAACTTGTCACTGTATATTACTACCGTCACACATGCTGAGAATAAGTGAGACAGGCAGGTTCTCACCCCCAGGAGAAATAGTGTGGGAGTGTGGTCTGCTGAGGATAACAGGGCTGGTCACACATACCTGCTCACCTCTTCTAAGATGGAAAAGGAGGGCATAGTCTTCACTGCTTCCAGAAAAGAAAAAAAAAATAACCTACTCCAGTAACAAGACAAGAAGCCATACCAAGCGTTTTCTTCATTTTGCACCAAGACATTTTAAGTTGAAAATAAAAATATTTTTCTAAAGGAACAATCTTTCCTTTCATGTGTCATGTGTCTTCTAACACATCCACTCACTGCCTTATACAAAGAATCAAGTGTATCTCTGCTGATCCCTAGAATACCAGCTTCCTGCTGTATTCATGGAGTTCTTCCTTTTCCCTTATCACATCTTCTCCTTACTCCTTGCATTTAGATTATTTCTCTCATTCCCATCTTACCTTTTGAAGGTTTTCCTTTTTCTCTGTCATTAAATTATGGGATTCAGACATTTTTCCTTGAAGTACAAAATAAACCACTCTCAAAGAGATTCGAGGTCCTGGTGGAACTTAAATCACAGCATTGGCAACCTAAAATGGAAAGTGACAGAATGAAATGTTTTAATTCAGGGGGTTTACAGTCTTCTTAATTATTTTCATTTCTCTCTGTCTAATGTTTTTGTCCCAATGGGGAAAAGAGAGGTGTTATTTATCCATCTCCTTCAAACCAAAATATAAATTCTAAGCAAATTTAAACATTCCAGATCATCGAAGTCCCTTGGCCATTATACCACCTAAATTTGCTCATTGGTTATCTCTCCCTCAGACTTAAGTACCCTTAGTCACCCCTCTGTCCCAAGATCTACCCCATCACCAACATCCCCTGCCTATGTGCACAATCTCTCTTCTCCTCACCTGATATTAGTTTTCTTTATCTCTTTTTCTTGGGTTTACCCAGGCAACTCAAAATCCCTCTTAACTTTTTTTTTCTCATTTTTCTATTGTGTTAATATATACATAAAAAATTTATTATTTTAATCATTCATAAGTGTACAATTCAGTGGTATTAAATACATTCATAATGTTGGCTAACCATCACCATTTTCTATACCCCAAACTTTTTCATCATCCTCAACAAATACTCTGTACCCATAAAATTATAACTAATCCTTCCCCTCTTCCCCTAGCCCCTGGTGACCTCTATTCTACTGTCTGTCTCTGTGAATTTGCTTATTATAGGTAGTTCATGTAAGTGGAATCATACAAAATTTGTGTATCTATATCTGGCTTATTTCACTAAGCATACTGTCTTGAAGGGACGTCTATGTTTTAATAATTATCAAAACTTTAGTATTTTTTTCTATTGAGTATTATTCCATTGTATGTATATACCACATTTTATTTATCCATTAACCTGTTGATGGGAACTAGGACTATTTCCACCTTCTGGTTATTGTGAATAATACTGCAATGAACACTGATGTACAAATATCTGTTTGAGTCTCAGCTTTTAATTCTTTTGAGTATATGCCTATGAGTGGAATTGCTGGGTTGCATGGTAGTTCTATGTTTAATCTTTTGAGAAACTGCCAAACTGCTTTCCACAGTGGCAGCATTTTACATTCCCACCACTCATGCATGGGGGTTGAATTTCCCCATATCCTTGTCAACACTTATTATTTTCCATTTTTATTATTATAGTCATCCTATTATGTGTTAAGTGGTATCTTGTTTCCATTCACATTTCCCCAGTGACTAATGATGTTGAGCATCTTTTCATGTGCTTACTGGTCATTTGTATATCTTCTTTGGAGAAATGTTTAAGTCCTTTGCTCATTTTTGAACTGGGTTGTTTGGTTTTTTGCTTTTGAGTTTTAGGATTATTTATATATCCTGGATAATAATCTCTTAACAAGCATATGATTTGCAAATATTTTCTTCCATTCAGGAGGTTGTTTTTTTCATTTTCTTGATGATATCCTTTGATGTACAAAAGTTCTTCATTTTGATGACATCTAATTTATTTTTTTCTTTTGTTGCCTGTGCTTTTGGTGTCATATGCACAGAGTCATTGTCAAATCTAATGTCATGAAGATTTTCCCCCAAATTTTCTTCTAAGAGTTTTACAGTTTTAGCTCTTAAGGTTAAGTCTTTGATCCATTTTGAGTTAATTTTTGTATATGATGTAAGATAGAAATCCAGCTTCATTCTTTTGCATGTGGTTATTTAGTTTTCCCAGCACCACTTATTGAAAAGGCTGTTCCCAGCTCATCCACTTTATATTCAAAGCAGCCAATAGAAGTAAATAGTAGAGCAATTTACCCTAGGGAGACAAGATTCTAGAAGCATGTCCAGGCAGTCATGATTTTATAGAGGAGGGATGATTTACTATAAGTTCCATGAAAGGAGAAACTGTTTCTGTCGGGTTCAACACAGGAACCTCAGCTGCTAGAATCATGCCTGGCACATCATAGGCTCTCCATAAATATTTGTTAGAAAAAAAATCAATGAATAAAGGACTTATCCTTTGCACTCTAAAATAAAGTGTAAGAAGAAGGCAAAGATTGTGTAGGCTAGTGATAGATTTGAAAGTTCTGACACGTGGTAATGGAGATATTTTTGGGGAAATTCAGCCTTCCTGATCTCAGTGACACTAGAATGCCACCACCATAGAGCATACAGAGCTGTAATCTGCTGGTTTCCATGGTTCTCTCCTTTACTACAGTGAAACTGTGAAGGCAGCAACACCCTCCATACTCCCTCCTCACGGTTTTGTGCCTACACTCTGTCCTTGGCCTAGAATACTCTTTTCACTTCCCAATTACACTCATCTTCACACCCCACACACAACTGAGCATATACCCAACACAGATGTGTCTACACACACTTTGCCCAGCTAATCCTTATCACTTTGAATATCTCAGCTCAGTATCGCTTACTCACCAATACCTTCTCTGTCTCTATCCTGACAAGGTCAGTCCTCCAGCCAGACCATCCTTACCACTCAACACATATCAGTGTATATTTGTGACATGATTTGATAAACGTTTCTTTCCCTCAACTGCCATAAGCCTACCGCACTTCTATGTGCATAGTAGGATCTCAAAAACTGCCCAGTAAACAAGCCTATAGGAGACACCCCAAGTGTGGTTAACTGTCATTATTCAGAATAAATCATTATCTAGATCTAAAGATGATATCAAAATAGTGAGTTGGACTGGTAGGCAAAGACCATCAGACAACAACCATGAACACAATGACGAAAACAACTCAAGAGAAAAACTCTTCACTGTGTTCCTCTCTCGATAATCACAAGCAAGCAACATTCACATTTGAAAATGAGTTTAGCTGAGGACTATTGATTTTCTCTCTGCTTTGCCTCAGGCTTTGTGCTGAGACTCCAGCTCTCAAGAGGGAGAACACCCTGCCCTGATTCCACTTGGCCTTGGTTTACCTCCAGCTCAAACATGCTTGCCTGTCTGTCAGATTTAATTAAAGGGCAAGATAATAGCAACAACAGCAGAAGCAGGGTAGTTAAGAGACCTTGCTTGTTTTGTGAAATGGAACATTTAAAGAGGATTTTCAGAAGGCAAATGAAAATCTTCCCTAATTTTTATTAGGGAATCTTTCCATCTTCCCCAATTTTTATTTGAAAAAAAAAAAGTTCAACCCCTAGAGAATCTGAAAGGATATTATAATGAATGCATACTTCATTTAGATTCACAATTGCTAGCATTTTGCCACATTTGCTTTATCCGCATATATATGTGCACACACACACATTTTATGGGTACAGAGTATTTGTTGAGGATGATGAACACACACACACACACACACACACACACACACACAACACACAGTGGATTTTTTTCCCAAAATCTTTTGAATGTAACTTGTAGGCATCATAATATTTCAACCCTAAATACTTTAGACTATATCTACCAGTAGAACACAAGGACCTTATCTTACAGAACTATACTACTATTATCACACCCAAGAAATTTAACACTAATATGGTAATTGCCTAACATGTAGTCTTCAAATTACCCAAGTTCTCCCCAAATATACTCTTATAGCTCTTTCAAAAATCCAAGATCCAACTAAAGGTCTCTCATTGCATTTGTTTTTTATGTTTTCTTATTGTCTTTAATATACACCCTCCTCTCCTTTATTCATCTATGTTTGTTTGTTTACTTTTATTCATGGGCAATTTTTTAGAGAATTTCATGCTAGTTGTCTTGCACAATTGCCCCAAATTTTGGATTTTTCTGATTCTTCATGACTGAATTCTAGTTAAACATTTTGGGGAAGCTATTGTGCAATTGACTTTGAATAACATCAGGGGGCACATAATGCAAGTTTATCCTATTATTGGTGTTGCTAAATTTGGTCAGTTGGTTAAGGTGTTAGTCCCCAGGTGTCTCCATTATTAAGAATCTCAAGTGACCTGTGAGATTATGGTTTGAAATCTCATAAATGCCCTTTTTTTCAAGACACTTTTAACCAATGGCTTAAACTTCTGTTATTGACTCTCCATGAATCAATTATTTCTTGATGTTACCAAACAGTGACTTTCTATTCTATTATTCCAGTGACATATATTAGTTAGTATTCTTATGTTAAGAAAGCTCCCTTTTCTCTTTCAAAGGGGGGAGGTGTAGATTGTGTCTTGAAGACAAGACCCCAAAGTGTGTAGGAATAAAGCCCAGAGTACTAATCACATCCTGCTTAAATGTTCCACATGTAGTTAGACGCTTTCTTGTAAGACTGGTCTTCTCTGATGTGGGTTCCAAGCCCTCCAAGATCTTTGGATACCCCAACAGCATAGGTGTCTGATTTTTCTGGCTCTCTGGGCATGAAAATCACCAACATTATATGAGAAATTTAGAGTCAAAAGTATGGAAACACCCTTGTAAACTATGCACATGTAATCCCTTATTAGGGCTGAGGTTAACCCAGTAGGGAACCAGTCTGTGGTGGAAATAGGATAGGAGATCTTAGGGTCCATATTGAAAGAGCTGTGGCAAGGAAGATGCATTAAGTACTGTCAAATCCATAAATGCTTAACGCCTAGTGTACAAACCAAGTAGGATAAGAGGAATAAAGGAGAATGAGCAAGAGATGGAGGTTCCAATGCATGTCTGAGACAAGTAGGAGAGGGGCACAGAGGGGCTCTCTTATCTACTTCAGAATACTTTGGACTTACTGAAGATTGAATGCAGTTTTAGCTCCCCTCAATGGAGCCCCTACTATGTGAGAACAGACTGCGTTAACTGCATCAAATGTCTGATTGGTGTAGACAAGATTGTTGGGGTGATGTCCACATGACGCTCTTGCACCTAGTCTCTGTGACTCAGTTCCAGTGGGATTTGGTCTTCTGCGGTCTCAGCAACAAAGCTGACATGTAACCTCTCCATCTCTACGTGGCAAGGAAGTTCCTGCAGAGGTTAGCAAAGGGGAAAGTGGGTTTCCCCTAGTGGCGCAGTGGTTAAGAATCCGCCTGCCAATGCAGGGGACACGGGTTCGAGCCCTGGTCCGGGAAGATCCCACATGCCGCGGAGCAACTAAACCCATGCACCACAACTACTGAGCCTGTGCTCTAGAGCCCACGAGCCACAACTACTGAGCCCACGTGCCACAACTACTGAAGCCAGCGTGCCTAGAGCCCGTGCTCCACAAGAGAAGCCACTGCAATGAGAAGCCCGTACACCATAACAAAGAATAGCCCCCGCTCGCCGCAACTAGAGAAAGCCTGCGCGCAGCAACGAAGACCCAGTGAAGCCAAAAATAAATAAATAAAAGTAAATAAAAAGAACAAAAAAAGGGTGACATTTAAAAAAAAAGAAAAGGGGAAAGTGAGTACACGTGTGTGGGTGGGGGAGTACGGCGGCAGGGAGCAGAGGGTAGAGACAGGTGTATTTAAAGCAGCAGAACTATCAGTACTAGGCGGGGCAATTTTGGGATTAGCGCTTTGGATTCTATTTTATTCTATTTTTTATAAAAAGGGAAGATCTCTCTCTGATGAAGAAGTCATGCTGCTCTATTGTTGTAGTCTCACCTCCACTCACACAGTTTCACCCCGTTTCATTTGTGACCCACTTCCTTCATCTCCTTTGCTTGTTTCCTTCAAGAGCAGTTTTAGCTCCCAACCCCAGCCAGTACCTTGCTTAAACTGCTTTAATCCCCAAGTGCTTCTTATATTGATTTTAAACAGTTAAGCTGCCAATCAACTCCTCTCCTTGTGCAGCAGCTGAGGGCAGAGAGATTAACACAAACAAACAAATAAGGCTGGAGCCAGGAAGTTGGTTAGAATTTCCAAGTGAATGTCAGCACATACGGGCAGTCCCTCTTTCCCCCTCCCACCATGGAGGTGCAAGGTTATTACAAACAGACTATGCTTAGCTTTGTAATGTTAACAATAGCCAGCATTTAATGAATAGTTGCTCTGTGCCAGGAACCCTTCTAAATACTGTACTCTTATAAACTCATATAATCCTTGCAACAATCACATGGGATAAGTCATATCAATATTCTGTTCTAACAGAAGAGGAAACTGAGGCACAGAAAGGTTAAGTGACACATCTAAGGTCACCTTAGCTAGTGAATGGCAGAGCATGATACCAAAGGCAGTCTGCCTTTAGAATATGAACTAGTAGCCAGTAAGCTATATGGACTCCCTTGCCAGTAAGCTATATGGACTCCCTTGCCTTGTTACAAAGTCCTCCCCAGGCTGTAGCACAGAAAGAAGCAGGAATGCCCCCTTCCAAAATTCAGAGGGGAGACTGGTCAACACAAGTAAAAGTTAAATACCTTTTAATCCAATAAGCATTCATGAAGCCCTGGTTACGTACGGGCACTAAGCTTGACGTTGGAGATACAGAGATGGCGAAGATGCAGTTGCAGCTATCAGAGACGTCAAAAGAGTGAAGTAAGTCAGAAAGAGAAAAACAAATACCATGTGCTAACACATATATATGAAATCTAAAAAAAAAAAAAAAAGGTTCTGAAGAACCTAGGGGCAGGACAGGAATAAAGATGCAGACGTAGAGAGTGGACTTGAGGACACGGGGAGGGGGAAAGATAAGCTGGGATGAAGTGAGAAAGTGGCATGGACATATATACACTACCAAATGTGAAATAGATAGCTAGTGGGAAGCAGCCGCTAGCACAGGGAGATCAGCTCGGTGCTTTGTGACCACCTAGAGGGGTGGGATAGGGAGGGTGGGAGGGAGGGAGATGCAAGAGGGAGGAGATATGTGGATATATGTATATGTATAGCTGATTCACATTGTTATAAAGCAGAAACTAACACACCATTGTAAAGCAATTATACTCCAATAAAGATATTAAAAAAATATATATATATCTAACAGAATCTAATCACAGATAAGCAGTCCACCTGGGAAGATGGTAGTTAAAGAGGAAGGAGAGGCAGGCAAGTGATCAAACAGCTCCTAATCGTTCACTTTATGACTCAAACCTCACTTCTTCTAGGAAGCCTTCCCTAACTACCTTCCGCTGCTTTGCTCTTGTCATATCACTTGCTCTTTTTTTCTTTTCCCCTAAAGATTTATTTATTTATTTAATTTATTTTTGGCTGCCTTGGATCTTAGTTGTGGCACACAGGCTCCAGGGCGCATGGGCTCTGTAGTTGTGGCGTGCGGGTTCCAGAGCATATGGGCTCTATAGTTTGCGGCACGCAGTCTCTCTAGTTGAGGTGTGCAAGCTCAGTAATTGTGGTGCATGGGTTTAGTTGCACTGCAGGGAACTAGGATCTTAGTTCCCTGACCAGGGATCGAACCCGCATCCCCTGCATTGGAAGGTGGATTCTCTACCACTGGACCACCAGGGAAGTCCCCATGTCACTCACTCTTGAACACTGCAATGGTAGGATCACCTGGTTGTTTCTCCAACTAGATAAGGGGCCTGCAAATGACATCTTAAAGGGCAAATCTGGCCCACCACCTGTTTTTATAAATATTTATTGAAACACAGTTGTGGTCATTTGTTTACATATTGTCTAGGACTGCTCTTAAGCTACAACAGCGGAGTTAAACAACTGCATCAGAGACTTTTTGGCCTGTGAAGCCTAAACTAATTAGTATCTAACCCTTTTCATGAAAAGGTTGCTGACCTCTATACCAGACTATCAATATTTTTAAGGCAGGAGCTTGCTCTTTATTTCTGAATCTGCAGTAGCCAGCACTGCAGATCATTCTGGGTAAATCTGCATCTGTTAACCTCATGGAAGCATCATTTACGTTTGTCCTGGGATAGATTCTTAAAATGAAGGTTCCTGCTGGACAGAGAAGCAGAGGGGATGCTGGAACTCCTACCCAGCTCTTCTATTTCCTGGCTCAGTGCACATCCCACCAGTGACACAGCAAATGGCCAGGTGATTTAGCAACCAAACCCAGGCCTGCTGAAAGCACTCTGTAAGAACTAACACACATAACAAAGAGAAAATTTGGGGCAGGCAGAGGGAACGAAGTGGAGACAAAGATAAAACAGACCATGTGTGGGATGATTTTCCACTTTAATTTTCCTAGGGGGTGATATAACTTCTGTGACAGGTACGTTATTTTGGTTCTTCATTAGAACTCTTATTAGTATGGTATTGGATGTACCTAACTGCACCTGCTGTGTTAGGGATCATAAAGTGGTGTGTATAATGTTGCATCTATCTTGGGAAGGACCAAATGTGAGCTGGTGTGAGGGTGGGCAAGCAACAGACTGGACGGCAGGTAGAAATTACCTGCAAGATTTCCATGCTCTGAGCTGGTAACAAGCCTAGAATGAACACTTGATCCAAGTAATTGCTGGCAAGAGGGTCATCCGTCTTCAAAGAGAACATTTTTGCTCAAATCGCAGTGCACCATGCAAGAGCTCAGCTGGTCTGAACATTTTTTATATCTTGGTCCGCAGTTTTCTCCGAAGTGGTATGTGGGGAACAGTAAGTTTTCAGAGGGCTGGCTGCAACCTGCAGAGTCAGGAGGGAGTTGTAAACCTGCTGAAAAGGGGTGACACATGATCCCTAATTTATATGACTAAGACATTGCCAAAGTGAGACAGGCTGGGCTTTTGTCGTCGTTGTTCTGGGAAATCTTGCTATGTTACATCTCAACTTGAATCAAGCACCCCAAAGGCTTTCAGAGTCTATATTTTTCCTTCCCTGTGGGACAGCTGAGAATCTCCATTCCCCTGTCATAGGTTGGTGGTCATTAGAACTTCAGGTTTAAAGGGATGTTCAAAATGAGCTTCTATCACTTAACTATTACAGTTCAATTAGGGAGTTCTTACAACTGATGGTGCTTGAATACCTAATTTCTTGCATACCTCCTTTCTTGAAGAACTCAGATCTCCCCAAAGCACGCCATAATATCTTGGACCGATTTAACTATTAGAAAATTGTACAGTGCACTTCATATAGTACAAATAGCGGTCTTCTTGATGTCAAAGGATGAGCCCAATCTTGCTTTTACATAATATATCTTCATGGGTTTGTAGATTGTTTCCTTTCTGTCCCTACCCCCAAATCATAAGTATTCTCTTCTCTAGCTTATATAATCCCACTTCCTTCAACCTTTCCCACAGACGTGGTTTTGACTGCACTCACAACTTTGATTGATTTTTTGGTAACATGCCTCAACCTGTCTTTGGCTTTATTTTAGTCTGTTATCCAGAAGGAATGCAATGATGCAATGCTTCTTTCCTCCTGCTAAATGTGCTTCTCTCACAAGACAAAATACAGTACTTGGGACCACTCTCAGATGTCGAAACTAATCAGCTCTCAAGGAGAAGTCTTCACACCCTTATCGTAAGTTTAAATCCAAAGACCAGAAAGCCTTTCATGGGGGAGGGGGGTTATTAGGCACAGTGGATTCCTCCTCCTGATTTCAGAAGTACTCACCCAGTCACTGGAACATTGAGTTCTCTGGTTTAGATTCAAAGATAAGTTTTTTGGGTTTTGTTGTTGTGTAATTTTTCTAGGATTTGGGAAAATCTGTTCATTAATTTTGAAATTATTTTTTTTCTTAGAGACTGTTGTGCAATAAAATAAAAGTAACCTGAATGGTTGTCAGCAACACTTTGTTCACTTACACCACTCACCTCTGAACTAACTCCTTCTCAGTGACTGCAGTGCTTTGAAAATGCAGAGCTAATTTTCATGCGTTAACCCAGTGAGCTCTGTTTTCTTTTCTTCTCCCTATGATTTTGGCAAGAGTTTTACTTTCCCAGCTATTCAAGTGATTTCCAAGCCATTTTATGGACAAAGATGTGGCACTTCGCTTGGGCCAGAACTTTTTCAAAAGAACCAAGCTGTAGGATGTCAGCAGTGGAGGAATCTGAGAAATCATCAAGCCAATGCTCTAACTTTGTGAGTGAATGTCAGCTAGAGGTGATCCTGGACTGAGTCGGAACATGAGACAAGGCTTCCTAAGAGTCATTAACTTCTGCTGAAATTGAGGGGTCTCACTAACATGCTTTTTTACTCTTATAGGATGGTAGTTGCAATCATGGAAAATTAGACAATTTCTGTACTGCTTTTATTTCCTTCTTTTATTTATTTATTTTTTTCCTTTGGCTTTTTTCTAGAGTGCTTCTTGAAAATGTCAGCCTGTCTCAGCTACACTGAGGGGAGATAAGAAAAGGGGGATTATCCGACACTGAAGTAGAGTGTTAGGGAGAGGGCTGTGAATCCTGGGAGCCTGTGGTGAAGGTGGAAGACAAGTCAAAGCCAGAGAGAAGGAGACGGTAGATAAGCACCCTGGAGTGGGCCATGCAAAGCCATCTTGAGGCTTTGCGGCACCCTAATGTTCCGGGCACAGCCTGAACCACTGTGTTCCATAGCCCCAGGGGACGATGGGGTGGTCAGGGAACCCTGCAGAAACTGCAGCTAGCTTGAAACAGCCCCAAATCTCCCATTTTATCTTTAAAATTTTATGTGAATTGTAGATTATACTCCATATTACTATAATCCATAAAATCTAAGATGCATTTATTATGAAACACATCATTGTTTTATCACTAAGAAAGAAAGAAAAAACACTGTAAATTAAACTGTGACATAGCATTGATTGTAAAAGGCATTCTGATTTCCAAGGTGTTAAACCATAAATGAAATATTGGATATCTGTCTGTTTTAATATAAAACTTTATTTTCCTTCTGTCTTCCCCCAATCTTTAAAATAATTTTACTTCATAAAATGCACCATGGTTGTCCTTTGGCTTTGTGTATCCACTGGTACCACATCACAAACCCCCAGAAGTATTCACACTCCCATTTAAGACACATTAATTACGCCATTTCCTGGAGTTAGTGGTACAAAGCATCTTTGGGGCACACGGGGAGAAGCTGTGGAACTATTTTCATTTAAAACCCTACCAACTCAAGACAATTAAAAATTTATGTTCAAACAAAAACTTGCACATGAATGTTTATGGTGGCATTATTCATAACAGCCAAAAAGTGAACATAAGGCAAGTGCCCATCAAGTGATAAATGGATAAACAAAATGTGGTGTATGTGTGTAATATTATTCAGCCATGGAAAGGAATGAAGTACTGATACATGTTACACCTTGAAAACATGATGCTAAGTGAAAGAAACTAGTTACAAAAGACATGCATTATAGGAGTCCACTTATATGAAATGTCCAGAATAGGCAACTCCATAGAGACAGAAGTATTAGTGGTTTCCAAGGGCTGGAGGAAGGGGAGGATTGGAAGTGGTGAGTGACTTTAATGAAAATAGGTTTTGTTTGGGGGTGATGAAAATGTTCTGTCATTAAATAATGATAACAGTGGTACAGCATTGTGAATATACTAAAAGACACTGAAATGTACAGTTTAAAATGGTTAAAATGATGAATTTTATGTTATGTGAATTTGATCTCAACTTTAAAAAAGGATTTAAAAAAAGCTATAAAAAAGTTTCCTGTTTCTCCCAGTTAAAAGGAGAAGCAACTGTGTTGGAAGTAGAATTGGGAGGATGTTCTAGCTCAGCCTTGCTCTTACTCCAAGAGAACCCCTGAGGTCCTTCTGCAAAACCCTGGGGTTCTGAGGAGCTAAGATGAAACCCACTGCCTTAAACTCTCCTCACAAAGTGGCTTTCTCTTTCCTGGTGAGTTGCAAGGCCCACACTGCCTTCTTCCAGGAGCAGGTTCCCTGAGTAGCAAGAATAGTGTGTTTCTCCCACATATGTCCCCTCTTTCCTTCTCCAGATCTTCCAGGTACTTCAGATTCAAACTGCTCCCTCCCTGGCACCAAGTTCCTCACACGTTTGGGAGCCAAGTTTTTATACCACCCACATCCTCCATGAAAGGCCAGGCATGAGGACACTGGAGAAGTAGCATGTTCTGCTGGAAAGATTATTTCCAACTTTGAATTCCCTTTGGAGTGATGCACATGCACATGTACATTTCACACTCACATGTGAAGTATGTGCTTTGCTCAGGCCAGGTGCTGCTGTGCTCAGAAAGGTCCAGGTGAGCCTGCCCTAAGCCCAGGATATTTTGAGAGTTGATCACATCAGACTCGTTTATTCTATGTTCTGACTTGGCTTATTTTTCACAGTGACTTACTTGCCCGCACCTCCATATCCCTAGTTTCATGGCAGACATATCATCTCTGAGTCCAGATTCGCCTGGTCCTCATGCCTGCCACTGTGTATTCTCTCCTTCTAGTAACTGTTGGCTCTCAGAGCGGCCTGGATAGAGGCAGCCAAGAGCCCCAGGTTCTACCTACGCTAAGTCACCAAGATGGAGCCCATGATGCTTTTTCCCACTTCTTTCTTTATGCTATTTTCTCTCCTTGACATACCCTTCCTTCTTCTTTTTGCCTGACTGTCTCACTCATGTTTGAAAACTTAGCTCAGATCCAGTAAATGGAGGCTTGGGCATGTCTGGAAAGATTCATCGTATCTCCCACACTACAAACATAAAAATGTTAGATATTATATAATAATAAGTAAACAATACACACCCAGTCTTAAAGCATAGAGAGGGAAATCCACAATGCCTGGAGTTGGAGCTATGAATACAGACTGATCCCTAACTCACAGGGGTAGGGAGAGGTCATATAAATGAGTATGGGCTCTGCTCTCCTGGGTGAACTGAAACCCTGAAAAAATTCACAAGCCTTAAAAAATGCCCTATGTATAATATAGGGATTTTACCACTAGCCCTCCCCTCCCAGGGCTATAAGTGGAAATCAGATCCCTGTGGGAAGTCAGAATCCTTGGCCAAAGCCAAATATACTTGTAGACTTTAAATTCACATAATCTCTGGAGTGTTAAGACTCCAAATGAAAAACTAATTTATATATAAAAAAAGAATCTCAAACTAACGCATCAGTTTGCTTCCATAAGACAATCAATACACAAGCGGCTCCCACTATACACACCCCTACTGAGACAACTTCCTAGTAAAAATTGTGTACCACACAAGGAAACAAGCCACAACGAAGGACAGTCTACATATGAAGCAAATGGAAGAATTTACACTGAATGAACCTGAACACTAGACAATCTGAAAGAGATTTTAAAGCGTATTTAAAGTGGTCAAAGGAGATAAATGAAAGTAGTACATGTAAGTAAAGAACAATAGAATATGGAACAAATAATAGGTGGATTTAAAAAAAATAAGTTTAGAAATTAATGTATTTGTAGATATTAAAAACACAATGGATGGATGATACAGTAGACTAGAAGAGAAGAGAATTCATGAACTGGAATATAGCTTTGAGGAAATTACCTCAAACTGCAAAAAAATGCAGTTCACAGATATAAGAAGAAGGGTAACATTAGATCTCTAAAAACTGTGAATATCCAACATGCATTTAATAGAGAAAATGTAAATCTAGAGGCAAGTGATGTTCACAGAAAAATAGGCTAATTTTTTTCCATTTTTTTTATTGTAGTAAAAAACTCGTAACATAAAATTTACAATCTTAGCCATTTTAAGTGTACGGTTCAGTAGTGCTAAGTATTAATATATTCACATTGCTGTGAAACAGATCTCCAGAAGTTTTTCATCCTATAAATCTTAATTATATTTGTTAAACAACAAATCCTCATTTCCCTCCCTCCCAGCTCCTGGTAACAACCATTCTACTTTCTGTTTCTATGAATTTGACTACTTTATATACCTCATATAAGAGGAATTTTATAGTAAATATTCATCCAGTTCTGAAAACAGATCAAATCAACATAGAGGATCCTAGTTAAGACAAGTAAAAACAAATCTATACCCAATATATTTTATACCAAAATGAAGACATTTTCAGACAGAAAAAAGACTGAAGTGGTCTGTCCGCTTACTGGCCTCTCCAAAAGGACTACTAAAGGTTGAACTGAAGTGAAAAAGGAAGCTGAATCTGAATGGAAGGTATAAGACGCAGGAAGCGAAGTTGAGTAAACAGTATTAAGCATACTGTCAGCACTAAATAAACACAAACCTCAAATATTTACATATATAGCTGTGTGTACACACACACAAATAATGGAGGGGTTTTAAAACGGTGGAAATAAAATATCTGTCAATACATGGAAAACACAGTTAAAGGGTCATATGTGCTTCACAATATTCATGTAGAAAACAGAAATGATCAATTTTAAACTTATTAAATACAGCATGCATGTTTAAAATTGAAGCTCAATCTCTAAATTAAGCCAAGTAGAATGTATAGTTTTCAATTTAAAAAGAGGAAATAAAGACAAAATTTTTCAATTAATAGAAGGCAGGAAAGGAGGCAAAAAGAAGGCAAGATAAGGAATGCTACCCAGCAATGCAAATGAATGTCTAGATCTGGATGGGTAGATCACAAAAATATAACATTCAGGATAAAAGAGAAAGTTGTCAAAGTTTAGGTATGATTCTAACATATGTACCTCCTATAACAATGATATCATGATATGTATTGCTCATGGATATATACAAATACATAAATATAATTGTGAAGTTCTAACATCATTACCAGGCTAGGTGTTGTTTCTAGAGATTTAAAAAAAAAAAAGAGTATAGAATTGAAAAGTCCCACAAAGAAGTTTTCTACTATATTGGTAATCTCTAATTCTGTATAGGTTTTGAAGCATCTATGAAACAATGTTGGTATTAGTTACTTCCAGGTGGGGAGTATGTGTTTTATAATGTTGTATTAGTCTGATACATTTCTATAGATTTAAAATATTTCATGTCTATAGAAAGGTTCAGCTCAGGATGCCTCTCTCCCAGGAAGCCCTCTCAGGCCCTTTGTCTCTAGACCACGTGTGATACCTCTCCCCTGTGCTCTCAAAGCCCCATGCACTCACTCTATCAAAGCACCTACTGTACAATGGCTTAGGAGGTGTTCTCCAGAAGCAGAGCCTGAGATAGGGATTTGGGTCCGTGCAATTTACACAGGGAGAGTACTAGAGTAGGGTAAGGAAGGGGAAAGAGCCAAGCACAGATGTGGTCTGAGGCACAGCCTAGCCTTGGCCTGATCCACAGGGCAGGATTCTACAGCAAAAACCACACCACAGCATTGTCTGTCCTTAGTGTCCATTTGGCTGTGAGCTGCTCACTAGTGGAGGTGGGTGGCTTCGGGCAGCCAAGTGTTATTCTCTCAACAGGAGGTGTGAACCTTACCAGCCAATACTCACTGCAAGTAGAGCTCAGTGCACTGACCCTGTAAATGGCATATGTGTCAGCCTCTATAACACCTACATTATCTTAAAATGCTCATGTTCCTCTCTACCTTCTCAGTATATGAACTCCTTAAATCAGGGGCTGGGTCCTACTAGTATTCTGACCTCCAGGCCTACCTCAGTGACTACACAGCATAGACTCTAACACACACTTAATGAACTGAAATGAACCTGGAGGAAAGTGATACAGCAATGCTAAAAGGGGAAAATCAATAGGAAAAAGGCCAAAAGTCTGTTCTTGCTTCTGTATTCCTGAACCCATTGGTGGAGGGCTGACTTGCTGATTTTCTGATAAATATACATGTATGCATGCATCTATTCAGCATCTACTGTGTGCCAGGTACTAGAGATTAAAAACTGTATACATTAAGCTTATATCCTCAAGGAGATTACATTATAGTCAAATGAGTAAGGCAGTTGATTCCTATGAGCTTATATTCATGGAAGGCCCAGCTTCCAGGATCAGTGGGTACATTCCATGCTGAATAATTGATGCTAACTGCCCATAAGCGCTTACAATTCAGAAAGGGAAACAGGACTGCACATAAACAAATTTGCTATCAGATAAGCTGCTGTAAATGCAATAACTGGAGTTCAACTCTGTGATATATGTTCAGTATGATATATAATTCATTCATTCATTCAATTATTCATTTGTTCATCTTTCCTTTGAGCAAATATTTAACAAGGGACTGTTGTGTACTAAACACAGATGCACTGGGAATAGAGTGTTGAACAAGACAACATGGTTCATAAATTTACAGACTACAGACTAGTAGGAAAGGCAAATATTCTAAAGTTACTTATGAATAAATATATAATGGCAAGTTGCAGTAAGTCTAGCTTCAAGTTTCTTGCACGTGAAGAAAACCAAGTGCTATGAAGCAAGGTTATGGAGGATGCCCTGATTTGGTCTTAGGAGATATGAAAATCATCTCAAATGAATTAATTTTTTTGTTTGCTATGAACAAAGAATTTGGACAAGCAAGGAGTGAGGAAAAGAGTATTTCAGATGTAGGGAAGAAAATCACAAAGTTTCTGATGTTGGCTGGCATTTAGCACAGGATTAGAATGAGTTGGAGAATGGTTGGAGTGGGATCTTAGGGGCCAGATCATGCATTACTTTGCAGGCCTCCTTAAGATATCTGAATTTCATTCCAAATGTAAAGGGAGGCCACCAGAAAGTTTAAGCAGAGGAGTGATATGATCCAATCTGTATTTTTAAAAGGATTAGTCTACTAGAGTGGAGAATGGATTGGAGGCAAACAAGAATTGATATGCGAGGGACAGATAAACAGTTGTCCAGCACTGAGATGACAGCAGCTTGAAGCAGGCATGACAGATTCAATATGTATGTTGAGGATTGGATGGACAAAGCTGGGATGCAGATTGTCTATAAGAGGTGGAGGAGGGGAAGACAAGAATGATTCCAGATTTCAGGCTTAAGCAACTGGGTAGATGGCAGGACTATTATCTGAGATGCAGAAGGATGGAGTAGAAATTAATGCTGACTAAGAGAACTCAGGAAGGCCTTCAGGGGTAAGTGATATCTGGATGACAGGAGTTATAAAGGAGGACATTAAAAAAGATTAATATAGGGAAAGGGGGTTGTTCTAAGCAGACAACGATGTGAACAAAAGCCTGGGGATGAAAGAATACATGGTCAGGAGAATGGCAGTGAAAGAGTATGGCATTGTGTATGCAAAGTGACACTGTGCAGATGTTGCTATCAGGGTACAAAATTGAAAATTTAAGTGACATACGATATCAAAGTCTTTGAAATTAATCTGGGAAAAAGATAATTTTTAAAGGTTTTCAGACAGTGGAATAAAATGTTCAGACCTGGGTTATTTTTTTTTAATTTTGTTAATTTTTTTTTTTTTTTTTTAGTTTTATTTTAGGAAGGTCTCCAGAATTTCTGGAGCTCTGAAAGGGAGAAAAAATAGTTGGTGTTGGAGAAAGAGACATTTTGGGAAAATTGAAATATATGCAATCTTTTTTTAGCATCTCTAACAGATCAGTTTAAGAATATGAGCATGCATTATGTATAATTTGGGTTGTTTTTAAAAGTATCATGTTTCATGTTTGTTATATATAGAGCTGCTAAGGCCTGGACAATTCTTGGAATAGATTTTATTTTCCCATTAGGATGGAGGTGTGGGTGTGGTGGCTACCCATTGGTCAACAATATTGCCTGGTTAAATCTTGCCATTTCCAACCTAAAGTTTCAAATCTATTTTATAATTCAGAAAAGAAAGGCTGGTTTTATTTTTATTTTTGGATGGCCTGATCTATTGCCCACTAAAGTGTTCTCTGGACCAAAAAGCAAAGGAAAGAAAAATATGACTGGGAAATTATGGGACAGCATATACTATTCACGGTGCGGAATAACAAAAAAAAATATTAAAATAACTTTCCTAGTTATGCTTTCCTGGTACTTTTTACATTAAAAAAAAAAAAATCAAAGCAGTGTCCTTGACCTTGACCAGTGTCCAGACTCCTTGACCAGGAGTCAGTAAACTTATTCTGTGAAGGGCCAGATAATAAATATCTTAGGCTTTGTGGACTCTGATCTCTGTTGCAACTCTTTAGCTCTGCCTGTAGCACCAAAGCAGCCATAGATGATACAGAAACAAAGGATCATGGCTGTGTTCTGATAACTTTGTTCACAAAAACAGGTGTTGAGCCATATTTGTTGACCCTTGCCCAAGACCCCCAAATCTGATAATATCATAAGGATTCTTTTTTTTTTTTTTTTTTGCCATAAAAGGGCCTCTCACTGTTGTGGCCTCTCCCGTTGCGGAGCACAGGCTCCGGACGCGCAGGCTCAGCGGCCATGGCTCACAGGCCCAGTCGCTCCGCAGCATGTGGGATCTTCCCAGACCAGGGCACGAACCCATGTCCCCTGCATCAGCAGGCGGACTTGCAACCACTGCGCCACCAGGGAAGCCCAAGGATTCCTGTTTTTGGCTACTCTTTAAACATGTCTATTTCTGCCTTTGTAGATCATACATAGTTTACAGAGTATCACTATGGCTCATCTGCCACTTATAAATGTTGCTCAGTGTAATCCACTCATATTCAGGTAGAGCCAGTACCCAGTAAAAGTGAGCCCCAGGTATGGTAGCCCTTTGTCTTAATCAAGATTATGAAAATTTGTTCCCAAATTCGAACTTACTTTAGTGTCCCCAACTTTTGATTTGTCTTGAGTTAATGTTTTTAAACATCCTGCTTGATGACTAGTAAAATTTGTTTCTCGGGTAAAATTCTCATTCACCCTCAGAGAGTGGGGAAGAGAAACAGCAGCAGGAAGAAAAGGAAAATGAGAACAAGGATGACGCGATGGATAAAGTGGAGGATGCTCTGCATGGTTTTGGTTGTTGCTGTTGCTGTTGTTTTGCCTAGAACTCACAGGCCAGGCTCTGTGCCAAAACCTTGCCAATGCTATTTCCCCCAACAGCCCTACAAAGGAGGTTACAGTCACCATGTAACTCTTGGCAGGAACACTTTTAGGTTGGGTTTCTCCACAGACAGATACTGGGACAAGGATTTGAATGCAAATAGTCAACCAGAGAGGTAATCCCAGGAAACAAAGGGAGGGAGGGAGAAAATGAGCCAGGAAAAAGGGAAAGACCGTAGGGAATACGTTATCGAGGGGACAACTGACACTCAATCCGTGTCAACTGACACTCAGCCCTTTCAGAGACTGTGGAACACACCTCACAGCTGTCCCCCTGAGAAGCCAGGAGGCTTATGTAACCACCAAACCCCATCCCTTGTTGGTTATGTTTGCTCCTGGGGCCCTTAACCCCTTGTACCACATGTGGGTTGGTCCCATTCCTGAAGCTGGAGAAAGGCTTTAGGGAGAGACAAACAGGTGCTAGAGGCAGGAACTGATGGTGTGTACAGGAATTGTCCACTGAACTTCCAGATGACCTCTGACAGGGACCAAGGAGCTATGGGTAGGGCACCAAGAGGATGTGCTACAGACACTGAGGACAAAGTCTCTAGGGCATGCATGGTTCTACTTTACCTGACTCACACCCATTATTTGTTCCTCTTTTGTCCCCACTCAACACTATTATCAGTCTAGAGCTAAAGGGAAGTCTAGGGCCAGTCTCCAAGAAGGGGCTTCAACTGATAATTCTTCTAATTTTTCCAAGCCCTCTCTCTTCCCAGTATGTCAGAGCCCACTCTTAACGCTAAAAATTTCAGTTCGCATTCACTCTGGCACAATACAATTTTAGTAGGAAAGAAATCAATGCAACAGAGTCACAATCCATTAAATCATCCCCAGCCTTGTCATTTACCTGCATGGAATACAGATGCAGGATTTACTAGGTAGTCACCCATAG
Organism: Globicephala melas; assembly: GCF_963455315.2. NCBI lineage: Eukaryota > Metazoa > Chordata > Mammalia > Artiodactyla > Delphinidae > Globicephala > Globicephala melas. The sequence goes on along the minus strand of NC_083319.1, from coordinate 17,069,118 downwards.
ATGGTGTGGTTCACAAGTCTGATGATGGCTATTTTAACAGCAATGGGGAAATTTTCTTTGTTTGCAAACTTAGAGGCATGCACCCAGGAATGGAGGGAAAAACGTGTTTCAAAAGAAATATCAAGTGCTTAATAAGTGTTAGCTAGTATCATTATCATAGATTTTTGAAAAACTGACTAGTTTTTAACATACCTTCCCCTCCCCTGCTTTAGCTCCATCTTTCTGAGTTGGAATAAGCAGGAGACTGATTTATTTATAGCACAAGGGCTAACATATGGGAAAGACATGAGACCTTGTTTCTGTGTTCCTCTAGAGGGCAGAGCCAGAATTGATAGAGGGAAGGAACTCCAAGAAATAATTGAACTCAATATGAGGGAGAACTTTCTGGCCGTTAGCATGATCCAAGACTAAAGCTACACTGCCTTGTGAAGTACTGAGCTCCCCATCACTGGAGGGGCTAGCTTCCCATGTGTTGCAGCCAGAATAGTGGGAGAGCTATGGCATTAAGTGAATGCAGGAAAGAGATATAATCACTGCAGTTTCCTTGAAATCACAGTCTCTGGGGTCTGATAGCCTGGGTTTAATCTTGGCTCTGTTACTCTTACCTATCTGAGTTTGAGTCTTCTAATCTGTTAAAATGGGGGTAACAATAGTATATATATATATATATATATTTTTTTTTTTTTTTTTTTTTTGCGGTACGCAGGCCTCTCACTGTTGTGGCCTCTCCTGTTGCGGAGCACAGGCTCCGGACGCGCAGGCTCAGCGGTCATGGCTCACGGGCCCAGCCGCTCCGCGGCATGTGGGATCTTCCCGGACTGGGGCACGAACCCGCGTCCCCTGCATCGGCAGGTGGACTCTCAACCACTGCGCCACCAGGGAAGCCCCCAGTAGTATATTTTTATAGGTTTGCTCTGTGAATCTCCTAAGGTTATGTCTGTAAAGTGCTCAGCACAGGGTCTAGCTATAATACTCATTAAGCTGATACTGCTCTTTGTTGTTATTAAGGGGCTCTAGCCATGTAGGGATTTACATAGAAATTCTCTTGGCAAACGCATCCTGAGCACTCTCTTTGTCTCAGGCTTGAGCCAGATGCTGAAATACAGAAATAGATACATTGGATTCTTTTCTGCAAGATACGCCAAGCATACATGTCCTTGTGTACAGGGGTCTCCTAAGGATAAATTAGTCCAGGGATATCTGCTGGCCTGGGTTTTAGGGAATGACCATCTGGCTGAAGCCCAGCAGCTCTGCCTGGGAGAGGGTTGTTCTTATGGGTGATGGAAATAGGTGAGCTACATTGTCCCATGCCATTTCTAGAGGGGCACAGTAAACTCCAGAGGATATAGGCAATCAGACAAAAAAGTCACACGTGTCTATCTAGGAAAATTAAAATGAATGCTAAAATCAGCCTTCAAGGGGAAAAAAGAAGACTCAGAAAGTCAGTCTGTCAATATGCATAGGGGTTAGCCTGTTCCAGGCCCCCCCAAAAAACAGTAATTGAGAGAAAATGGAGCTGCGAGGAACTATAATTTGTTGAGCATTTACTAAATACCAAGCACTGCCCTAGATACTTCATATGCATTGAAGTATTTAATCTGTTTGGTAGCCTTATGATATAGGTATTGCTATTATTATTTCACCATTAGAGGACAAACTAAAGCTTGCCGAGGTTAAACTACCCATCTCGGATCACGAGGGGCACAGGTGGGGAGAATTCCATTTACCCTGAAGGGGAGGACTGTTGGAGAATCATCCGTTTCCTAGCCATCTCCCCTAAGCCAAAATGGTCCTGATGGGCTTTTTGGGGACAGCTGAGCCTCCTGGACCTGGGATCTGCTGCTGACTGGTTTTTGCCATTGCTACTTCTCTGTTGTAACCTAGAATCACACCTGTCGGTAAAATTGCTTTGAGGTGAATAATATGAAATGGGGAACGAGGATTGAGGACAGAAGTGGCAGTTGCCATGGAAATGCAGGGATCTTTGTAGAGCCCAGTTTTGGGTGGTGACTCTCATAAAGGTGTGTGAAATGAGAACGTTCTCCTGTGACGGTATATAAAGGTGGGATGATCACAAGGGAGACCTCTTTTCTGAAACAGTGGTTGGATGGTTTGACCAAAGTGGGAGTACAGAAATAGTCCACTATTTATAAGCCCAAATTCTATGTGATTTCCCAGCTATGTGATCTTGGACTGGTCATTTAACCTCTCTTGGTTTCAACTTCCTTTTAGGTAGCGATGTCTCCTTTGCAGGATGGCTGCCCATATTAAATGAGTTAATAATTCAAAGTGTCAAGCATTAAGTCAAGTCAAATATTTCAGACTGCTAGTCATATATGAGCCTTTGTGTGACCTTGGATTCATTCTTCTACCTGTCTCGAGTGAGGTTCATTCAATGTGAAAAACGGGCCAGAGCTCAGCTTCTCTCCTGATCTGGCAGCAGAGTAAAGGTGGGAACGGTTACCTCTGCCAATCTCAGCTAGGTCTGACCTTGTGGAAAATCAAACAAACAGAATCTTATTTTCAATCCCCACAGGAAGAAGCCTGTGTAGGGGTCACTCTTGCTCTGCCAACTATTGGCTTTCTTTCATGGACACGTTAAGAAGTGTATTTCACTGGTAAAACAAAGCCCACTGGTGTCTGGCAGAAAAGCTGAAAGCAGAAGGAGGCTTCTACTCTCGTCTCCCTTATTACTAATGCTTATCCCGGCCTACTGATGAGGAAGCAGTATCAGTGTTAGAAGGTTGGTAGCTACAAGGTGGTGATACCTAGGGCTTTCCAGAATGTTTCAGCCCCAGACTTATAAGCAGAAACTGCTCCAAAAACAAGACTGGACACCAGGAGAAAAGGACATTGTGGTTATATGGTAGCATTTATCTGTGATGTCTAATGGTTCTAAATGCATTGACTGGCATGTGATACCTGCTCAGATCTTTCACACCTTTACCCAACTAACCACCCTGCCTTCCCCCCTCCCCCCCCCACAAAATACAGTCTTATTAATATAAAATCAGTGAGCTTCCACTAGATGGATTCTAGAGAAACCATCTTGACCAGGTGGGAGATGACCACTCCTTTCATAACTGTGGGGTCTTGAACAAATGACTATGTCCTTGGGGTTTCTGTTCCTTCCACTATAAAAGGACAGTGCTGCTTACTTTAAAGATCATTATGAACATAGAGACTTCCTACCAACTTATAAATTAATGGGTACATATTAGGCATTATTCTGAGGGCTGTGGAGGCAGGAGTGAATAAGACAAAATTGCCCTTCAGGAGTCTATGTTCTTACAGGGAAATCAGACAATAAACACATAAGCAAATAAGATAGTTTTAGCTACTGACATGAGCTATGAAGAAGATAAAACAGAGTCATGTGATGTAGAAAGACAAGTGATGCTGCTTTAGTGAAGTGATTAGAGGAGATCTTTGAAGTGGTGACCTTGGAGTTGACGCACGAATGACGAGTGGGTGTCAGCTCTGCAAATATCTGAGGGCAGGACATAGTTGGGAGAAGAAATAAGTGGAAAAGCCAACAGATGGGAGCACAATTTGGAATACCTGAAGGTTGTGGCTGGCAGCTAGTGACCAAAGGAAATACTGGAGAGAGATGAGGGATCTCAACAGCGTTTTAGCCACAGTAACTCTTAGCTGACTCTCAGTTCCAAAGCTAAAATCTTAGTGGAGAGAATTCTGGTTCAGCTTGAGTGAGGTGTGTAGCTCTCAACCTGTTAATTCTGGCTGGAGGGTCAGGTTTATATCAGAACATGGTAGCTCCAATGGTAATTATATTGATGGGGTGAGGGGAAATGTAGTTCCCCCACCCCACCGCCCCCCAAAAAAAGGAGAGTACTGTTCCCCAAATGAAAGAAGAACAGCTGGTGCTTAAAATGAGTCATTCATGAGTCAACCCATGTTCTGTGGTTCCCAAAAACTTTGATCTTCCTGGCTGCCTCTTGAGGTAGGTTGAGCAGGTCATCCTATGTCCAGCCTAGGAAGAGGAACCATGCTGCAAAGACTGAAAAGTTTTATCTAAGGTTACATAGGTTATAAAAGGCTAAGTAAGACAGGTAATCAGATTTGAGGTTGAAATCCTAAGACACCATCCTCTATTCTTTGTTCACTTAACTGTTCATGTTTACTTGCTGTTTATTATATTCTAATAGCCATTGTCCTTTAAAAAAGTCTTTTCTCAAAGAACTTTGCAAAAAAAAAAGAACCTACTATGCTTTGGATATTCTTATATTAGCATAAAAAACCAAAGTACTTGAGTATAGAATTTATTAAAATTTCTTCGATCACTGAACTTGCTTTCTACTATGTGAGATGCTACACTAAATGTCTTTTAGTTATTCCTATTCATTTGAAAATTATATATCAAATATTACTGCAAGGTATAATGGAAAAACAAGGAGTTGAAATCAAAACATCTGGTTTAATTCCAGCCTCTGCTGGGTGATGGTAGGCAAATCATCTATTTTCTGTACACTGGGTTCCTAGTCCTTTACCTATAAAATGAGGAGAGTTAGACTAAATGAGGCTAAAGTCTCTTCCTGCTCTGATAGTCAGTGATTGTATTTCCATTCCCCAATGCTGTAAAAGTTACGGACTAGAAGAAATATGGTTCCTGACTTCAAGGAATTTACATTGCATTTGCAAAAGGAGACTGCACAGACACACACACACAGCATCATAAATGTGTGATTATATAGTCCTAATTATATATAACCTTGCTCATCTCAAGGTGAGAGTAACGACGATGTTGTTCGGTTGTTCTATGGAGAGCACAGGGACAATAAAAAGGTTACGTGATTTCCCCAAAGTCACATTATGTTTAATTGCAATTGCTATTGCCACACGTGTCCTCAGTTTGGGACCTCCATAAGTTAACCCATCCTTAGAATAGAATTTATGCTGCTTGGAAAAGTACAAAATGGACAAAATAAGAACTCATATTTGAACAACTCTTTACAGTTTAAAACGAGTTTTGCTTGGACATACTTCACCCAATCTGCACAGCCTAGTATATATATCATTATGACCACCATCTTTACATAAATAAGAAGGCTGTAGTGCAGAGCATTTAAGCAACATGTTCTAGGTATAATAAGTGGTAGGGCTACTTCTGTCCAACTCTGTAGCTATTCGTTTCCATGATTCTGCCCTCACTGGCCTAGTAAAAACATTGTATTCCTAGACCTGGAGGTTGAAAAGAGATGATTCCCCTGTCTACACTGAAATCCCAATATTTCAACCCAAAATGGGAGAAAAGACACCATCCCCATTCCCTTTTCCCCTCCCAATGTGAATATTTTCATTCCCAATTTGGTTTTGTTATTTGGGATATCTGAGATGGAAAGGAAATAAAAGATATTAACGATATTACTCATACTAGTACATACTTAGTGACTCGCTTGGCATTTGCTCCTTGATGGCAGGATGCAAAACATACAAATCCCTTAGCCATTACTCTTAGTTTCCTGGAAAAATCGTTCTCATAGAGCTATATTCAGAATTGAATATTACACAGGAGAGAGCATATGTAGAATCCAAAATCCCCAGTTCCTGCAATTTAAGGGCTGTGGAGTCTTGGTTGATTTACCTCTTTGAATCTCAATTTCTTAATCTGTGAAATAGGAATAATTTTGATATTTTAATAACTGCTCTTGTAAAGATCAAACAAAATAAGCCTTGGACATGCATTTTAATCTTCCATGAGAGATGCATACATAAGGAAATACTACTTTAAGAATGAATGTTATATTCAAGAAAAGTGTTTGTACAAGAGCTCAAATTTTGTTGTAACTAGATTAAAAAAGCTTTGTTCCTAGGAGTCATATACCAAAGTACAGAATTTTATTCTACATAATTCTGCTTTTTCATTGTAATCTTTTTGAAATGAAATTTGACCTGTATTCAAGAGAGAATGTAGCTAGATGTTGGCGTCAGGATTTGCAAAAGACAAAAGGCAGTAAAGGAGAGGGGTGTGAAGGAGAGGGGAGATATTGAGCAAATCACGATTGTACGGATCTGCATCCAGGTGAATCAAATCCCTTCCCCAGCAGCTTCCAAAAGCCACATCTGGGTAAACACACATTGTCTGTTGTCAAGGCCATGTGCTCTCCCCTACCTTGTCTGGTGCCTGTCAGTCACAGCTTCTAAGCTCTGACAACGGGGGAAGAGTTTAGTAGCCTGTTTGCTGTCACACCCAAGTGTCTGCAAGCAAAACTACAGCAGCCACAGGCAGGGTGCAGGGTGTCTCCAACTGGGACAGGATTCCAGATCCCTGCGATGAAAAGAATGCTAGTATTTCATAGCAGTGTTTGAGTTTTACCAGCCTTGACCTTCCCAAAGAGAGGTCTCCATCCATTTTAAGTATTCTATAAGATAGCACATATGGACTTTGGGACACACCTGGGTTTGTCTGAATAGCTTGCCTCAGGCAAGTCACTGCACATTTCTGAATATGTTTTCCTTCTTTATGAAAATAATCCTCAGACTCATTGTAAACATTATAAAGGGTAAACAGTGAAAGAGAATAGTTGTTAAGTTCACCATTAATTCAGCGGCCAAGCAAACGTCTGAAATTAGGAATTTTGGCAGTCAGTCGGGTACTCCTTTTACTGTTTCTTTCAGGGGTCAGTTTGAACAAAGCAGAAGTCTCAGAATGAAAAGAACCTTGTATTTATGTCCAGTGGGAGGGTTTGATATATTCTGAGAATCCCTTCTATGACCACCAGATAACTGGAACTAAAATGTTCCACGGCAAATTGTTTGCTTACATTTGGGGCAAAGATGCCTGCCTCACACAGAGAAGATGAAAAACATAAGCTTCCAATTGCCACTATAGGCTGTGATTTCCACAAAGCTGCACACTTAGGGAGGAGGGAGGACACAGACACAGCCCATAGCCTTTCTATCAAGAGGTTAACCAAGCCCCACCAGCTAATTTCCACCTGGAAGAACTTCTACACCGATGCTTCTCAGACTCTGTGCCCAAAGAGCAGTTGTTGGTTGTTTCCTTCTCCCTATTTCAACACAGAGTTGTTGTTGTTTAGTAAAATACAATTAAACTAAATTGAAAAATGAAATAAAATGTAGACATACAAATACAAGATCAAATTTTGTTGTGTTACATTTGACAGAAATAAAATTGCTTTGTCAAATGAATATAAAATTTTCCAGGGCCTTTCTCTAAATTTTTATACTTTTCTCGTCATGGACAGGTTACAGTTTGTGAATCATCACCATTGTGGTCTTCACTCTAAATAATCATGCTCTATAGCACAGTACAGCAGGAGCCCCTAACCAACACTCTGGACTGGGAGCCCTGGAGGAACAGGTGCAGTCAATTATGAGATCATTAACATGCTATATGATTTATACATGCGTTATGTCTATCGTCTATTTCCTTCCATTGGAATGCAGGCTCCATGCAAGGAGTGATTTTTGTGTGTTTTGTAGCCTAGATATCCCCCAGAGCTACATAAGGACTGTTGCATAGTAGCCTCTCAAATCATATTTATATATAAATATGTGGATGATACAAGAAGGGGTGAGAAGAAGAATAGGGAGAAAAACAAACATTAAAATGCACACACCGGGGCTTCCCTGGTGGTGCAGTGGTTGAGAGCCCGCCTGCCGATGCAGGGGACACGGGTTCATGCCCCGGTCTGGGAAGATCCCACATGCCGCGGAGTGGCTGGGCCTGTGAGCCATGGCCGCTGAGCCTGCGTGTCCAGAGCCTGTGCTCCGCAACGGGAGAGGCCACAACAGTGAGAGGCCCACATACCACAAAAAAAAAAGCACACACACACACTTTCACATATGAGGAAAGTTAATACTGAGAAAATTAGCCAGCAAAACCAAGCATCAAAACATGAATACACCATGAATTAAATAAATTCTGCAAAATGTTTGACAAAGGTTCATAATAAGAATATGTAGGTTAATCACAGGAAAAAAAAAGAAAACTTGAATCACACTGGGAATTAGGAAACAAGCAAAAAAAAAAAAAATTAAATTGGAGAGTGTGGACATAAAAAATAACCAGTTAGAAATTTTGAAAATGGATACATTTAAATCAAAAATATAAAGAATGGAATAAATGCTAGTTAATAACAATAAAAATGGTGATTTGGAGTGGAATTATTAAGAACCTCACCCAGAATTCTCCAACAAAGAATCAACTAAAAAGCTACAGTAATGAAGAGAGTATGGTACTGGCACAAAAACAGAAATATAGATCAATGGAACAGGATAGAAAGACCAGAGATAAACCCACGCACACATGGTCACCTTATTTTTGATAAAGGAGACAAGAATATACAATGGAGAAAAGACAGCCTCTTAAATAAGTGGTGTTGCACAAACTGGACAGCTACATGTAAAAGAATGAAATTAGAACACTCCCTAACACCATACACAAAAATAAACTCCAAATGGATTAAAGACCTAAATGTAAGGCCAGAGACTATAAAACTCTTAGAGGAAAACATAGGCAGAACACTCTATTACATAAATCACAGCAAGATCCTTTTTGACCCACCTCCTAGAGAAATGGAAACAAAAACAAAAATAAACAAATGGGACCTAATGAAACTTAAAAGCTTTTGCACAGCAAAGGAAACCATAAACAATACGAAAAGACAACCCTCAGAATGGGAGAAAATATTAGTCAATGAAGCAACTGACAAAGGACTCATCTCTAAAATATAGAAGCAGCTCATGCAGCTCAATATCAAAAAAAACAAACAACCTGATCCAAAAATGGACAGAAGACCTAAATAGACGTTCCTCCAAAGAAGATATACAGATTGCCAACAAACACGTGAAAGAATGCTCAACATCACTAATCATTAGAGAAATGCAAACCAATACCATAATGAGGTATCACCTCAAACAGGTCAGAATGGCCATCATCAAAAAATCTACAAACAATAAATGCTGGAGAGGGCGTGGAGAAAAGGGAACCCTCCTGTACTGTTGGTGGGAATGTAAATTGATTACAGCCACTATGGAGAACAGTATGGAGGTTCCTTAGAAAACTAAAAATAGAACTACCACATGACCCAGAAATCCCACTACTGGGCATATACCCTGAGAAAACCATAATTCAAAAAGAGTCATGTACCACAATGTTCATTGCAGCACTATCTACACTAGCCAGGACAGGGAAGCAACCTAAGTGTCCATCAACTGATGAATGGATGAAGAGGATGTGGCAAATATACACAGTGGAATATTACTCAGCCATAAAAGGAAACAAAATTGAGTTATTTGTAGTGAGGTGGATGGACCTAGTTTCTGTCATACAGAGTGAAGTAAGTCAGAAAGAGAAAAACAAATAGCATGTGTGAACACACATATATGGAATCTAAAAAAAAATAAAATGGGTCTGATGAACCTAGGGGCAGGACTGGAATAAAGACGCAGAGGTAGAGAATAGACTTGTGGACATGGTGACAGGAAAGGGTAAGCTGGAACAAAGTGAAAGAGTAGTATTGACATATATACACTACCAAATGTAAAACAGCTAGTGGGAAGCAGCTGCCTAGCACAGGGAGATCAGCTCCGTACTTGTGACCACCTAGAGGGGTGGGATAGGGAGGGTGGGAGTGAGATGCAAGAGGGAGGATATATGGGGATATATGTATATGTACAGCTGATTCACTTTGTTATAAAGTAGAAACTAACACTCCATTGTAAAGCAATTATACCCCAATAAAGATGTTTTAAAAATAAATAAATACAGTTCCCCTTGAAAAACATAAAATAAAATAAAAAGAGAAAAAGAGAGATATCAAGGATATCTTGAGAAGCTCCAACTTAGACCCTGTAAAAGTTCCAGAAGACTGAATGAAGGAAAAAGGAGGAGAAATATTTGAAGAGGTAATTACTGGCCTTTTACAGAACTGATGAAATACAAGTCCACAGGTCAAAGATCCACAGAGAAGAATAAATCATACCAAGTAAATACGTACTCATTGAATGAAATGGTAGAAGAACTAAGGCAAAAATACAGTCTTAAAAATTACCAGAGATAAATGTCAAAGTGACCACAGAATCATAGTATTTAGACTGATAAGATATTTTCTTTCTCATTTTGACAATAATGGTGCCCTAAGATCAAAGGGTAATATATCACTGTATTGAAGGAAAGCATGTATTAACTCAGGGTTTTAGACCTAGCTAAACTTTTAGTCAAGTTTGAAGGAAAGACAAAGCATTTTTTTTAGAATGCAAAGATTAAGTGAGGTTAACACTCTTAGGTTCTTTCAAGAAGAAAAAATGCAGGATGTCTTTTATTAATAAGGAAATGGTAACCCCAAATAAAGATGTGGGATATAAGAAACATTGTTAAAAGTTAAAAAAAACAAAATAATGGGAAAATTTCTGTGAGTACAGAATTGAAAAAAATACCAGTACATTTAATTAACTTTAAATGTAAAATTAATAATAATTATGTTTGTGTAAAAAATGTAATTCAAAGTCTGAACAATAATTACCATGATGGGCTGGAGTTCAGCAGTAAATAATGTGTTCTAAGATATTTGCTATGTTCAGGAAAACATTTAAAATTTTGAATAATCTTAGTCATGGTTAAAAATTTATAATTACAGTCATCCCTTGGTATCTGCATGGGACTGGTTCCAGTGCTCCTGTGAAATCCAAAATCCACAGATGTTCAATCCCTTATAAATGGTATAGTATTTGCATTTAACCTATGCACATCCCCCCGAATACCTTAAATAAATTCTAGATTGCACCTAGTACAAAGTAAATGCTATGTAAGTAGTTGTAAATACAATGTAAATGGTATATAAACACTTGACAGCATGCAGCAAATTCAAGTGTTGCTTTTTGGAACTTTCTAGAATTTTTTTACCAAATATTTTCAGTTTGAGGTTGGTTGTATTTGCAAATGTGGAACCCCAGGATTTCGAGGGTTGACCGTATCTATGTATGTGAAAAAAATACATTCCTGAAAGATCAGAGGAGAATAATAAATATGGAAAATATATCAATCCTAGCAGAATCGAAAAAAGGGAAAGAAAAAAAGAAGGTAGAAACAAGTCTAAATGTATCTGTAATCACTATTAATGTGTATGAATAAAATTTGCCATTGTAAGATATATTATCGGAATGGATTTTCAAAACTACAGCTATAATGTTCCTTAAAAGAGAATCACTTGAAACAGAAATCACACAATAATTTTGAAAGGTAAAGTAAATGATATACTAAGCAAATACTAATGCAATGAAACATAATGAGGCAACATACCAGCAAAATGAAATCCAAAGCAAAGAAGCATTACTAGAGATGAAGAAATATATTACTTAAGAGTAAATTTTAAAAAGTTACTAAGCAAACATAATTTAAAGAATACTGATGCACTTAACAACAGATCCTCAAAATATAAAAGCAAAATTGATATCATTTTTTTGCAAAATTATCAAACGTCCTATCATTAGTGGGAGTTTTTAAAATATCTTTATCAGAAATCAATAGATTAAATAGACAAAAATAGTTAACAAAATTAGCAAGGTTTGTCATATGTATGTGTGTATTTGTTCATATGTATAAATATGTTATACGCAAAAATTGGTAACATAATTTTTCTAAAATGTACCAAGTATGCATATATAACTATCTACACATATGCTTTTGTGACATATATAGTCATAAATAAATTATCAAATATTTTTTTAAAAAATTGGTACTGAACAGACTACATTTTCTTTCTGCAATGCAAATAATTTAGACACTGACAATAAAGCAGCAGAAGTGTACTTTACATATGGTAAGTAAGATAAGGTAAGAGAAACATATATTTTGATAATCTTATTGATTGAACGCTGGCATCATCCAAGGGGAATATAATAAACGCTGATGCCTGGATCTCACCCCCAGTGATTCTGATGAAACTGGTCTCTGGATATGCAACCTGGAATTCTAATGTGTAGTCAAAGCTGAGTACAGTGGTCCCTCAGTATACAGGATTGGTTCCAGGATCCCCCCCACCCTATTCCCATCTCCTGTGGATGCTCAAGTTCCATACATAAAATAGTGTAGTATTTGCGTATAATGTACACACATCCTCCTGGATACTTTAAATCATCCCTACATTACTTATAATACCTAATACAATGTAAATTCTATGTAAATAGTTGTAAATGCAGTGGTAATGCTGTGTAAATAGTTGCTGGTGGGTGGAAAATTCAACCTTTGCTTTTTGGAATTTTCCGGAATTGTTTAAAAAATATTTTTGATCTACAGTTGGTCGAATCCACAGATGTGGAACCGGTGGATACAAAGGGCTGACTGGACCACTAATCTAAGTTCTGCCAATATTTCTAACCTATGTATGTTAAAGCCTTTAAAGACTCTATCACAAAGACAAATGCTTTATATTACTCTTCAAGGGTTATCAAGATACAATCTTAACTGAAAGCCAAGTGTCTGGTGATGTAATCAGTACAGCAGCTGTCAAAGTGCCGTTAGTCACTGTGACCAAATTCCTCCATCTGTGCTTTATTTCCTTGGTTTACTATTAAGCACATATCTTTTTAAATTTTTTAATTAATTTTTTAAAAATTTTATATTGGATTATAGTTGATAAACAATGTTGTGTTAGTTTCAGGTGTACAGCAAAGTGATTCAGTTATACACATACATGTATCTGTTCTTTTTCACATTATTTTCCCATTTAGGTTATTACAGAATATTGAGCAGAGTTCCCTGTCAAGTACACATCTTAATTGACCCTTACACAGAAGATGTCTGACTGTGAGTTGCTGTGGTCTCCGTATGTGAACGGGTCTGAGTCAGTCATTTTGCCTCTCTTCTCATGGGAAAGAAAGTAGCAGACACACTGAAGCATTTCTCCTCAGTCTAACCCAAAGGCCAACGTGATGGAGATGAAGTTCTTCCTGAAGAGGAGTGAATTGGAGTGCAATCCAAATGTTCTGGCGTTGGCCAAAAGCAAAGATAGATAACTGAGATTTTCAGGAATAGTATTCTATATTGTTTGATACATTGTATGCAATAACATATAATGTACGAATTCATGGGTTTTGAAGTTAGATATATTAGGAACAAGTCCCAGCGCAGTTAATTATGAGCTATGTCTCCTTGGGCCCATTACTTATTTGTAAAATTTGTGACATTTAAATGAGATGATGTGGATACAGTACTCAGCTCAGTGCCTGACACATAGTACGTATACGTATGTGGTCCATGGTATCCATTACTATTGTTACTGTGGTTATTATTCAGTAATTTTCCAAGGATACGTATCACATGGGTCATGCTAGCTGTCAGTGTTTGAAAGCTAATGCGTCTTTCTTCCATTAGAGAGGTGACAGGATGGGCTGGGAGCTATGAAACATGTCTTAGAAAGTGAGAAATATAAAAATGTAAGTCCAGAGACGGAGAGAGACTTTTAGCACTGAAATACCTTAGTAACATGATTTCCAGGTTTCGACAGACAGTGATCTTTCTTGAGAAAGGGTCACTCCAATGGGGCAAGGTACTCTAAAGCTTTGGCATGGTGATTGGTAGATGATATTTTTTCACACCATTACTCCAACCAAGGGAACAACAACAACAAAAACATTTAAATTTAAAGTGGCCCAGGGCATTGAAGCTGAAAGCTGCAGATCTCATCATCTCCCTTCTCCAACAAGACATGGACAGACACATATGCATTCTGCCACTTCCTCCTCTTCCTCTAATACTGCAACCTAGGTACTGAGATGTCATGATTTACATGTTTTAATGTGGGTCTAACAGGTTACTTTCTTTTCTGATAATCCATCCACTTCTATCCAAGTCTTCTGTCCTACATTTTTGTGTTCAGAGTTTTCCCTTTCTCATTCATAAGATACACCAGACATTGTTTTTCCTCTGCTCTGCATGAAGGCTTGTATCTCATGCCATAACACCTCTTCATTGTGCTACAAAGTATTTGCTGAGTACCTACTATGTATACTGTGCTATGTGTTAGGGATGTGGGAAGCAAGAGTCCCTTATCTCAAGAAGAACACAGTCTAGTGGAAGAATGATGGAAACAAGTTATGATGGAAACGCAGAGGACAGGAACCAAACCCAGACTATTGAGTATTTGAACTGTGGCAAGTCCTAATTAAGATGTACTGAAACTGTAAAATATACATCAAATTTCAAAGACTTAGTCTTGGGAAAGAATATACAATATCTAATTATTATATTGAATCCATGATAAAATGATAGTATTTTTTGATATATTTATTTAAATTAAACTACTATTAATTTTGGGGAGAGGGATAAATTGGGAGATTGGGATTGACATAAACACACTACTATATATAAAATAGATAACTAATAATGAGAACCTATTGTACAGCACAGGGAACTCTACTTAATACTCTGTAATGGCCTATATGGGAAAATAATCTAAAAAAAGAGTGGATATATGTATATGATAACTGATTCACTTTGCTGCACACCTGAAACTAACACAACATTGTAAATCAACTATACTCCAAAAAAATGAAAAAAAATAATTTCACTTGTTTATTTTTACTATTTAAAAGTGGCTACTAGAAAAATTAAACATATATGCATCTTGCATTTATGGCTTGCATTATTTTTTTCTATTTTTCTGAAGCACAATGTGCTTCATTAGAGGCTTTTAAAAGACAGAATATGTGATCATATTTAGCAATATTTTTCAAAGATGGGTATTTCCTTAATATGATAAATATCCTGCTTAGTGGAGAGAAACACTAAACTCTAAAAACACTTCCATTAAAGTTAGAAACAAAGAACTCACCATCAACAGAAATAACAATGACAACAAAACCCACAGCTATTAGTTAATTTTTTTTTTTTTTTTTTTTTTTTTGCGCTGAAGGTGCTAGACAGTTCTGTGGGACAAGAGAAAGAATCACAGATATAAACACTGGGAATGAACATGTAAAAGTATCACTACTGTAGATAATATGATGGTATACTTGGAAAACCTAAGAGAATAAAGTGAAAACTTTTACAAATAATCAGATAATTCAATAAAGTGGATGGGAACAATATTAATATACTGAAATCAATAACTTTCACAATACAAATAACACACAGTTAAAACAGAAAATAAAATAGAAGAAAAGATTCAATTTAAAATAGCAATAGGGACTTCCCTGGTGGTGCAGTGGTTAAGAATCCACCTGCCAATGCAGGGGATGTGGGTTCGATCCCTGTCTGGGAGGAGCCCACATGTCGTGGAGCAACTAAGCCTGTGCACCACAACTACTGAGCCTGTGCTCTAGAGCCTATGAGCCACAACTACTGAGCCCACATACCACAACTACAGAAGCCTGTGCACTTAGAGCCCATGCTCCACAACAGGAGTGGCCACCGCAATGAGAAGATCATGCACTGCAATGAGGAGTGGCCCCCGCTCACCGCAACTGGAGAAAGCCCACGCACAGCAACGAAGACCCAATGCACCCAAAAATAAATAAATAAAATAAAATAAATAAAAAAATAGCAATAAATAATAAAATGGCCAAGATCTATATAAAGGAAAACTGTAAAATGTTCTTGAAGACTTGAACAAGTATAAAGACAGACCATGTTCTTGGATAGTAAAACTATAAAAATATATATATATTTTTTTGGTACGCGGGCCTCTCACTGTTGTGGCCTCTCCCGTTGCGGAGCACAGTCTTCGGACGCGCAGGCTCAGTGGCCATGGCTCACGGGCCCAGCCGCTCCACGGCATGTGGGATCTTCCCGGACCGGGTCACGAACCCGTGTTTTCTGCATCGGCAGGCGGACTCTCAACCACTGCGCCACCAGGGAAGCCCAACAATATTTTTAATTAAACTTTTATTTTGAAGTAATTGTAGATTCACATATTGTTGTAAGGAATAATGCAGAAAGATTCCAGGTATACTTTATCTAGTTTCCTCCAATGATAACACATTACAAAACTATAGTACAATATCACAAACATGAGATTGACATTAATACAGTCAAGACACAGAACATTTCCATCAGCAAAAGGGACTCTAATGGGGTCTTTTAGAGCAATATTCACTTCCATTCCCCCTCCTTCTATTTCTAACCCCTGGTAACCACCAATCTGTCCTCCATTTCTATATTTTTTTCTTTACAAGAAAGGTATAAAATGGAGTCATAGAGTATATAGCCTTTAGGGATGGGATTTTTCACTCAGCATAGTTATCTAGAGATTTATCAAGAAATTTGTGTATCAATCATTTATTCCTTTTTCTTACTGAGTTGTATTTAAGTTCCATATATTTTTCTTCATGTGCTATAGTATGCTTAATCATTCACTCATTGATTGGTAACTGGATTGTTTCCATTCTGGAGCTATTATGACTAAAGTTGCCATGAACTTTTGTGTACAGATTTTTGTGTGATCATACATTTTTATTTCTCTGGAATAAATGTCCAGCAATTCAACTGCTGAGTCTTTTCGTAGCTACATATTTAGTTTTTTAAAGAAACTGTCAAAATATGTTCCAGAGTGATAGTACCATGTTACATTCTCACCAGCAATGTATGAGTGACTCAGTTTCTTCACATCCCTACCAGCACCTGATGTCACTATTTTTCATTTTAGTCATTCTTGTAGACACGTAGAGATATTACAGGCTGGTTTTGATTTGTAGTTCTTTTATGGCTAGTGACGTTGAAATGTTTTCATGTGGTTATTCGTCACTTGAGTATTGTATTTGGTAAAAGATCTGTTCATGACTTTTGCCCATTTTCTGAATGGAATTTTTTTCTCTGTTATGAGAGTTCTTTATATATTCTAGATACTAGTCCTTTGTTGAATGTGTGGCTTGCAAATATTTTCATTCAGTCTGTAGCTTCTCTTTTCAGCCTTTAACAAGGTCTTTTGCAGAAAAAAGTCTTAAATTCTGATGAAGACCAATTGATAAATTTATTATTTTTTTTTCCTTTTCTTTTTATGGATGGTACTTCTGGAATCTAGCTAAAGAACTTTTCACTTAGCATTAGGTGTTCCATGAATTCCAAAGCTCTTTTCTTAGATGCCTACACATTTGTATAAGAACACTGCTTAGGCTCAGACCTCAAAGATGTTCTCCTATGTTTTTTCCAAAAGATATATAGTTTTACGTTTTACATCTAAGTCTGATCTATTTTGAGTTAACTTTATATAAAATGTGTGGTTTAGGTGGAGGTTCTTGTTCTTTTTTTTTTTTTTTTTTCCTCCCTGTGGATGTCCAATAACTTCAGCACCATTTGTAGAAAAGGCTATCCTTTCTCCCTTGAATTGCGTTTACACCTTTGTCAAAAATCAATTGGCCATATTTGTGTGAATTCAGTTCTCAGTTCTTTATTTTTTTTCATTGATCAATGTGTCTATTTTTCCACCAACATTACACATCTGTGATGACTGGCTATACAGCAAATATTGAAATCAGGTAGCCTGATTCCTTCAGTTTATTCTTCTTTTTTCAAAATTATTTTATTTATTCTTTTCCCTTTTCAGATATATTTCAAAATAATCTTGTCAATATATACAAAAAATCTTGCTGAGACTTTGATAGAAATTTTGGTAAACTTATATGTCAATTTCGAGAAAACTGGCATCTTAACTACGCTGAGTCTCCCAATCCCTGAACGTGGTGACTTAGTTATATTTTCTTTGATTTCATTCATTACTGTTTTATAGTTATCAGCATACAAGTCTTATACATGTTTTGTTAGATTTGACCCTAAGTATCTGGGGTGTTTTAGTGATTATGAATGGTATGGTATTTTTTTTATTTTGATGTTCATGTATTCATTGCTAGTATAAGAACAACATGGACAATGCATTATTTAGAAGTGTGTTGTTTAGTTTTCAAATGTTTTAAGATAGTCTTATTATCTTTCTGGTATGATTTTTAGTTTTATTTTCTTGTGCAGAGAATGCATTCTACTTCATATCAATTCATTTAAATTTGTTGAGATTTATTTTAAATCTGAGAGTGTGGTCTACTTTGGTATAATTATCATGGGTATTTGAAAAAAAATTGTGTATTCTGGTGTTGGGTGTAGTGTTTTATAAGTTTCAATTAGATACTCTTTTTGATGGTATTGTTGAATTATTCTATATCCTTGCTTTTTTTTGGGGGGGGGGTCTGGTTTTCTATCAATTGCTAAGAAATAAGTGTTGCAGTCACCAACTACAGTTGTGGATTTGTGGATTTATCCTTTAATTTCCATCAATTTTTCTTCATATATTTTACAATTCTGTTGTTTGATGAACATACATTTAGGGTTGATATGTCTTCTTGGTGGATTGATCCTTCTATCATTATAAGATCTGTCTCTGTTTGGGGTAATTTTCTTTGCTCTGAAGTCTATTTATCTGTTATTAATATAGCTGTTCCTGCATTCTCTTGATTAATGTTTGCATAATGTATATTTTTCCATCATTTTACTTTTAACCTACCTGTATCATTGTATTTGAAGTGAGTTTCTTGTAGACAGCACACAGATAATACCCATTTAAAAACCCAGTCTGTCAATCTCTGTCTTTTAATTGGAGTGTTTAGATCATTTAAAATGAATATAATGATTGATAAATGAGGGTTTAAGTCCTCCTCTTGCTTTTTTGTTTGTTTTCTATTTACCTCTGTTTTGCATTCTCTTTCATTTTTTCTACCTTCCTGTGGGTAACTTGAACATTTTAGAATTCCATTTTGATTTAGCTATAGTGTTTTTGAATATGTTTATTTTTTTAGCGGTTGCTTTAGGTATTACTTTTTTATTATTTATTCTTTCAGCACTTGAAAAACATTGTGTCACTTCTGTCCGACCTCCATAGTCCCTGATGAGAACTCTGCTATAATTCAAAGTGCCCCCCACAACTTCCTCATAGCTAAAGTATTATTATAGATACTTAAATGCATGCAGAAAACAGAGAACATCGGTCACCTTTCATGTAGAGAACTGGGTTGCTGGTGAATGGGGTAATATATTGTTTTGTATTTTGAACTATATGTATGTTTTAGCTATTAAAAGGCACATTTAAGATTCCTCAGCCAAATGTTACCATATGTTAGGATGCCCCCCAAAACTTTTAATCAGGGTAAAATGAGATCTGACAAAAATATTAGAGGAGGAGAGCAGAGTGTGGGTAAAGACAGGGAGTACTATCATTTTGATAGTGAGAGAAATTGAAAAGTGAGAAGTTGAGTGATACTGTGAACTGGTTAAGTACGCAGGCACTTGTGTTAGGCAAACCAAGAAGCATATACACATTTGGTTACTTCCTAGCTAGAGGACCAGGGACTAGTTCCTTAACTTTTCTGAGCTTTAGTTTCCACATGTGTACAGCGGTGATGATAAAACCAGCCTTACGTTGTGAAGAATGATGAAATAATTTGGTATGTGCACACTACATACACAGGGTGTGACATATAGGAGGCTTTCGATATAGGAACGTTATTATTCTTTGTTTTCTTTCTTGTATTTATAACAATACATACACTCATCTAAAAATATTATTTCATGAGAAATAGGATCATATCATAAAACTGTAAAAAACTGTTCTGCAAATTTGGGGCTTAATTTAAAATATTATGAGCACTTTTCCCTGTCAGGGCACATGATTTTACCTCAATTTTTAACATGGCTAAGCACGAATCCTCTGTTTGCAAGTACTAGGATTTATGACTTTATTCCACAGACAAGTACTGTTAGGTTTTTTCCTAATATTCTATTCTTACAAATAAGGCTGAGTGAACACCTTAGACCCCTATGTTTTGCACTAATTTTGTAGGATTTCTCCTATATTAGGTTATTATTTCTATGTGGTCACAAAGTTTGGTTAACAAATGAATTTTCTCTAAGTCAGCAAAGCTTCTCAGAACTCTTTGCCTTTCATTTCAAGATGGGTCCACTTGAAGGTATTCCTCTGTAGGACTAGAGGATGAAAATCACCAGTGTGACCCCAGTGGAGAGTATCCTGGTCGCTGCAATTTCTCTAATCACTCTCTTCAGCTTGATGGATGCTGAAGGAGGTAGATGCCTGTTGGTTGGGTAATTTCTACAGTTATAATGGTAGATTATTTTTAAGTGAGCAAAACTCAAGCAGCACATTCTGGTAATGAGGTGGGAAGGAGAGTAATGAGTAAAGTTCAGGGTATGAAAACATCATGATAAAGAAAACTGCTTTGGAGCAGAATGACTAGGAGAGTGATTAAGGGGCAATGTTGGGAATGAAATGATCCCAGGCACAGCAGAAAGAGCAAGGAACCACAGAGCTTAGATGGGCTTTGAAAGGTCATCCAGTCCTTTCCCTCCTTATAGGTAGAATTACTATCTGTTCGAGTAGGAAGGTGTCTAGAGACCTATGGATCTGTGCCAATCAATAGGAGTCTGTTCAACCCCACAGACAAAGCCTCGGGGGTTCAAGAAGCCTATGCGCCTTTTATTTGGAAGAGTTTTAAATAAACAAAACAAATCCAACAAACAAAAGCACAGCAGAATAATACTGCAAACAATCCTCTACTCAGCTGCTTAGAATTAACAAATATTTAGATTGTTATTTTGCCTTACACTTAAGAAATAAAACACAGCAGCTAAAATTGAAGACTCAGCCTCTCATAGCTCCCTCTTCTTTTAGTCTGCCAGAATGTTATGTATGTGAGTATGTGTGTGTGTACAGTTAGCAAAAATAGCTGTCATACATCCTTCCCTTTCTTGCATGCTCATGGTACCATTCTTATCAAGAAGTAAAGTCTATTTCCCCTCTCCCTGTATCTGGGATTGTGACCTGTATTGACCAATAGAATGCAGCAGAGGTGACATTTTAGGGCTTCTGACCCCTGGCCTTAAGAAGTCTGAAAGCTTCTGAGTCTTTCCTCCACAAAGTCAGCTGTCATGTAAGAAAGCCAACTATCCTGAGATCACTATTTCATGAGGAAACCCAAGCTAGCCACATGAAAAGGCCATGTCGAAGAACATTGAGGTTCCAGATATGTGAATGAATTCGTGGAACTTCTGGCCTAGACCATTGGTAGCTGAATTCAGCTGAGTGAGCGACCCATCCAAGGCCACATGGAACAAAAGACCCATCCAGTTGAGCCAGGTCAGCCAACAAAATGATGAGGAAAATAATATGTTATTATTTTAAACCACTAAGTTTTGGGGTAGTTGATTATGCAACAGTAGATAAATAAAATATGCATATATATTTATACCAATAAAATATTAATAGTGTACATAAACAACAGCTGTTTCAACTAATGGGCAAATAAACCTCTATCAAACTGGTCCTCCCATGGATAACAATAAGTAATGGACAAAATATTAAAAAGCAGCTACTTCAAGGCAATGGACAGGGAGCAGAAGTAGGTGTATCCTGGAGGGGACTTGACATTTGGAGGAAAAATGAGGTCTTCCTTTTCATAGCTTATCTCAGCATGAGGGCAGTCCATAATCTGCTCTATGCAGAGCAGTTAAAACTCTGATAGAAGGCACACAGCCTTTCTGGCTTCAAAAACAGAAGTTAGAGTTTGGAGCAATCGTATTTGCTGGAAAGTGAGGGGCAGATCTTAGAAAGGACAGAGCCAGAGATGGACAGCCCAAATTCTGTTTATAAATTCTTCCCAAATCTCTGTCTGACAGCTTAATCACTCATGCACGGAGCAGAGTTTAAATAAGCTAGCTACGGCTAAAAGAACTGAACTTTGCATTCTGAACCCAACCATGTTATCTTCTATTAAAACAAACAGACAGAACCCCTCACTTTTTCAACAAGTCCAGAAGAATTTGCCATCTCCATACCATAACATTTTCAATATGTAGGAGCTAACCATAAATAACTTGATATATGGAGAAACAAGAGCATGAGACACATCCTCAAGTGTATAATGACTTTGCCAACAGCACAACCTACCATTTAATGAATGACTCTATGCTTCAGGACATATTCTATGCACTTTTACACATATTATGTAAATCCTCATGGCAGCTCTACTATGTTGATACAATAACCTTATCAGTCAATATGGAATTAAGAAAGCAGAAACCAGTTTAGGTATTTCAGGCAAAGAGACATCAAACATATAAATATAGAAATTTGAGCTCTTTAATAGTTACAAGGACCAGAACCGCACTCCCCCTCCCCCTCAAAGGGCAGTGTTATCCAGACATAAAGAACTGTGGGAAGTCACTACTGTCCTAAGATGCCTCACTAGGTCATCAGCTGCTACTATGGCAAGAGTTGGCCATTGCACAGCCGCTACAAGAGCCTGCTATGGCCACCAATTCCATGGAAGGGAAGTTCCCTTGTCTGCTGCTACCAGCATCACTGTAGCGGTCAATCTTAGTCTGCTGCCACCACTGAGGCTATCAAAAGAAGAATGACCCTTCCTTTCTTTTACCGTATCATCTTGCAGAAGTGCTTTACATTGGTGGAAACTACATTGGAATACTACTGGTAAGGATGTAGAGGAAATGTAGTTTCTAATCTTCTAAGCCTTGTAATACAGGGAAGAACTTAGAAGAGCAGGGAGAGTGTAAATATGAACAGATATTATTCAGCACAATTGCCATTATTATTTACAGAACAGAAACAATTTTAAGCAACTTGCCCAAGATCACACATCTAGGAAGCATTAGAACTCAGAAAGCTTAACTCCAGAGGTAGTGTTTTTAATATGATGGACATTTACCTTGTTTTTAATTATTTAATATTATAAACAAAGTCACAGAGAATATTTTTGTCTTTGGGTCCTCATGCTAATTATCATTTTGATAATGACTTAAAAATAATTTTGCATTCCTTAGATGTTTCTAAATTACAATGTTACAGTCAAGACTACCATCTAATTTCAAAACCTGTATTTCTATTTGTTTTTCATAATTATGTCAATGCTAGATTATGATGCCAAGTGGCAGCATTTAACTTTTAATGTGTTGGTAAGCAAGTTTGACAGCATGTAGCTTTCACATCCTAATGTCACAATGACAATATTTGCTCTGCATCTGCCACTGTATTCATTAATCCTTTAACATTTATTATGACAAAATTACTCTTTCTCAGCAATGGGTTGTATTCAAAAGATATTTTCATGGACTATGAAATTAATTTATTGACTTAGTTGATAAATTAAGAATTCAATTTGACATCATGAAAATGATTCAGTGAAGGGGAGTGTCACACTATCTTGAATGTTGCAGGCTAATGAGAAAACTGTACTGCTAAAGACTTCAGAATAAATGATGCATTTGAGAGCCAACTGACCTCATGACAAGCTATAGGGACAAATAGTCCTTGGCAGTTTGAACAAAGAAAAGTGGAGGGAGAATTGAGTCATCAGAAGGCACACAATGATGTTCCTAAAAGAGAACAAAACAAAACATGTGCCTTTGCACTTACTGTTATAATTAAGCTTTGAGCAAAACTGGAACATAGAGCTCTTCCTTATATATATTATTTAATATGAGTTTAGCAATAAATTTGTGAGTAAAAACATTGGGAAGAATTCACGTGTACAGAAGCAAATGTATATAAATATGCATGCACATACTCACTAACCTATTGTAAGGCATTACTACCAAGGTAGGTTCTGCTATAGTAACTGATAGCTTCAAAAATTTTAGTTTCTAATCCAATCAATGTTTACTTCTCACTAACATAACAATCCAAGGTCATAGGTGGCTCAACTTCATATGATAATTCAGTTTTTTTTCTATCTTGAAACTCTACCATTCTCTGAGTCTCACCAACATCATCATTTACATCCAGCAAAAAGAAGGAAATAACTCAGAAGCTTATATAAGTCGGCATGGAAGTGAAACAGACCATTTCCAATCACGTGCCTTGGAGATCAAACAGAATGTACAGTCTTATTTGCCTAAAAAAATCAGACAGAGTTTGGGAGTGCCAGAGCAACTGGGAATTAAAAGGGGGAAATGCTAGAAGCAGGGGAGCCACAGAAAATTAATTCTAAAATCTGATTATTAGCTTCCCTCGAATCCTTGGCTGACTCCTGACATGCATGCCAGAGGCATGAAAATGTAAGTGGTCCACAGGCAAAACAGCACCTGGAATCCTTAGATTTCTGATCAGAGGTTTCAGCAGCTCCCTACCTCATGGAAGGCAGAGTTTTGGGTTTAGGTCAAGTTACATAAGAGGGAATTGGTAAACACTTGGGCTTATATTAGAAGGATGACACAGAAGAAAATAACAGGTCTCAGATTAAGGAATTTGTTTTAGAACTCAGAAAAAAACTGGAATAGGTCACCTTTCCAAGACCGGAATCTAAACCTCTAAGATCCAGTTGATCTGCTAGTAATTTAACTGTCTGCCAGAACAAAACTCAACACTATACAGAGAAAGATAACAGAATCTAGAATCTTCACTGTTTATTATTCACAATATCTAGTTTACAATAAAAGACAGGTATACCTTGGAGATACTGTGGGTTTAGTTCCAGATCACTGAAATAAAGCACGTATCACAATAAAGCAAGTCACACAAACTTTTTGGTTTCCCAGTGCATATAAGAGTTATGTTTATACTATACTGTAGTCTATTAAGTGTGCAATATCATTTTGTTAAAAAATGCACATACCTTAATAAAAAAATACTTTATTGCTGAAAAAATGCTAACCATCTTCTAAGCCTTTGGTGAGTCATAATCCTTTTGCAATAGCAGCATCAAAGATCACTGATCACATATTACTATAATAAATATAATAATAATGGAAAAGCTTGAAATATTGTGAGAATTACCAAAATGTGACACAGAGATATGAAGTGAGCAAATGCTGCAGGAAAAAAAGGCACTAATAGACTTGCTTGATAGCAGGGTTGCCACAAATCTTCAATATTGTGGCAAAACACAGTAACTGCAAAGCATAAAGCAAAGCACAATAAAATGAGGTATACCTGTAATTATTAGACATATATTAAATATAACAATATGATCTGTAGTCAAAAGAAAAATCATTCAATAGAAACACTGACAATCAAATATTGAAATTAGCAGACAAGGACTTTAAAAAAAGAGAAATATGCTCAACATCATTAATCATTAGGGAAATGCAAATCAAAACTACAATGAGATATCATCTCACATCAGTCAGAATGGTCATCATCAAAAAATCTAGAAACAATAAATGCTGGAGAGGGTGTGGAGAAAAGGGAACACTCCTGCACTGCTGGTGGGAATGTGAATTGGTACAGCCACTATGGAGAACAGTATGGAGGTTCCTTAAAAAACTACAAATAGAACTACCATATGACCCAGCAATCCCACTACTGGGCATATACCCTGAGAAAACCATAATTCAAAAAGAGTCATGTACCAAATGTTCATTGCAGTTCTATTTACAATAGCCCAGAGATGGAAACAACCTAAGTGCCCATCATCGGATGAATGGATAAAGAAGATGTGGCACATATATACAATGGAATATTACTCAGCTATAAAAAGAAATGAAATTGAGCTATTTGTAATGAGGTGGAGAAACCTAGAGTCTGTCATACAGAGTGAAGTAAGTCAAAGAGAAAGACAAATACCGTATGCTAACACATATATATGGAATTTAAGAAAAAAAAATGTCATGAAGAACCTAGGGGTAAGACAGGAATAAAGACACAGACCTACTGGAGAATGGACTTGAGGATATGGGGAGGGGGAAGGGTGAGCTGTGACAAAGCGAGAGAGAGGCATGGACATATATACACTACCAAATGTAAGGTAGATAGCTAGTGGGAAGCAGCTGCATAGCACAGGGATATCAGCTCGGTGCTTTGTGACCGCCTGGAGGGGTGGGATAGGGAGGGTGGGAGGGAGGAAGATGCAAGAGGGAAGAGATATGGGAACATATGTATATGTATAACTGATTCACTTTGTTATAAAGCAGAAACTAACACCACCATTGTAAAGCAATTATACCCCAATAAAAATGTTAAAAAAGAAAAGAGAAATATGATAAACAATTTTCAGGAAAACTTTAATATAATTAGTGAAAAGTTGTGGAATTTCAGGAAAATATTAAAACTGTAAAAATGAACAAAATGAATATTCTAAAACTGAAAAGTAAAAATTAAAACTTGCTACCTGAAATTAAAAAAAAAAATGGGTTTAGCAGTTGATCGAAAAATAACAGAGCCTCAATGACTTTGATAAAATATCAAGTGTTAGGGCTTCCCTGGTGGCACAGTGGTTGAGAGTCTGCCTGCCAATGCAGGGGATGCGGGTTCGTTTCCTGGTCTGGGAAGATCCCACATACCGCAGAGCAGGTGGGCCCGTGAGCCATGGCCGCTGAGCCTGCGTGTCTGGAGCCTGTGCTCCACAATGGGAGAGGCCACAACAGTGAGAGGACTGCGTACCGCAAAAAAAAAAAAAAAAAAAAAAATAGGGTGACCATATGTGCGTAGGCTTATCTCTGGGCTTTCTATCCTGTTCCACTGATCTATATTTCTGTCTTTCTACCAGTACCCAATTTTTTGATTACTGTAGCTTTGTAGTATACTCTGAAGTCAGGGAACCTGATTCCTCCAGCTCCATTTTTCTTTCTCAAGATTGCTTTGGCTATTTGGGCTCTTTTGTGTTTCCATACAAATTGTGAAATTTTTGTTCTAGTTCTGTGAAAAATGCCTTTGGTAGTCTGATAGGGATTGCACTGAATCTGTAGATTGCTTTGGATAGTATAGTCATCTTAACAATGTTGATTCTTCCAATCCAAGAACATGGTATATCTCTCCACCTGTTTCTTTCATCAGTATCTTATAGTTTTGCATACAGGTGTTTTGTCTCCTAGGTAGGTTTATTCCTAGGTATTTTACTCTTTTTTTGTTGCAATGGTAAATAAGAGTGTTTAATTAATTTCTCTTTCAGATTTTTCATCATTAGTGAATAGGAATGCAAGATATTTCTGTGCATTAGTTTTGTATCCTGCTACTTTACCAAATTCATTGATTAGCTCTAGTAGTTCTGTGCTAGCATCTTTAGGATTCTCTATGTATAGTATCATGTCATCTGCAAACAGTGACAGTTTTACTTCTTCTTTTCCAATTTGTATTCCTTTTATTTCTTTTACTTCTCTGACTGCTGTGGCTCAAAATTCCAAAACTATGTAGAATAATAATGGTGAGAGTGGGCAGCCTTGTCTTGTTCCTGATCTTAGTGGAAATGGTTTCAGTTTTTCACAGTTGAGAATGACATTGGCTGTGGGTTTGTGATATATGGCCTTTATTATGTTGAGGTAAGTTCCCTCTATGGCTACTTTCTGGAGGGTTTTTATCACAAATGGGTGTTGAATTTTGTTGAAAGCTTTTTCTGCATCTATTGAGATGATCATATGGTTTTCCTTCTTCAGTTTGTTAATATGGTTTATCACATGGATTGATTTGCATTTATTGTAGAATCCTTGCATTGCTGCGACAAACCCCACTTGATCATGGTGTATGATCCTTTTAATGTGCTGTTGGATTCTGTTTGCTACTATTTTATTGAAGATTTTTGCATCTATGTTCATCAGTGATATTGGCCTGTAGTTTTCTTTTTTTGTGACCTCTTTGTCCGGTTGGTTTCAGGGAGATGGTGGCCTTGTAGAATGAGTTTGGGAGCATTCCTCCCTCTGCTATATTTTGGAAGAGTTTGAGAAGGATATGTGTTAGTGCTTGTCTAAATGTTTCATAGAATTTGCCTGTGAATCCAACTGGTCCTGGGCTTTTGTTTGCTGGAAGATTTTTAGTCACAGTCTCAATCTCAGTGCTTGTGATTGGTCTGTTCATATTTTCTATTTCTTCCTGGTTCAGTCTTGGAAGGTTGTGCTTTTCTAAGAATTTATCCATTTCTTCCAGGTTGTCCATTTTATTGCCATATAGTTGCTGGTAGTAATCTCTCATGATCCTTTGTATTTATGCAGTGTCAATTGTTACTTCTCCTTGTTCATTTCTAATTCTATTGAATTGAGTTTTCTCCCTTTTTTTCTTGATGAATCTGGCTAAATGTTTTATCAATTTTGTTTATCTTCTCAAAGAACCAGATTTTAGTCTTAATGATCTTTGTTATCGTTTCCTTCATTTCTTTTTCATTTATTTCTGCTCTGATCTTTATGATTTCTTTCCTTTGCTAACTTTGGGTTTTTTGTTCTTCTTTCTCTAACTGCTTTAGGTGTAAGGTCAGGTTCTTAATTGGAGATGTTTCTTGTTTCTAGAGGTAGGATATTATTGCTATAAACTTCCCTCTTAGAACTGCTTTTGCTGCATCCCGTAGGTTTTGGGTTGTTGCATTTTCATTGTCATTTGTTTCTAGGTGTTTTTTGATTTCCTCTTTGATTTCTTCAGTGATTCCTTGGTTATTTAGTAGTGTATTGTTTAGCCTCCATGTGTTTGTGTTTTTTACAGATTTTTTCCTGTAACTGATATCTAGTTTAATAGCATTGTGGTCGGAAAATATACTTGATACAATTTCAATTTTCTTAAATTTACCGAGGCTTGATTTGTGACCCAAGATATGATCCATCCGGGAGAATGTTCCATGAGTACTTGAGAAGAAAGTGTATTCTGTTATTTTTGGATGGAATGTCCTATAAATATCAATTAAGTCCATCTTGTTTAATGTTTCATTTAAAGCTTGTGTTTCCTTATTTATTTCCATTTTGGATGCTCTGTCCATTGATGAAAGTGGGGTGTTAAAGTCCCCTACTATTATTGTGTTACTGTTGATTTCCCCTTTTATGGCTGTTAGCATTTGCCTTATGTATTGAAGTGCTCCTGTGTTGGGTCCATAAATATTTACAATTTTTGTATTTTCTTCTTGGATTGATCTCTTGATCATTCTGTAGTTTTCTTCTTTGTTTCTTGTAATAGTCTTTATTTTAAAGTCTATTTTGTCTGATATGAGAATTGCTACTCCAGCTTTCTTTTGATTTCCATTTGCATGGAATATCTTTTTCCATCCCCTCACTTTCAGTCTGTATGTGCCCCTAGGTCTGAAGTGGGTCTCTCGTAGACAGCATATATACGGGTCTTGTTTTTGTATCCTTTCAGCCAGCCTATGTCTTTTGTTTAGGGCATTTAATCCATTTACATTTAAGGTAGTCATTGATATGTATGTTCCTATTACCATTTTCTTAATTGTTTTTGGTTTGGTATTGTAGGTCTTTTCCTTCTCTTGTATTTCCTGCCTAGAGAAGTTCCTCTAGCATTTGTTGTAAAACTGATTCGGTGGTGCTGAATTCTCTTAGGTTTTGCTTGACTGTAAAGGTTTTAATTTCTCTGTCGAATCTGAATGAGATCCTTGCTGGGTAGAGTAAACTTGGTTGTAGGTTTTTCCCTTCCATCACTTTAAATATGTCCTGCCACTCCCTTCTGGTTTGCAGAGTTTCGGCCGAAAGATCAGCTGTTAACCTTATGGGTATTCCCTTGTATGTTATTTGTCGCTTTTCCCTTGCTGCTTTTAATATTTTTTCTTTGTGTTTAATTTTTGATAATTTGATATGTGTCTTGGTGTGTTTCTCTTTGGATTTATCCTGTATGGGATTCTCTGTGCTTCCTGGACTTGATTGACTATTTCCTTTCCCATATTAGGGAAGTTTTCAACTATAATCTCTTCATAAATTCTCTCAGTCCCTTTTATTTTTCTCTTCTTCTTCTTGGACCCCTATAATTCGAATGTTGGTATGTTTAATGTTGTCCCAGAGGTCTCTGAGACTGTCCTCATTTTTTTTTCATTCTTTTTTCTTTATTCTGCTCTGCAGTAGTTATTTCCACTAGTTTATCTTCCAGGTCACTTATCCGTTCTTCTGCCTCAGTTATTCTGCTATTGATTCCTTCTAGAGAATTTTTAATTTCATCTATTGTGTTGTTCATCATTGTTTGTTTGCTCTTTAGTTTTGCTAGGTCCTTGTTAGACATTTCTTGTATTTTCTCTATTCTATTTCCAAGATTTTGGATCATCTTTACTATCATTATTCTGAATTCTTTTTCAGGTAGACTGCCTATTTTCTCTTCATTTGTTTGGTCTGTTGGGGTTTTACCTTGCTCCTTCATCTGCTGCATATTTCTCTGTCTTCTCATTTTGCTTAACTTACCGTGTTTGGGGTCTCCTTTTCACAGGCTGCAGGTCCATAATTCCCAATGTTTTTGGTGTCTGCCCCCAGTGGGTAATTTGGTTCAGTGGGTTGTGTAGGCTTCCTGGTGGAGGGGACTGGTGCCTTTGTTCTGGTGGATGAGGCTGGATTTTGTCTTTCTGGTGGGCATGACTGCATCTGATGGTGTGTTTTGGGGTGTCTGTGAACTTATTATGATTTTAGGCAGTCTCTTTGCTAATGGATGGGGCTGTGTTCTTGTCTTGCTAGCTGTTTGGCATAGGGTGTCCAGCATTGTAGTTTGCTGGTCATTGAGTGGAGCTGAGTCTTAGCGTTGAGATTGAGATTTCTGGGAGAGCTTTCACTGTTTGATATTACATTGGGCCAGGAGGTCTCTGGTGGACCAATGTCCTGAACTCAGCTCTCCCATCTCAGAGGCTCAGTCCTGACACCTGGCCGGAACACTAAGACCCTGTCAGCCACACGGCTCATAAGAAAATGGAGAAAACAAAAGGAAGAAAAAAATAAAATAAAATAATTAAAATAAAAAATAACCAAAATATTATTTAAAAAAATATTTAAAAAGTAAGAAAAAAGAACGAAGAGAGTGACCAAACCAAAGAACAAATCCACCAATGATAAGAAGCGCTAAAGTCTATACTAAAAAAACAAAACAAACAAACAAACAAACAAAAAAACGGACAGACAGAACCCTAGGACAAATGTTGAAAGCAAAGCTATACAGACAAAATCACACAAAGAAGCATACACATACACACTCATAAAAAGAGAAAAAGGAAATATATATATATATAAAGGAAGAGAGCAACCAAATCAATAAACAAATCTACCAGTGATAATAAGCTCTAAATACTAAACTAAGATAAACATAAAACTGGAAACAAACTAGATGCAGAAAGCAAACCGCAAGTCTACAGTTCCTCCCAAATTCCAGAACCTCAATTTTGGGATGATTCATTGTCTATTCAGGTATTCCAAAGATGCAGGGTACATCTAGTTGATTGTGGAGATTTAATCTGCTGCTCCTGAGGCTGCTGGGAGAGATTTCCCTTTCTCTTCTTTGTTCGCACAGCTCCCAGGGGTTCAGCTTTGGATTTGGCCCTGCCTCCACATGTAGGTCACCTAAGGGCTGCTGTTCCCCACCCAGACAGGATGGGGTTAAAGTAGCAGCTGATTAGGGGGCTCTGACTCACTGAGGCCAGGGGAGGGAGGTGCACAGAATGCAGGGCGGTGACAGAGGCCAGCGTGACATTGCAGCAGCCTGAGCCGCGACGTGTGTTCTCCCGGGGAAGATGTCCCTGGATCACAGGACCCTGGAAGTGGCGGGCTGCACAGGCTCCCAGGAGGGGAGGTGTGGTTAGTGACCTGTGCTTGCATACAGGCTTCTTGGTGGCTGCAGCAGTACCCTTAGCGTCTCATGCCCGTCTCTGGTGTCTCTGCTGATAGCTGCGGCTCACACATGTCTCTGGAGCTCATTTAGGCGGTGCTCTGAATCCCCTCTCCTCACGTACCACAAAACAATGGTCTCTTGTCTCTTAGGCAGGTCCAGACCTTTTCCTGGAATCCCTCCCGTCTAGCTGTGGCACACTAGCCCCTTGAGGCTGTTTTCACGTAGCCAACCCCAGTCCTATCCCTAGCATCTGACCTCCGAAGCAGGAGCCTCAGCTCCCAGCCCCCACCTGCCCCGGTGGGTGAGCAGACAAGCCTTTCAGGCTGGTGAGTGCTGGTCGGCACCGATCCTCTGTGCGGGAATCTCTCCGCTTTGCCCTCTGCACCCCTATTGCTGTACTCTCCTCCGTGGCTCCGAAGCTTCCCCCCCGCCCACCCTCCATCTCCACCAGTGAAGGGGCTTCCCAGTGTGTGGAAACTTTTCCTCCTTCACAGCTCCCTCCCAGAGGTGCAGGTCCCATCCCTATTCTTTTGTCTCTATTTTCTCTTTTGCCCCACACAGGTACATGGGGAGTTTCTTGACTTTTGGGAAGTCTGAGGTCTTCTGCCAGCATTCAGTAGGTGTTCTGTCGGAATTGTATTTTTGATGTATTTGTGGGGAGGAAGGTGATCTCCACATCTTACTCCTCTGCCATCTTGAAGGTCCCCCCCTGTATCTTCTTAATAAGAAATTTCAAATACATTGATAAATCTATAGGGAGAAATAGGACCAAAGCTATATTTTCTACCCCTGCAAAGGTGTTAAAACTATAGCCTTTATCCCAAAGAGCAAATGTTTGGACCAAATATTACTTAAGTTCTCTTTGGCATTCCCTTAGAGTACTTATGACTGTCTGTTTCTGGAATTTAGGAATATACTTTTAATTTTAGCTTATTTTCTCTATTGAGTTAGTTTTGTCTTTCTTTCCTGTTAAAAATAATTGTGCATTTCTAGGTATTACAGACAAAAGGGGGGCAGTGTGCATTTGCTCAGACTGCCAGTATGCCTGAACCAAAAATCACAGACCAACACAAATCTTATTTGATGCATTGTGACAGCTTCTAAAGGGTGGAGAGCAAAACTAGAGTGTGCAAGCAGGTGAAAGTAGGTAAGAAAAATGACTACTATGTAGTGAGCCCACACTATCACCAAGGCTCATGCTGAATACTTTACATACATCACATACCTAATTCTTGCAATATCCTATAAGGTAAGTATCATTTTGCTAGTTTTAGATTTGAGGATACTGCCTGAGATCACATAGCTTATAGACAGTAGATATGAGCTACAGATTCTGTTTCCCATGACTCTGAAGTCTGTATCTCTATATCACCAAACCAACCTCTACCAGTGATGAGTAAATAAGACCTATGCTAAGGAAGATGGAGGAAAAACAATGCATCTGTGACATAGCACAACTGTGACATGCAAGTCTGGTCATTAAAATGACTGAGGGAGTCAAGGAAAAGAAACTGGAAAAGGCAGAGGAAAGAGAAAAAAGGAGTTAAACATCTTTTCAGAATAAAACCTTGGTGCTACATTGTAGCCTGGCTCTCACCCACTCCCTGGGTTGCCTTAGACAAGACTCTCTCCCTTTCTGACACTCGATTTTCTCATCCATAAAATGAGAGAAGTAGAGGGACAGATTTTGAAGGTGGCATCCAGGTCAAAATTTCCATCCTTCTCAGACCGGGCTGCCAATTTCCCCATGCCAGGCACAGTGGCCAAAAAATGCACTACAGGACCTTGTCAAATCTGTATCAGCAGGAGAAGCAAAGGTAGAGAAACCACCTCAGGCCAAACTCGTTAACAGTTGTTTCATTAATCACAGTTTGTGTTTCAAATCCAAAGACAATCTGTCCAATTAGCATTAAAGCTCTGGCAGCCATGGGGAGACCTTTAGGAAAAGGCAATTTGACACAATTGCTAATAATGCTCACATTTAGAAAAGTGGCTCCCAAACATAATATTCTCCTGGTGACAGCCAGAGTCCTGTCCAAAGAGGGAGCACAGGCTTCAGGCACCTCCGCAATCTGACTCCTTCTCTCCACCCAGCCTCACTGCCCTGGATGCCCGTCACATGCCAGTTGCCTTAGCAAGACCAGTTTTCCAGAACACACCAGTGTCATTCACACCTCTGTACCCTTGTCCATTTGAACCCACAGCCTGTTGTCAACCCAAGTTCATGTGCCCAACACACAGTGAAGTCAAACAAACCAAAATGTTGGAGTTTGGAGCAGAGAAAGGTTTATTGCAAGGGTCAAGCAAGGACTATGGGGGGCTTATAACCAAAAGACCCAAATCCTCTGATGGCTTTCAGGGAAGAGTTTTTAAAGGCAAAATCTGGGGTGAGGGCTGCAGGGTGAGTGTCTTCTTCTGATTGGTTGGTGGTGAGGTAACAGGTGGTATTCTAGGAATTCTGTGCCTAGCTTGGAGTTACTATTCTCCACCTGGGTGGGGGGTCCTTAGTTCCTGTAGAAGAACTCGAATATAAGTATCAGATTGTTATGTATATCCACTGGAGGGGAGCTAGGTCTCTGCTTTATAGCTGCACTATAATTTATTGACTGCTTTTTTCTCCGGTTCTGCATTCCCTTACTTCCCTAATTAGGAACTGTTTGAATCTGCCCTTTGTAACTCAAGGAAGGCCTACACAGAGAAGGTTTTTGTACCCAGGAGGAACCCCCAGGGTCAAGCCCACATGCCTTCCTGATTATTCTGTGGTCTAGTCTAAGCTCCTCCATATTATATTTCCAGTAATACTTATTTCAACAAATAATTATTGAGCTGTGTTGAGACTTGGGTTTGAACCTCATTTCAATCAATCATCAATGTGGGCATGCTTTATGTTTTTATTTTCAAATAATACATATACACAGACAAAAACATTCTAATACTACAAAGGGCTATACAGTAAAACCTAAATCTCCCTTTCTCTCTAGCTACCAGGATCCTCCTTGAATGCATTCTCGGTTAATAATATTTTGTATTTTCTTCCAAAGATGTGTATACAAGAATATACATAAATAAAAATTTCCCCCCACACTAATAGTAATATATTAGGCACACTATCTTACCCCTGACTGAACAAAGTATCTGGGAGATTGTTCCATATCAGTACATATAAAATTTACCTCTCTGAGCATCAGTGCCTTTACAGGTGAAGTGGCATAATAAAATGATTCAAGTCTTGCTCTTGGGTGCCTGCTCTGGGTACATACCTACTCCCTGAGTGCACGGCACTTAGGACACTGTTTTATAATTGTCTGTTAGTACTTTGTGAAACTCTGGCAACCAATTATTGACATTTGTGGAGTGAATGACTGTGAATGTAAGGAACATTGTGGAGGTATGATAGTCACTTTTATGTGTCAGTTGACTGGGCTAAGGAAGGCTGAGATACCTGGTAAAACATTATTTCTGGGTGTGTCTGTGAGGGTGTTCAGGAAGAGTAGCATTTGAATTGATGGAGTGCATAAAGGAGGCCACCCTCACCAATGTGGGTGGGCGACACTCAATCCATCGAGGGTCTGAAGAGAACAGAAATGCAGAGGAAGGGTAAGTTTGCTCTCTTTGCCTGAGCTCGGACTTCCCTCTTCTGCCGAGGGACTTCCGTGCTCCTAGTTCTCAGGCCTTCAGACTTGGACTGGGAGGACCTAAATCATCAGCTGCTCTGATTCTCAGAACTTTACTTCAGACTGAGATTGAATAATGCCAGTAGCTTTCCTGGTTCTCCAGCTTGCAGGTGGCAGATCATGGGACTTCTAATAAATAATCTCTATCTATCTATCTATCTATCTAACTACCTATCTACCTATCTATCTATTTACCTATCTGGCATCTATCTGTCTGCCATTGGTTCTGCTCTCTAGAGAACCCTGACTAATACAGGCAGTTACATGAGATCACACATCAAGAACAGTACCTGGGACTTCCCTGGTGGCGCAGTGGTTAAGAATCCGCCTGCCAATGCAGGGGACACGGGTTCGAGCCCTGGTCCGGGAAGATCCCACATGCCATGGAGCAACTAAGCCCGTGCGCCACAACTACTGAGCCTGCGCTCTAGAGCTCATGAGCCACAACTACTGAAGCTTGCACGCCTAGAGCCCATGATCCCTAACAAGAGAAGCCACCGCAATGAGAAGCCCATGCACTGCAATGAAGAGTAGCCCCTGTTCACCGCAACTAGAGAAAGCCCGCGTGCAGCAACAAAGACCCAACACAGACAAAAATAAATAAATTAAAAAAAAAAAAGAAAGAACAGTACCTGACACATGGAAGGTAGGTAATATGAGATTCCTCTTCCTCTCCTCCTTACTTTCATAATCGGCACAGGCTTAACCGTACAACAGAGTACTGATCTTTATTCTCTCTTATTTACCAATGTGTGTGTGTGTGTGTCTGTCTGTCATGATCTCCAGATACACTGGAGGCAGAGAGGTGGACTGTTTAGAATGAGCACTAGGAAAAATGATCAGGTCAGGAAAGTTGTTCCTTCCTCACCCACCACTTCCCTAAGGAATTTTTGAATGGGAAAAGCATTAAGAGTTAGAGAGAAGCTTTGGTTGAGAGTCACAGTTGTACCAATTCCATGGAGCAATCCTATGACTTCCCCCAGGCTTTTGTCACTCATCTGCATAGTAGGAGTAAGGGATAGAGCCTGGGTAGGGTTACTGTGAAGTCTGAATCAGATGATGCATAGGAAAGCACTTTACAGGTGGAGTGGCTTTAAAAGTGACCGCATTACTGAGGGGATCATGCTTTGACACTGTTGCCTGGCTGCCTTCCCTACTTCTAACACATTCCTAGACCAGGAACCAGATAGCAAAATGTTCCAGGCAGATAGTAACAATAAAGATTCATGAAGAATTGCAACGTATTTTTTTGTGATCTGCCCATTTGTTAAAATTCCAATCTTTCTGTTCAGGATATGGTAAACAGGAGATTCCTGGGGCTGAAACAGGCAAGGGCTGGTCTCCAGAACCCCCAAAAAGTGACTGAAGGTCATTGGTGAGCAGTCCTTGAGGGAGTCTGAAGTATGGAAAGTAGAGAGAAGAGAGGCCACTGTGTCAGGAATACTCTTCTTATGGATAAACTGCTAGATCCGGCAGTTTCTAGCAAAGGTGGATAAAGACAATCTATTTTACAAGTGCTGGTTTATTGAGAAGTTGGGTGTCGGGGAAGGGAGGAAACTGCACAACTCTGAAACTGCCTAGGTACCCATGACTTAGCCAAGACACCTCAAATGTGGAATCTGAAGTTAATATATTTTCTGCCCTGGACAGGAAAGGCTCAGGTATTGCTGGGTGGGGTGGAGGGTCCTTTGGGAGAATCACACATGGAGAAGTAAGGAGGGATCAAAAAGGAAGCCTCAAGCATTGCTATAAACTCTCCCAGAGCCTGGCCTTTCTGGAGGGTCGGGCATCCCATTGCTCACTGGTAATTACCAGATGCATTCAGCTGCTCATAAGACTCTGATGTCAGAGGATGGTGCCTTCCTCCCCCCTCCTCTCTCCTCCTGCTGGCTGGCTCTCCCTGGGTGTCCTTGCCACTTTTTCTTCAGATTCTTGCTGGCCCTGGTGAGGCAGCAGACCAAACAGAGCTATCATCCTGTTGATTCTTTTCTCTTTTCCCCATGGAATCATTGAACTACACCTGGGGAAGGGGAATGGAGGGAAATGAAGGGGTCATTAGACACCAGGAGAGGAGGGGATGACCTTTGAGACAGTCTTTTCTGAGTGACACCTGAGCAGTCCAAGCCTGCAATTTCCTCCATGACTGTTCAGCCTCTTCAGATAAGTCCTCTAATGACAGTGTGGGCGATGGATGGAGACAGGGCACTTGAAGCTTAAAATATATGCCAAGGAGATATTAAAAGCCATAGAACTACCTGGGGGTGGGGAAAACAGGCAGGAGAGCAGAGGAGATGGGAGAGGAGTTCTGCTGCTTGTTGGTTAAGAGGCTGGAATTGTCTTTTGTTCATTCTTCTATTGTTCTGCACGCCATCATACTGATGCTTCATAACGCCTTCAGTAGCTCTCCACTTCCTCTCTATTTCCAAAGTCACCAGGCTAGCCTAAACCTTAATTGCTTTTCTCCTTGACAATTACAGTTATAGACATCCTGACTCCAGGCTCTGCCACTTCTAGTCTACCCTGTAGATGTCACCAGATTGAACATCCTAAAATATCACTTTAAACATGTTATTTTCCTGCTTAAAAATTTCAACGACTCCCCATTGTCTGCAAAGCAAAGGCTGAAAATCTTAGTCTAGAAATCAATGCTGCCAAGACCTGAGACATTTTGTGTCCACTGTGAAGGCTGCAACCAGATCTTATTCATCTATGAGAAAAAATAGGATTTATTCTTCATTGCTGACATATAATAAGCTCTCAGATGATCACTGTTGGATGAACACATTAATCAACTCCTTAATAGTGTATGGCACAGTGTATGGTAGGTACCCAAAGTCTTTGTTGAAGGTAAGGGTGAGGGGAGACAGGCAGGGAAGAAAGATGATGCTGAATTAAAACAGGCAGCTACACAGATAGATGGCAACTATGGTTATGGGCCTCTAGAATCAGAGCAAGGCAGTAGAAACTTTACAAAAGGAGTTAAGATAGGGATGAAGCAGAGGCTTAAGGCCATCTGAGGTTCAGACCAGATATCGGGAATGGAAGCAGACCAGAGAGGGAGACTGAGCAAGTTGAGGGACTACTAGTGGGCACTGTTTAAGAAGACAGGCAGTTATGGAAGCAAAGCTGTAAGTGGGGAGCTTGGGAGCCCAGGTAAGGGGACAAGGAGTAGTGACCCATCTGGATGAGGAGCCAGGAGCTCGGAGAGTTTGCACAGCAACCAGGATGTGCCGGATAAGTTTTAATAACCACTACTGCTTTCTACGGGTAGTCCTTCAATTTTGGATATTGTGAATGTCTCTGAGACTTGCATGACAGCTGAAAGACCCGTTTGTTGGAAAAATAAGTAAACCCATAAAATTTTACACATAATCACAGAGGTTGAGAGATTTCCCTGAAGCCAATCCCCAGGTTAAGAAAACCTGTTTCATGTAGTCTGGATACCTCACATTTACATTTTATCATCTATTAACTTGAAGGTTTTTATCATCCATCAATATGTTGAATCCTTGCAACTCTCTGAAATTGGTAATAATGTATTCCTATTTTGAGAAAACTGAGCTTTCTTGAGAAAATATGCCTTGTCCAAGGGAGAAGTAAGTAGCAACATATTTAGAGTAGAAGTCAGGTTTGCTGGTTGCAAGTTGAACGGTTTTTCCTATCATATGTTCACCCAACCAAGCTGTACATGAACCAGAAAACCCTTGTACAAGTATAGACTGAGTACCGGCTGTGTCAGGCTCTGTGCGAGGCACTTGGCATATACCGGGGAACAAAAACAGCCAATATTCCTACTTTTGTGGAGCTCCAGACCCACACTGAGGTCAGTGTTTTCCCAGCCTGAAAGCCTGGATCAGAACATATTCTGGTCATAACTGTTGATTCAGATGCTTAATGAAAAACTACAATCCAGCAGGCAGCATCCTAAGTACTTGTTGTCAAAGGTAGGGTTTTATGTCAGTTAGCACTGAACAAGTATGCCTCATCCCCCATCATGAGCTAATCACTAATTTTCATTTCTTTTTGTTGTTGTTGTTGTTCTTCTTCCATTAAAAACATTTTAAACTTGAAGTCTCTCTGTTTCCCATCTCAGCAAAAGAAATAAGGCCCAAGTAAGTCATCTAACGCATGGTTGTTCAGAAGAGGACTAATCAAAACCAGGTTGCGCTGGGAGACCCAGGGCCCCAGTACCAACTCCGTTGTTTGTGGTATTCCTTTTCCTTGGCCCTTAGCTTCCTCACCTGTAAAGAAGTCTGTATGCTTCTGTGCTCCTTCTTTGTCCTAAAATGCAAGGGATGCCTAAGGGCTTTAAGCCTGTCTGAGAGAAAACTTTTATAATTGCAAGGTGGTGAGATACAGATGGTGAGAGAAAACTCACCCCCGCAATTAGTAGCTGCCCACCTTGGCTCTGGGAACCAAACAGTTCTTAGCTGAGTGGGATGCAGGGGGAAGGAAAGGTAAAAGGCAGGACACAAGCTTGGTTTCTCATCAGAGAAGGAGCAAGACTCATCAGTGGGCTGGATTGGTGTGTGCAGTATGTCGTGGGCTGTATTTCCTTCTGAAAAGATCAGTGCACTGTCAAGCCAGGGCTGCAACATGGGGTCTCTTTAAAAGCAGACAGTCAGAGAGGTTGCCACCGAGCTGGAGAATGTGGGGCAAACTCAATTGATGGCATGTCGGGACAGAAAGGAACCTGATCACGTTTGTGCAATTCCCTCCTTCTATTTTGCACATAAAGGACACTGAGGTTCAGAGGGTGTGGTTAGGAGAGGTGACATGCCCATGGTCACAGAGCTTGCAGCCAGCAGGGCCATGACGAGAGCCCAGGAACTCCCCATTGTTGCCTAAAAGCAAACCTCCCCTTTGCTCTGCTTGTGGCCACCTTTAATGAAATGATTCTTTTTCTTCCATCTGCTACTTGCTTAGCATCTCAGAATTAATAAAATGTGATAGTAACAGTTATCCCTTCTTGACGGCATGGAATCTGACACTTAAAAATTCAAGATGTGACTCATCAAATCTCTAGGTATGTTTTTAAGAGTTATTTTGTAAATGATTAAGTGTTTATAATGAGAGTTGACAAAATTATACCTTTGGTTTGGATTTTCAGTTTAAATACACTCTCCTCCATTCTTTTTCTTCTTCACTCTCCACCTGGCCTGAGTTCTCTCTCCAGTGGAAATAATGAGAATCTCTCTCCCTGCTTGTACCTAAAATATCTCACTGAATTCTCACAATGGTTATTGCCCCCCACCCCATACAATGCCTTACCCTTCTGGACTGATTTATACCCTACGCCCACACCCTCGCCAGCCCCACCCTGATCTATTGGAACATCATTATTGGTGAAAGCAATCCAGGCAGGCTTGATAGCAAAGTAACCCTCAGCAAATTATTCAACCTCTCTGTGCCCAGTTTGATTTTCTGGAAAATGGAGATAGAAGTAATTTTTAACTCTTAGGTTATTGTAGGGCTACATATAAAAATAATTCCTACTGTTTCTCCAACACCTGTCTGTGCCACAGGAAGCCCTTTACACATCTTATTTAATTCACTTATCATAACTGTTCTCATTACTACCTGCATTTTACCGCTGAGAAAACAGGACCAGAGAAATCCCAGAATTGCCCAGGGGGCAGAGCATTTGAATAACAAGTCTGTCTAACTCACAGAACCATACCTTTCTCTAGCTCACCACATGGGTTACTAGGTAGCATTGGTTCTCAACCTGGGTGACTCTGCCCACCCACCCCCAGAGGACATCTGGCAATGACTGGAGATAATTTTGGTTTCACAGCTGGGCAGAGGTGCTACTGGCATCTAGTGGGTAGATGCCAGGGAGGCTGCTAAGCTTCCTACGATGCACAGTGCAGTGCCCTACAAGGAAGTGCCCAGCTCCAAGTATCAATAGTGCCAAGACTGAGAAACCCTGCTGTGTGGCATCCCATCATATGAACCTACCATAATGTGTTCTGCTGGATGGACATACTACGATGCATACGAATGGCCAAGCACATAGCAAACCTTCAGTAAATGCCAGCTATCCTTGTTAGTATTGCTGCTTCTACACATAGTCCACACTTTGCCTCTCCTCTTTTGAGGTTACTCCTGATACCTGCTAAACAGAAGTAGCAGTTCCCTCATCTCTTTCAAAAACTGCTTACTTTCTTTAGTATTTGATACCATTTATTATAGTCATTTAAACATGTTCTCTATCCTCTTTAATAAGTTGCCAGTTTCCCAAGGGAAGCAGTTGTGTTTACTTTCTTTTGTATCTCCCCATGTATTTAGTACAGCGTCTGGCCCATACTCATTGAATTTGAGAAACTGGACATTTTTCTGAGGAAAGGAAGGCAGGAACTATTATGCCTATTTTATAGCTGAGGAAATAGGCTCAAAGTAACCAAGTTATTTACGGCTGTATGACTTATAAATGACGGGGCTTGTACTAAGAGCTTACC
The DNA here is from genome assembly GCF_963455315.2 of Globicephala melas. Taxonomy (NCBI): domain Eukaryota; kingdom Metazoa; phylum Chordata; class Mammalia; order Artiodactyla; family Delphinidae; genus Globicephala; species Globicephala melas. The sequence continues at coordinate 17,027,490 of NC_083319.1, read as the reverse complement.
TCCAGTCCAGCATTAGCTTGTTTAGCTGCTATTTATGTCATCAATTACAAACCACCAGAACTGTAGCCCATTCTTTTAGAAAGAAGTTTCTAAGAGAACCTTTGGATTCAACAAGAAAATTGATAAGGAAATAAGTTCCAATGTGCATCTGATCTGGAGATGCCTGTTGTGGTGTCCACAAAACAGAGCTGGAGAGAGCCTACCACGAAGGTCAATCCATGGAGAAGATACATGGCAGGGAGTCCAGGCACCTGGATACGAGGCCGGAACTTGAATTAGCTAGTGGTGCAGCGCTGGATAAGATATGGTGCCTCCTTGCTCCTCACTTTCCTCATCTGTCAGACAGGGACTTTATGCCCATCCTAACAAGCCCACAGGTTGCTCTGAGGAAACGGATGCCACATACAGTTAATCCTCACTATTCATAGTAGTCATGTTCCATAAAATCACTGCAAACGCTGACCCGGTGAATACTGAACCACTGCTCCTAAGGGAGATATCCGTAGGGTTGCTGTGAGCCTCTGATCACATTTTCATCAACCAATCAGTATATAAACTTGGTTTATGTGTATTCCCTTTAAAGACACCTTATTTAATATTCACTGTCAATTCATTAACATTGAACTTACAGACAACAGCCCTATAACTCATGCCTGAACAAAGCTGATTTAACACATCTATTTTCTAAGTAAGGTACATTAGAGCCTTCTTGAGCTTAGGTACCCTAGAGAGCATTTTAACACTATGCTTAGGTATCGTTTCAAACAGTGAAATCATCAACAAAAGCACAAAAATGCAACAAACATGGCAGCAAATGTACTACAAAAAGGACACTTTATAGGATGAAACTGAATTAAGATGGGAAAAAGAGTATAAGAAAGAGTGGATATATGTATATGTACTACTGATTTACTCTGTTGTACACCTGAAGCTAACACAACATTGTAAATCAACTCTACTCCGATAAAAATTAGAAAAAAAAAATCGTTCTAAAATCAAAAAAAAAAGAAAAAGAAGGCAGGGCATCACCCTGTTTGATCTCAGCTGGGAACGTGCATGTCAGAATACAATTCTTCACTACTCTGCACATGTCTGTGAATGACCATGAAAGCATGTGAGTATTGACCTGGGGTTACAGATGAGTTTTAGAAAGTAGGAGAATTTAGAAATTGAGTCCATAAATAATGAGGATCGACAGCATGTAAGTTTTAAGAATTGGGGTGTTAATATGAGAACGATGACAGGTAATTCACAAGAGCAAAAAATTTTAAATGGCCAATGAACATAGGAAAAGATGTTCAACATCACTACTCATCAAGGAAATGAAAATTAAAACCAAAATGGAATACCACTGGACATCCACCAAAATGGCCAAAATGTAAAAGACCGATAGTATTAAATGTTGACAAAGTTGCGGAACAATGGGAACTCCAGGTATTGCTGATGGATGTACAGAGTCAGTACAACCACTTTGGAAAACTATTTGGTAGAATATACTGATGTTGAATATATGCCAATGTTAAGGCCCAAGAATTCTACTCCTAGATGTATACCCAACAGAAATGTCTACACATGTTTACCAAATTACATGTGTATGAGACAGTTATCTCTGATTGCCTAAGAGATGAAAGAAACTAAATGTCCATATAATAGAATTAAAAAAGCATGACTAAATTCACAACGGAATACTGTACAACAGCAAGAATGAAGGGACTACAGTTACACTCAGCAACATAGATGACTCTCATAAACACAATTTTAGGCCAAAGAAGCCAGACATAAAAGAGAGTATACACTGTATAATTTCATTTATATAAAGTTCAAAAACAGGCAACATCTATAGTGCTGGAACTCAGAAGAGTATTTATTCTTGGGGCAACAGTGACTGGAATGGGCCTGATGGAGGAGGCTGGTGACATTCTGGTCTTGATCTGGGTAGTTACACAGCATCCTCACTTTCTGCACACTTATGAGCTGTGCACTTTTCTATGTGTACTTTATACTTTAATAAAACTTGAAAAATAGATTTTTATAAGTGGAGGTAGAGACAAAACACTCAATGAACACGTACTATGTGTCAGACATTTTACTAAGCATCTCATTTAATCTTTGCAACAGCCCATGGGTTTTCATAGCTTGCCTAATAATAAAAATCACAGATAGCACTTGCTAAAATTAGAAAATCACCAGATCTCACTTCAGGTCTTATGAGTTAAAATCTTTAAAGGATGGTACTGGAACAATAGCCATTTAAATAGATGATTATATAATCAGCCATTGACATATATTGACTGGTATGTGTCCTGAGGAGTGAGTTTGATATGATGTTTAACATATAACATGAACATAAATGGTAGCTCTTTTTATTTTTAGGTGGTTGCCTCCATTATATAGATGAAGAACCAAGGTGCAGTGAAGGAAAATGATTTATTTAAGGTCACAGCTGGAAGCAAATAATTTACATGTTATCTTACTTTAATAACCAGTCAGGGGAGTAAATTCCATTATGTTTATCTTACCCAGGAGCAAACTGTAGCTCCAGGAACTTAAGTAACTTGCCCAAGGACATTTAGCCAGGAAATGGTGGAGGTGGAGCCAGGTCAATCTAACTCAGGAAGCTCTGATGGATTCATTACTCATAGGTTCTGCCACAGGTTAGGAGGGGTAGAAGAAAGGCAAATCCAGGAGCACAGAACACAGACTTTATTATCTTTACATTTTGTATGCCCGGTCTTTAATATACACTCTCTTTCCTTTCCTACTGAGTATTGTCACCTCTGAGCAATTAGGGTAGGCTGCATACTTCCCTGGTTCCATCTTTAAATAGAACATGACAGGGGGAAGGGAGATGATAGGATGCTTGGGTGATGCGACCAGTGTCTAGGATAGTTGTAATCTGTGTCATTTACTCACACAGATAATATATCTTATTTGGGCTGCTGTCATCACTGATTGGTGAAGCTAGAAGGCAGCCTTACCACAAATTTGGGGAAATTCTTTAGTCTTTTTGGAAGGTAGCTCTTGGAAAATCCCTGTTTGAAACAGAGCTTTCTCTTGTCCTTTTTTGTGGCTAAGTAATACCTCTGAGAGTCAAGGTGGTGGCTAGAAACTATTTTGCAATGTCAGATGTCATGAGCACTGATTCCTCACTATTGTCAAAGAGCAAGAATGTTTCTGTCTCAGGTTAGAGTGAAGAGGGTGATTTTTGACCCATTTTGCTCATAGAGTAGAATAATTTTCAGTCTCACTGCCTACAACTTTTACTAGTTCACCGTCATTTGTTAAAAATCAGGACCACATTTCATTAGTGGGCAGGGTCTTCATACCTTAAAGAAAAGAAACAGACCCTGACCTATTTTTTTTCCCCCTTCCTGTACTTATATGTCATTCATTTCCACTAACCTGTGTTTATCTAGTTGAAAGAACCAAGACTTCCTCCTTGAGTAGGAGGTGAGGAATTTCTACTCTGTTCTCTATAGCCTGTTTTGGAGCTCTGGATATAGGCTGCACAGTTTAGGTCGCTTTAACACTAGAGACCGTGGAAAAATGGGAAAACGTATTCTCTCTTGTCTGTCTTGCTCCTTTTTTTAATTCTATGACACTGATGGATGTCATGTTGACTTAATTTTAATGACATTGCAAGGCCAAGATCCTAACCTTAAATAAAGCTTCAAGGGGAATGAGTTAGAAACGCTACTGAAGACTCCAGTCCAGCTTTTGTTAAGAAAGTCATAATTGGTTTTTTGCTTGCCTACTGCTCATGTGCATATAAATTGCCTAGCCAGAGGACCATCTGTTATATGCTCATATCCCACCATCACTGTAGTCATCTCATTTTTATCACTGTCACCATAATTATCTTTATGCTCAACAGTAGAAAGCTTTGACTACTACTAAAAGCCTTGACCACTGCTGACTGATATCCCACCATGGCAGCAGCATCATGCTTGGTATATTGAGTAGTGCCCAGAGGCACAGACCTCTCTGTCATTCAGACATGACTGACATCGTCCAGCCTGCACCCCACTCTTCCTTTCAGGGGATTATTCACAATGCAAACAGATCATGTTTACTTACAGTTCTGGATGAAACACAGGATGACAAAGATCTCTCAGTGCTTATGCAATCCCACCTTTTCTGGGAGGCTCCTAAACAGATAGATGTGCTGAGCTTTCAGCTGGGAGAAATGGAAAACCAACCAGACTTGGAGTCAGAAAAACCAACTGCAGCCATTTTTCTAACATTCTGGCTTTGATCAAATATTCCAGTTTTGCTTCGAGCCATTTTGCACCTAATCATTTAACTCACATGTGGTGGGGAAAGGTACTTTAATCGATCATGTTTTAGATGCACTGACATTCAGCCCAAATATTCTGGCCTTGTAAGAACAGTCCAATTTCCCAATGCCTGCAGGCAGTTGCTAAGCTGTTGCCCTGTGTTCCAGAGAGGGGAAAAGTATCCCTTTGTGTAAGAGACAGAAATTCCTAAATCCAGGGGATGGGGAGGAAGAGGAGGGGGAATAAGAGAAGGAAGAGAAAGAGGAAGAGGAGGGGGAGGCAGAGGGGAGCGCCCCAAACCCTTTGTGCCCTGGCTCAGCTTTTTCATTCCAGAATAGGGGTGGGGCTGGGGGAGTCATCTGGCTGAGGGGTGAGGTGATAAATGCAACCAGGGAAAACGTCTAATTAAGAGACAGCTGGGGACTTCCCTGGTGCTGCGGTGGTTAAGAATTCGCCTGCCAACGCAGGGGACATGGGTTCGAGCCCTGGTCCGGGAAGATCCCACATGCCGTGGAGCAACCAAGCCCGTGCGCCACAACTACCGAGCCTGCGCTCTAGAGCCCGCGAGCCACAACTACTGAGCCCGCGAGCCACAACTACTGAGCCCGCGCGCCACAACTACTGAAGCCCGCGCGCCTAGAGTTCGTGCTCCACAACAAAAGAAGCCACCACGATGAGAAGCCCGCGCACCACAATGAAGAGTAGCCCCTGCTCTTGCCGCAACTAGAGAAAGTCTGTGCACAGCAACAAAGACCCAACGCAGCCAAAAATTAATGAATTAATTTTTTAAAATGTTAAACGAAAAGAGGCAGGTTGGCACAAAGGACAGAACATTGCCTTTGAAAACAGACAGAGAGAGATTTGAGACCTGGCTCTATCACTAATCTGTTGTTGTTACTTTGGACAAGTTTCCTCACTTCTCAGTTTTCTCAGCTGTAAAGTGGGGATAAAATCTTGATCTTTCAAAGGTTGCTCTATGGATTATAGGTAATGTACCTCATATAGGTGCTAGCACATTGCTTGGCTTTCAATAAAAGACAATTACTAGCATTCTTTAATTCTAGATATTGAATAGATACAAAGATATAAAGATAAATAGGATACACAGTTGGTTCTCTAGCTGTTCACTCTGTAGGAAATGAAATGTCATGTTTCCTGGATACCATTAATAAATGTAGACTATAAATCCATGTTTGATTACAGCATCGCAATTATTCCCATCTTCCAAGGAGATAGCTTGAAGTTATCTCAACTCTTCTCCATCCCTTTATCCCCATATCTGATTATTCACTAATTCCTACCGCTTTCATTGTTAAAATATTTCTCACATCAAAACCTCTTCTTTCTATATCTGTTCTTACTACCCTTGCCATAGTTCTGAACCTAATCTTCTCTGTCCCAGGTTGTTGCAGCTTTTCTTAACTGAGTTCTTCTAAACATTTTCCACATTACTTTGTTTTCCAAGCAAGTTATTTTTTTGAAATGGCTCAAATTCTAATCCATGCTTGATTATCCTATATTGTTTACTAAGCAGGGTTTTCTAGTTTTTCTTGGTAGCCAGGATCGTCAACCTTTTGGTTCTAACCTCCCTTCCTACTGGTGGATCTCAAGTGACTGTGCTCTCCAGGGGACGTTTTTGGTTGTCAGGACTGGGAAGGGGGAATGTTATTGGCATGTAGTGGGTAGAGGCTGAGGGTGCTGCTTGACATCCCACAATGCCCACACACCACACAGAATCATTCAGCCCAAAATGTCAATACGCCAGGACTGAGAAAACTTGCTTTACACCTGAGGTAATCAGAACAAGGCTGGAAACAGAAACAGTAGGTGTGATTGCTGGTTAACAGATGGCAAGTTGGGAGAAAGCAGGATGGAGTGTGAGAAAGCAAGAGGAGAAGTTCAAGAACGATGTGCCCTTCTTACACATGATTTGCTCCACAGAAGGAAATGGGCATGAATGATAAAGACATTGAGCTGCACTGGACATCTGGGTATAGGGGAACCCTCAGGAGAACACTGGGCAATGCACACGTGAGGCAGCAGGTTTGGGAAAGGAGATGAATGTTGCATTTTCTCTAGGGCACCTCCTAGACAAAGTACATGTGATAAATAGGCTCATCTCTCTCTCAGAGGTAGGAATAGAGATTTTTGATATGTAAATGCAAAAATACATAAAAATAATCTCTGGAATTACACTTTATATCATTGAAATATGAGACCAAATTAATTCCAGTAACAGAAACTGAATGAGAACAATGATGATAATACTAACAATTATAATAGTGATTTAGATTCATATGTCACTTTTAACCTGAAGAGTTTGATGAAATAAAGAAATCATAATTAAGTTTCTATAGCGATATAAGAAACTGTGTGATAAAACCTTTAGTGATGTTATTTTCAGATAAAATATAAATTTCTAAAGTTCCAGAGGCAAGGCAGTGAAAAGTGTTTTTGTTTTTGCAATAAGCCACTGAATGTGAGATAATTTCAAAGGAGGATTTAATGATAAGATTTATGCAGTAAAGATACCAAGAGGGCCACAGACACACACCTTCACTTTCTTAGGTTGCTGTGGCTGATTTGCACTTGTATTAGGACGTCGGTGAGGTGACATGCATAATTAATCACTAATATTATCATTAATATCTCTTAATATAGAAGACGGATCATGGTGTATCTAAATTGCACCCTGCCTCAGCTGTTACTTTATTAAAAAGCTGAGGCCAACAGTCAGAGAGAAATATTAATGGCATGCAATTTAGTTTAAATCTTAGTTTGCAAAGAGATCTCAAAAATAATTGTATGTTTTGCCAGGAGGAATACCTGTTATGCAAAAACTGTTTTGGACCAATTCCCTTGCTCTTCAGATCAAGTGAATGTCTGTTCCATATTAACATGTTTTTTTGGTCTCAGGTTGTCAATAAGACCATTAGAGAACATTTAGCTTCAAAGACCGAGACGGCACAGTAAAGATACAAGTGTAAAGTACAGGGTGAAGCGAGGAATTTACTTTTAACCTCATGGAGGATTGGACTTTAATGAGACACTACTTTAGGTCTGACATGGGAGGTTTGCAGCAAGGAAAAAAAAAAGTTGAATGTGATTATTAACCTGATCTTGTCTTTACAAGATGCTTTCTAAGTGACTATAGCTTACATTTGGGCAATACGGTGGAGCACCTACATATGGAACACCTACATGTGGGCTATTTCATTTGACGTTCACTGCAACCTAGCCATCAGGCAGGGCAGAAGTTACCATCCCCATTTTACAGATTACGAAACACATCATTCAGAAAAGACAAGTGATTTCTTTAAAGTCACCCAGTAAAATACCTCCTCTTTACAGCCTTATCTAAAGCAGGATTTTTTTTTTTAACTAGTGACTACTACAGTCTCTCCTAAACTTGGTATTTTAAAATATGTTTAAAAAGTATTTTACATTAAGAAAGTATTACATGGTTTGTATTCTGTTTCCAAATATATTATCTCATTTGATCCTCATAACAACCCTCCAAGCTAAGCATTATTATCTCTAATTTAAAGATGAAGCCATAGGTGTTCAAAAAGTTTAAGGGCTTTGCCCCAGGTCACCATTTTAAGGACATGGCTGGAACTCAAGCCCATGTGTTGAGTCCAAATTCAAGGTGAGTTTCTACTATATCTATTCTGAAATGCAGCTTAATTGTTAGTGGATGTCAGATTCCTAGGACTATTTGACTTTCAATGAGACACTTGGAACTCCAGTGTCTTTAAAGAACCAGCCAGATGAATCCGTCATATAGAAATTTCAGGTTCTTCCAGGGATAGAGGAAGGACTTCATTTTTGGCTAGGCTGCCTTCCCAAATGCCATAAACCCTAGCGTGTGAGCAGCTGTGCTTAGGATATCCTAATGAAAAAACTGTCCCATCTGATTCCACTGTCCAAATGGAAAGAAATACAAAGAAGTTAAACATGAAAAACAAATGTCTAGCAAACCTTTGTTTCTGGGAGACCGGAGTAGGGGGAGGCTATGAAGAAGTAATTTATCATTTTAAAGGTAGCTGTGTCCCTTTAAATGCAATCTGTAATGACTTATGACTCCAGCGACCCTTCTTGATTACTGCCTGTTGCCATTCATTATCACCATGGAAACAGCATTGTTGCCAGCTGTGTGCTTTGTGGTGGGGTGGAGGCGGTGCTATTGACTGGGGACAAGAGGCTAGTACATGTGGGACTCTGGATTTTTAGGACTCTTTTTTTCAAGAGGAAAGAAATTGAGGGTACATGGATCCATTCTTCCCACAGCAGGCCCCTAGGTGAGGTGTAATCCACAGGGGAACACCAGACCAGATGGTCTCAATGCCCTTGCCTCTCTCTGGGAAGAAAATAAGATGAGATCGGAATCACTCCAGTCTGGATGATAATCTACCAGGTGGCAGAAGGCATGAGGAAGGGGCAAACCATGTGCAAATCTCATTAACACAATTTCTCATGGAGACTCTTCAAGCATGCAAGCCAATCTTCTCTGCTGCCTTGTTCCTAAGCCTCTAGTGTATTCATCTCCAAGAGTGATCTGCAAAATCCATCCAGCCTCCCCCTCCCTGACTCAGTCTTAATTTCATCCCCATCTTCCTTCTATTTTGGTTTTCTGCCCCTCTCTTTGCTCTTCTTGTATGTGACCCTTCGCCTTTTATGCCTGCCTGCTTTCTCTCATCTCCCCTTCCCTATCTAAAGAATGATGTTAGCAAGATAGACTGGGAAAAGAAAGAGACAATCTATTCCAACCTCCTCCTGTTATAGACAAGAAAACTGGCATCCATAGTGGTTTCAGGAACTCCCCAAAACCACTCAGAGCTCTCTTGGCAGCCTCAGTACTAAAGCTCGTGTCTCTGAATTCCCAGCCCACTGCTTCCTCTAGCATATGGGCTTTTGCTCTATCATATTTTCCCCTCACTTCTTAGGCTAATTCTCTGCCACACAGAAGTACAGTCAAATCTCAACTCTAGGCCAATTATTATTTAATGCAGAATAATCCTTGCTTTCACGGAGTGTTTTTCTCGGCAGAACTTGGTTTGCCCCAGAGACTTCAGAGGACTCATTCTCATGAGATACTCAAGTTGGAGGGGTGCAGGGCCAGGATGGCTTAGTCATCTTTCTACTTTATTCAGAGTGAGCGTTAAAGTCCCAGGACATGGAAAGGCTCGAAATGGGTATATAAAAAAGTGCTAGAAAAATCAGAATATTGCACTCTGCCCTGCTGAACTCTGCTTGAGCTGCAGGCTGCTGGGGGAATGAGAGACACCATCTCTGGGTTTGCTGCAAAAATGTTTCACACAAACGTTATTTGGTTAGCAAAGGAATTTTTTACACATGACATTCCATTCAACTTCCAAGATCTCTGGAGAATGCCCACAATCAATGTCTGGTGTTAAGACAGAGGTAGGCTGGTAAAGTAGAAAGGATAAAGAACCTGGAGACTGTTGACCTGGACCCCAGTCCTGGCTCTGCAGCCAAGCTTGCATTGAAGCTGTGATTAAACCCCTTCCCCTCCTGGACCTCTATGTCTTTGTTTGTGATGTCAGGTTGTAGGCCAAGGTTATCTATCCTCTAGGACACCTTTTCCAACTTCAGCCTAATTGTAATGATAGTAGCAGAGGCAGGATTGCTACCCTTTATTTAGCCCTACTGTGTACCCAGCAACTTTGCAAGCATCATTATCCCATTAATGCTTATAACCTCTCACATAGGTAGGAACTGTTATCCCAAATTAGAAATAAGGAAATGGATTCAAACAGATTAAGGATCTTGCCTAGGGTTATTACATACTAATTTAAACAGCAAAACTAGGATTCATGCCCAGGTCTGTTGGTCCAACACCACTTTACCAAATGACAATGTCTTTGAAAAATCTATGATTTTGCTATCATTTCTGACTTTTTAAAAGCCACATATTCATTTATTCAATGAATATTTATTGTGTCTAATACATGCAATTTTTTCTTTGTAATACTTTTATTTCAGGCTTACACAAAGGAATGAATATCACCTCTCTTGAAAGTAACTAGTCTCTTTGATGGTACTCTGATATTATTTTAGCCACTCCAGCTTTTGTTTGATTAGTATGGTGTATCTTCTCTCATCCTTTTACTTGTAACCTATTTGTGTCTTTATACTTAAAGCATATTTCTGGTAGACAGTATACAACTGGGTCCTGTAATTTTATCCATTCTGACAATCTCTGCCTTTTAAATGGAATATTGAGACAACTTATATTTAATGTAATTATTAATATGATTTGGTTTAAGGCTGCTACTTGCTATTTGCTTCATATTCGCTTGATCTGTTTCCTGTTTCCTCTTTTCTGATTTCCTTTGGGTTAGTATTTTTCATGATTTTTTCTTATCTCTTTTGTTGGTTTATTAGATAAGGCTCTATGCTGTGTTATTTTAATGGATGCTTTAGGGTTTATACTATAACTTATCACAGTCTATTTTCAAATGACATTATATCACTTTGCATATAGTATAAAAAGCTTATATTAGTATGTTTTCATGTCTCTCTTTCCTGACCTTTGTTTTTTTTTTTTCTCATACATTTTATTTCTAATTATGAACCCCAAAATACATTACTATTTTTGCTTTAAATGGTCATTTATCTTTTTTATGGCTGTATTTTTTTAAGAGCAGTTTTAGGGTCACAGCAAAATTAAGAGAAGGAATAACATGCAACTTTTAAAAAGCAGGGGATACAGTGATGAACAGAAGAGACAAAGCCCCTGTCCTCCTGAAACTCACGGTCTATTTTATGTATTCAGGGAACTGTAATCAGATAAATATGCACGTAACTTTAGGTAGAAATCAATGTTCTGAAGAAAAAAAATGGATGATGGGATAAAGCCAGTTTAGGTGGCTTCCCTGAGCAAGTGATATCTAGGCTGAGACCTGAAACAGAAGGACAAATCAGCTATTCACAGAGCTGGGGGAGAAGGGTGGCAGGTAGGGAGGAACAAGAACAGAGTCCTGCGGAGGGAAGGAGCTGGTATTTCTGAGGGAGAGCAAGTGGAGTGGAGATGAGGGGGTATGAGTTCTGGGGAGCAATGCAAAGGGCGAAAGATGATCTGGCCAGAGCTGTAGACAGGAACCAGATGAGCACAGCCTTGAAAGTGCTGTGAGGTCATACAGCTCCCTTTTAAGTGTGAGGAGACATCAAAAGAATGTAAACATGTATAACCAAGATGTATGTATGGGAATACACACTCTCTAGAGTTTAAACATGAAATGGTTTTAAATCTTTCAACACTTACCTCAACTATACTCTATGTAAGTTTCATTAACAACATCTTTTGGTCTTGCTCCTTTGCTTCTGAGCCATTTTCATATATTAGAGCACTCTAGCTGTACTACTGAATTCTTAGCCCTGGTTACTTTAATGCTAATCTAAAACTCTCTTTAAGATTTTGTCTTCTCACCTCCCCAGTGCAGACTAGCTCTATCCAAGGCTCTAGCATAGGGGCCAGAAATGTTTTTCTGTAAAGGGGCAAATGGTAAACATTTTAGGCTTTGCAAGGCCATATGTTCTCTGTCGCAACTACTCAACTCTGCAGTTATAGTGTGAAAGCAGCCATAGACAATACAGAAATGTGCGGGCGTGGCTGTGTTCCAACAATATTTATACACAGTGAAATTTGAATTTCATGTAATTTTCAGATGTCTTGAAATTTTATTCTTCTTTTCATTTTCATTTCTTTTCTATCTTGGCTTATAGGCCAAATAGAAACAGACAGGATAGTTTTGCCTTCTCTGGTGATTTGGAGTTAGAGGAGGTATATGAAGTATATGGTCCACTTTTTATACAAAATTTATCCCTCCTCTATTTTTATGTCTTCCATCTGGTGAACAGAGCCAGGGATGATAGAAGTCTTCTATGTGCCGACCCATGGTCCTTTTGCTGTATTTTCACTGTTGGCTGTCACCCTTCTTTAGGCTAACATTGAATGGGAGTAGCAGAAATTGTCAAGACCGGTCCGTATCCCCTCAGCCTATATCTTTTTCATTGACTAACTTCCAACTGCCAGAACCTATATCTCTTTGCTTGATAGTTTTCCTTGGCTTCCAGAGCACCCTCTTCTTATGCAGTAGTAGGTTGGAAGTGGTAGGGAATATTCCTCAAGAGCAGCCCTCAAATATTCCTCAAACAATGATTGACAGGAGAAGGCAGATACAACTCCCAGCTCCCTCTCCTCCAGGATTATCCTAAGGATAATCCACATTGGCCTTAGCAGGATTTAGATACAGTTGTCCTCAGTGGCAACTTGCTTGATAACTCATTCTTTATTCGTTGCCTCCGTTTCACTTCCTTACTCTCTTACAGATGTTTTTGAGGATCACCTCCCTAATAAAGTACTTGAACTTGAATCCTTGCCTGAAGGTCTGGTTCTAGGGGAATACAAAACAAGATAATGGGCATCTAGACTCTCTGTGTCAACCAGTGTCCAATGCTGGTCCCCTTTTAAGACACATAATGAGAGCTTTGGAGGTCTTCAGTGGGATCTGTCTGTGAATGGTTAGATGTGAATGTTGCCTTCAAATATCTGAGATTTATCATAGAGGAAGGATCTGATTTAAACCCACATGGCTCTAGAGGACAGAAATAGGATAATCAAATAAGCATTATGGGAAGTATAGCTCAGATAAGAAAGAGAGTTTTCATTGTCATAGTTATCATGAATTAACTTGGTCTACCTCATGAGTCAGTGAGCTCCTAGTCTATGGATATATCCACATGAAATTTGACCAGTGACTTCTTGGTAGGGATATTAAAGAGTATGCAGGCAACTGACTGAAGTTAGACCTGCATAAGCATTAAGATTCCTTCACACTCTTGCATTCTTGCATCTGGGGATTAAATAAAGAAACCTCGAAGCACTGGGAAAGGCAAACAAACCAAATGTCAGGAATTGATACATCACAGAAAAGAAACTTTATCCAAATTGTGATGACTGAGTTTAGGAAATTGTTTCTTATCCAAAAACTCATAACTCATTTCACAAGATAGTTTCCAAAGGATCCTGAAACTGTTGATGTGGAGAACGGTGACTCATAGCCCAGTCTGACACCTCTTCATACCTGAAGAGAAATTTATCCAAGTTGAACAACCATAATGTCCCCTAGGAAGAATTATGGCACCATTACCCTGCCCTCCAGTGGCTCTTTCTCCTCTCTTCCCAGAGAAAACTAAGCAAAAATAAAATATTTTATTGCTCTCAAAGTCATGTCAAATATTTATTGGGGCAATTCTCTAGTTGTCACCACCAATTGCAAACCCTGGTCATGTTATAAATCTTATTAGTGTCGTACTCATGAAAGAGAACAACCTGACTTGGGCACTTGGTTAGCAGGTCTTTCTTACTCCCTACAGAATGGGATTCTAAAATTTCATGTGGAAACTGGCAAGGGTAATTAATGGAGATTAGGAATTGGCCAAAACGTACAAGAAAGCTAATGAATCATTTAGAATCTTAAGCAACGGAGTGAGAGACATTTCAGAGAATGTCAGAGCTAAATCTTGTGTTTCAGTGTTGAGGGGAAGGAAGAAAATAGCACATAAGCCATGGTATCAGCTGACCAAAGTTCTTGTCTCAATTTTGTTCCTATTTCACTAGGAAACAACAAGTAAGTAGATTCCCTTCACTGGGTTTCATTTTTTTTTCATTTTTAAAGTAAAGGGATTGAAACATTGACTGCTAAATTCCCTTCAGGTTTAAAATTGTGATTTATAGCTGCATCTATTATTATTCTTTTCCAAAGTATTTTTCCTATACATTCACTCAGTAATGTGAGATGAATATCCACATGCCAAGTGTACATATAAACACATATATGTTTATATATATACAAACTTGTGTATATATTGTTTACATACCTGTTTGTATATGTATGTAGATGCTTGTTCGTATTCATATAAATATACACTTATAAGTAAATATACACAATCATGTATGTGTGCATGTGTCTCTGTACATACACACAAATATAACAAGCGTATATGCATAAAAAATAAGAAAGCAGAATGAGGAATATCTAGTGGAGGGATATGATTTCAAAATAAGTTAGATGTGGGAAAAGAATCACTTCATTTTCATCAGTTGAAGAAGTCTTCCTGGAAGAAGTAGAATTTTATTAATTATTTTATGAGGTAGTGTTAAATTCTAGATGGATTGATGGTGATGGGTCATGTGTGGTCATGCCATTTGCACAAATAATATCTTGAGAGCAGACTTGGATCTGAGTGGGACAATCCTTTTAAGATGGCATTAAAGTCATCATGACAATGGCCATGGGCAGGGATTTTTCAGTTGGATTAGTAGACCATTTCAGTATTAGCTATGTTTCAGCAATCTACTATTTTCACCCAAGTGCTAGAAATACATGGAAATTAGGAAAATAAGTAAGGTATATTAGGAAAGTAAGTGATAGAAAAATGAGGCATGGTGTCTGCTTTCAAGAAGCTGACAACATGATGAGGAATAAAGATTAAACAAAGATGTATTTATTAAAATGTGTACTAAGTTAAGAGTAACAAAGAAGAGGTGGAGAAGGAAATAAACACAGAAAGAACAGAGAGCATGAAAAGCCTGATGGCAAGAAACAGAGACAACTGGGTGAGCCTAGACCAGGAGTCCCCAACCCCCAGGCCACAGACTGGTACCGGTCCGCAGCCTGTTAGGAACCGGACTGCACAGCAGGAGGTGAGCGGCGGGCGAGTGAGTGAAGCTTCAACTGCCGCTGCCCATCACTTGCATTATTGCCTGAACCAATTGTCTTCCAGGAAACCGGTTCCTGGTACCAAAGAGAAGGTAGAAACATCAGATTGTGAAAGACTTAAAAACAGTGTTAAAGACATTGGTGTTTATAATGTTTTATGCAGAGGGGTGACATGATCTTAATCTGCATCTACTGGAGAATACCTTGGAGGAAGACTAGACTGAAAATAGGGAGACAGAGAGGCTATTACAGTCATCCAAGTGAGAAAAGGGGAGAACCAGAGGTATGAAAGTGAGGATGAAGAAAAGATGGCTCTCTTAGTTCCTGTGGCCACTGTAACAACGTACCACAAACTTGGTGGCTCAAGGCAACTCTGAGAGTTCTGGAGGACAGAGGTTTGAAATCATGGTGTTGGTAGGGCCATTTTCCTTCCAGAGTTTCTTGGGGGCAATCCATTCCTTGCCTGGTCTGGCTTCTGGTGGATGGTGGCATTCTTTGGGGTTGCTGGCTTGCTGCTGTATTGCTCCAAACTCTGCCTCTGCCTTCACATCACCTTCTCCCTGGCATGTCTTAAATCTTCCTCTGCCCTTCTCTTATACAGATGTTTGTTATGGTGTTTAGGACCCACCTGGATAACCCAGAATGATCTCATCTCAAGATCCTTAACTGAATCACATTTGCAAATGCCTCTTTTTTCCAAATAAGGTAGCATTACAGCTTCCAGGAATTAGGATGTTTACCGGTCACCATTCTGCTCACTACAATGACAGATAGTAGAAACACACAGGATGGAAAAAATTTTGATCGAGAAGGATCAGGGGGAAAAGTCAAGTTTCATGTATAAAGTTCTGGCATGGATAACTGGGTAAATAGCAGTATAACTGGTTAAATAGTAGTGCCACCAAATGAAACAGAAAATAGCAAACGAGGGGTGGGTTTAGAAATTATGATGATGAGTCTTATTTTGGACCTAATGAGTTTGAGATGCTTTTGGTCATCCAAGTGAAGACAGAAGATCCTGAAGTTAAAGAAAGGGGTCTGATAGAAGACACCTATTTGGGAGCCAGTGTCTATAAATTAGCCTGGAGGCCAATGCGATAACTTAGGACAAATGTGTAGTAACATAGGCAGTAGAGCAATGATGTAACCCTAGGGAGCACCACCTGAGAGAGGCAGGAAAGTTCAAGGAAGCATAAACATACTTAAAGTAGACGCTTAAAGAGAAAAACGGTCATACGTGAAATGTGAAGATGAGTTGAGTCTATAGATGCCAAGCAAAAGTTACAGCTGTCATTTCCTGACTATCTGGACTTGTGCCAAAACTCTACATACATCCTGGAATCCTCACAACTGTCTAGTGGTGTTAAGTGCAATGATTCTACTTTTAGATAGGAACTAAAGGTTATGGAATGGTTTTTGATTCAAGATCACAAAGCTAGCCCATGTTAGAGCTCAGATCCTAATGCATGTCTGTGTGACTTGAGAATATATGATCTTAGGCAATCTCTATTCTGTCTTCCTTTTGAAGAGTGGTTGGCTAGTGAATAGGAGAGGAGGGGAGAAGAGGACATGAACATAGCAAGTGTTCACTGGGTCTTCCCAGAGTTTGGCTGATAAAGGAAAAAAAAAAGAGACTGAATGGTTAATATAGAGTAACCACAGGCCAGATGATTTTTTTTAAAGGGTATGTGAGCCCTGAGCATGTTTATAGTATAAGGAGAAGGATTCTAAAAGGAAAGGGTTAATTATAGAGATTTTGACTGATTACCTCAAGGTTGTGGAAGAGGAGAGGGGTTCAGATGCACAGGTGGTTGCACTTGCTCCTGAATCTTAGTTTCCTCAACTGAAAAATATGGACAATAAACCTGTCCCTTGTAGGAGAGTTGTGCAGATTAAATGAAATAAAGCTCCAGGAGCACTCTGTAAACTAACTACCATACTAATTACTGGTTTGTTATCCTTAAAATGGTATCTAGAGGAGATGGATTGGTTGGTAAGGGACCACAAAGAAGCTGAAAGATATCAACTCATGTGGGTGACAGTTCTTTAAGCTGCAGTTGGCAAGAGATAGTGAGGGGATCTTAAGTTGTAGAAGCTGTGTTTCTTGGGAAACTAAGTGGGGTTGCATTCTTCCTGCCTTTGCCTGTCTTCTGACAAGAGCTAATTCGAAGCCAGGAAAGTTCCAGCTGAGGACAGAAGGGGCTGTATCAGCTGTCATGTACATACTAGTGGGAAGCAAGGTTGGATTAGGTATGTTGGGAAAATGTTTAACAACTAGCTCTCCAGGTAGAAAAAACCCTTACATAACATTTCCTGATGCCTTGGAAAAATTATTTCCATTGTGGCGGACTTCGGTCTACCAAGTGAGAGTGGAGTTGACAGAGATGTAAACCATCAGCCTTGTGAGCCAGCATGAGCAGGCTCTAGCACCTGTTGCGAAGGAAACTGGTGGTTTAGAAAGTGAATGTTCTGATTCCCAATTTCAGAGATGGAAGCAGAAGCTTAGCAGGATGAAATATCTTGCATACTTTTATGTAGCTAGCCCATAGGGGAGAGAGGCGGTTAAAAACAGTAGTTACACATACAAAACACTACGTTGTATATTTTGTTTTTAATCTTCATTCAAGTGTTTAGGTTCCAAATCCCATATTCTTTCTGTTAATTTCTGTGATAACTTTTAGGCACCTCTGATTATTTTCAATCCTTTTCTGAAACACACATTCAGAGGTTTCTGCTTTCATATTGTTAAACTCTAAGAGAACATGAAAGATTTGTAAAGTCCTTCTTCCCAGACCAGGTTTTGGACTTAAGGCAAACGAGTTCAAAATATTAACTTTGCTATAGATAAAGTTAATATTAAGAAAACGGTTTGTGCTGCATTAAGTAATCTTTCTAATGCTGAGTCCAGCATCCAGTGACAGGTATGTTAGGCCAAGTTTTTGTTGAAACTTAGGGCACTACAAACTGAGAAGAGCTTGCCCCTCCTTCCCTGAAAGTGGATCACTCACAAGTGAAAGACAGAGAAGGGGAGGTTGTTTATGTCCAGGTGTTCTTTTCAAACTCAGCAAATGGTTTACTCCACTTCCTTTTATATGGGAATTAACCCCAATCCTTCTCAAACAAACAAACAAACAAAAAAAAAAAAAAAGAAGAAAAGGAAAAATTCATTTTATGACACCACTATTACCATGATACCAAAGCCAAAGACATCACACATGAAAAAATGAGAGACCTATATCCCTTATTCATATAGATGCAAAAATTCTCAACAAAATACTAGTGACTGAATCCAGCAGTATATAAAAAGGATTATAAACTATAACCAAGTGGGATTAATCCCAGGAGTGCAAGGTTGGTTCAACATATGAAAAGCAATCAATTTAGTACACATATTACTAGAATAAAGGGGGAAAAACTACATGATCATCTCAATAGATGCAGAAGAAAATATCTGACAAAATTCAATACCCTTTCTTCATAATAACACTCAACAAACTAGGGGAGAAAAACCATATGCAAAATGCAATTGGAGCTTTCTTCACATGAAAGGAAACATCATCAGAAATAGGGGAAAAAATTTCTTCCCTAAAAATTAAACAAAAGTGTGAATTTTGTCAATTACCTTGATTTTCTGACCCCACCCTGAAAAGAGCCATTTGATGGACACAGAAATTGTTATGGCTGGAAGGAACGGAGAGAAAAATTCTGAAGCAGAACTGGGTAGATTGCATGCTATAACACAATTATACAAGTATTGGTTTAAATTTTGAATGATTATTTATTAGCGGTATGATCTTTGGGCATCTTAAGCTTTGTGATACTTAGTTTCCTCATCTGTAGAATTATTATAACAATTATTTGCTAAGGTTGTTACAGAGTCAGGGTTAGTATGTGTGAAGAGCTTAGCATGGTCAATAGTCAGGCACAGATTAGGCACTTCCTAATAATAATTTTACTATTATTCATAGCTACAGGGAGCGGGATGATAGGATGGGAGGGGAGTTAGTTTGGCTAGGGGGACACCCACTTAAGATGTGGATTTGGGTATATACCCTAAAAAAGTGAAATCACTATCGGAAAGAGATATCTGCATCCCCATGTTTACTGCAGCATTGTTCACAATAGGTAAGACATGGAAACAACCTAAGTGTCAATTAAGGGATGAATGGATAAAAAAAAATGTGGTGTATATACAAAATGGAATATTATTAAGTCATAGAAAAATAAGGAGGGCTTCCCTGGTGACACAATGGTTGACAGTCCACCTGCCGATGCAGGGGACACGGGTTCGTGCCCCGGTCCGGGAAGATCCCACATGCCGCAGAGCGGCCGGGCCCGTGAGCTATGGCCGCTGAGCCTGCGCGTCCAGAGCCTGTGCTCCGCGATGGGAGAGGCCACGACAGTGAGAGGCCCGCATACCGCAAAAAAACAAAACAAACCAAAACAAAAACAAAAATAAGGAAATCCTTCCATTTTTGACAACATGGATAAACCTGGAGGGCATTATACTAAGAGAAATAAGTCAGAGGAAGACAAATACTGTACGATCTCATTTATACGTGCAATCTAAAAATGCCAAATTCATAGAAACAGAGAGTAGAATGGTGGTTGCCAGGGCCTGGGGGATGGGGAAATAGGGGATGATGTTCAAAGGGTACAAACTCCTAGCTATAAGATGGATAAGTTCTGGGGACTATAGCTAACAATACAATATTGTATATTTGAAAGTTGCTGAGAGAGTAGATCTGAAACGTTCTCACCATCATCACAACAAAAAAAATGATAATTATGTGAGATGATCTGTGGTAATCAATTCACAATATATATGTGTATTAAATCATCATGTTTATACCTTAAAATTATACAATGTTATGTCAATTATATCTCAATAAAGCTAGGAAAAAAAAAGAAATGGAGTAGGACAGCACTCATAAAAGAAGAAAGCAATAGAAGTTCTCTCTAGTTTATTCTATGACATCTTGCGTAATCCTGGGTAAGTCATGAATCTGATTCTGGTTTTCACATCCCCCATCTGTAAAATGGAACAGGTGAGTTACGTGATCTTTAGGATATCTTTTAGTTCTAAAGCTCAGAGACTCTCCAAAGTGGAGATGGCACAGAATAGAGGTAGGAGAATGCCACATGCAACCCTTTCAGCATAACTGTAGACTGTGTTTGAATACGAGCTCCAATTTACTTCTACCAAAGGTAACAAGAGCAAAGAACATCAACATGATGACACTCCTTTTTGGCTCTAAAAAGCTTCCAGATTGTGTCTAATTTTAAACCACTCTCTGGAGGCCAAAGAGGTGCCTGTGGACAGCTTGACGATAAATCTTTCAACACACATAACTCTTCTCTTTGTCATCTCAGTGTGAGGAACGTGAGCACTTCAAGCTTCCTCCTCCAGAGTCATCAGTCTGACACCTGTCACCAGCATCTGATTCATTATAAAAATATTTAATTCTTCCAAGATGAATTGGCAGAATCTCCAAAGAGAGGGAATAAAAGGCACAGGAGAGATGGAAAAGGCTGTTTTCAGAGAGGGCTTATGCTTGGCTCAGAATCCAATAAACATTTTTAGAAGGGAAGCCAAACCCAATGGTTTTCTTCATCACCAATATCAGTAGCATCATTTTGGTCAAATTCAGCAGTAATGTTAATAACCCATTGATCTTTCTAGCCTCACAGTTCTCTAAGGTTGTCTCCCGTGGGAATCCTTACCTCCTCTAATCTTTGGTAGCCCCACATATTCAAAGTCAAAGTTAAGAAACTTTCAGACCTGTTTCTCTTCCAAGATTTTCAACTCAGGAGGCCTTTCTAATCCCAACCTTAAAGGAACTCTGATAGCTTCCCACACCTATAGGATAATGTTCAAAGCCCTCACTTTCAAAGATCAAAAATTGTCACATGCCTTCAACCTATTTTCTCTGCATCAAGATATTTCCATCACTCTGAACTAATCATGACCCCTGGCTTTATGTTCACCTTGTTCTGGGATGTTCTTTCTTAATAGCTTTACTTCAGAGTTTTTCAACCTTATGCCTAATGACATTTGGGGACGGATCATTCTTTGTGTGGGAGCTGTTTGTGCATTGCAGGATGTTTTGCAGCATCCCTGGCATATCCCAAGTATGACAAATGAAAATGTCCACTGGAGCTTAAAAATGTCTCTGACTGAGAGCCATTGCTCTACTTGGAAAACTTCTAACCAGCCTTCACTATGCAGTTCAGATGCCACCTCTTCTGCAGAGGCTTTCTAACCTCTCTAGGAAAACTGACTGATTTCCTCCCATAACTTCCTTCTCACTATGGTCAGGCATGCTCTGCTGTAGTTATTTCTGTAAATGCTTGTCTCTTCAACTAGACTGAGCTTCTCTAGGGAAAAGACTATGTCTTAGTCATCACTGCATTCTCATCTCCTAGCATAGTAGCTGGCACCGCAACTATGGTTAGTGATCAGAGTCTGTTAATTTATCTGATATTTATATCAGTCCCATGATGTGAAAAGAGCAAATATTATTTTTTAATTAGGCAGGTAATTTTTCCATTGGGCAGATGTAGTTCCAATGGCAACTGACAGGATTATAACTCAAATTGGCCTGGGAAAAATAAGACATATTATGGCTCATGTATTTAGATTAAAAAAAAAAAAATCCAGATTTAGACTTCAGGCATAGGTGGATCCAGGTGAATAGATCCTGGGCAGGAGAAATGTTAGTTCAGATTAGGTATTCAGAAATTTTTAGGTGTTGAGAAATTTTAAAGGAATTTTAGTGAACTTGCCCGAAGTACAGGATTAGGCAGAGATTGAAGAGGGAAGAAAACAACAATGTGGATTTTATTCAAGTTTGCTTTAATGTCAGTTCTAATGCTTCTTTTGGAAGAGAAAATGCTTCTCAGGATTCACACCAGCACCTGAATCCTGAGATAAGGGTTCAGGGGCTAGTGTGGATCCTTATTATTTCTATTATATCACATAAAAGTACTCGAGATTCACTGACTTTTAGATCCTGTGTAAAGTTTAATGTTTTCCAGGATGAAAGAATCTAGAAATGTGTGATTTTATAGTCCCAGCGATATCTATTCCCAAGAATAACTTAATTTAGTCAATAATTCTGCTATTCATTGATCCTGGTCACCCAAACTTAATGTCTAGGTTCTGGGTCTTAAACTACGCTTTGCACCAGTGATAAATCATTCTCCTCTTACATGACTGACTAGTAGGCCTAGGAGTTTTTAACTTATGTCCTTTTAGAGTTTTGTTTTGTTTTGTTTTTCCTGAGGGAAAGCCTAGCCATAGACCACACAGCAGAATAGCTGGGACTAGATCTCTTGACACATGAGTGATCAGTTTTATCAATATAGTGTAAATTAAAATTCAATAAACTTCACAGGAAGGGAATACCACAGTTGGGTGGGCAGGTAGGTAAATTCCCTAGAATACAGATCAGATGAGGGATTTCTAGGGATCTAGAAAAGGTTGCAGTTTGGAGATACCATACAAGGCAGCTCTTTTATGGACCAAGACTTTCCCCAAGGCCATAGGACACACACTTGTGAGCTGGGACAACCATACAAAGTGAAACACTCAGACTAGGTGTGTGGCAACCTAGACTTTGGCAAGACCTTAGTCAAGTCACAGAATCACAGAATATCAGAGAAAGAAGAGATTTTAACCGTAAGTTGCAAGTCTCTTATTTGTGATGGTGTAGACATTGGTCCAGAGGGACACAGATCTGGGCCACAACTATGGAGTGGCAGAGTCAGGATCAGAATCAAGATGTGTTAACACTGCACTTGCAAACCAGTATTTCTTTTGGTATTCATGATGTTCCTACTATACAGGTATTATTATTATTATCTCCATTTTAGAACAATACCATCTGTATCCAAAGTGACTTAACCAGAATCCTTTAGTCAGTATCAGTGATGAAATCACAATGCTGGAATTGGTCTCCCTGTTACAAGCCCAGATTTTTTTTCAATACTGTCTATAAAATAAGAGCTGAAAACTAAGGGGGTCTTCCTGTTCTGGGGTTGGTAACTACTCCTCTGCCTAATGAACCCTCCTCAGAAACTGTCCCATGTACCCCAGTGGGCTTTCTTGAAAGCAATCTCCTGGGAGAGCCAAGGCAGACGGACTCTGAGAAGGAGCTTTTGGGGAAGGCAAGGAACGATCTAATTATAAAAGTACACTGTGAACTCAAATGTGCTTAGCCTTTTAGTCACATTATCACATTTAATTATCACAATCATCCACTGATTGGATTTTGCCTTGCTTTACAAATAAAGAAACAGAAGCTCAGAGAGAGGTCATGATCAGTTCAAGTTCATGCAGGTATTAAGTTGAGATTTGAATCTCTTCCTCTGTGGTGCCAAGTCTACGCTCGCTCTATGCTCCCTCCGGACCACTCTGTTGAGAGCAGTAGAGCAGGAATGAAGATAACCTGATTTATTTTCCTACTAAAATTAAGATTAAATCCATACAGTTCCTTTGCCACCTGTTTGTCTCTCATCGGCTTTTCAGCCTCAGCATCTCTCATTTTCTAGAAATACAAGCCTGCTGAAGGCTCCTTGACTTCTTTAAGTTAAAAATTTTACAAGAGTTTTAGGGAAGGTGTGGGGAATATTTTTTAAAACTAAAAATAAGAATTTGGGAATTCCCTGGTGGTCCAGTGATTAGGACTCCAGGCTTCCACTGCAGGGGGGCTGGGTTCCATCTCTGGCCAGGGAACTAGGATTCCTCAAGCAGTGTGGTATGGCCAAAAAAAAAAAAAAAAAAAAAAGGAATTTGATGATAGCTGAATTGAAGGCATTTACAGTGTTCTGGAAAACAGAAATGGTCTAGGAATGAGCTATATCTGGGTCCTAATACTACAACTGCCTCTCAGGTTAGGTTAGGTTAGGTTTGGTTACTGTAAACAAAATCTTCAATCACTCTGAGCTTTTATTTCCTCATCTGAAAAAAAAAAGGACAACAGTAGTGACTCTGTCTTTGACATAATAATAATAACACACACCTAATGATATTGTTGTCTTAAAGAGTCAATGATATAAAATAGTTGCATACTTAGAACTGACCCATAGTATGCCTTATGTATGTATATATACAGTATGTATATACTGTATATATATATATACATATCAAAGATATGATACATATGTGTGTATATGTGTGCGTATATATATATATATTTTATATATATATATATATATATATATTACTACTAGCTAGGGAGGTTTAACATTTTTAAACTCTATTTTACTCATCTGTAAAATAAGGATAATATTCTCCTGTGGGATTGCAGAGATGATAAAATGTGATACACAGGAAAGCACCCAGTATAATGTTAATGGGTGTTTAATGTATGTAAATTGACAAATGTTAAGACAAAGTCAAACAATTAAATTTATACATTTATGCTTTATGTGCCTCTTTTTCCCCAGTCTGTAGCCTGCATCCCACCCCCTGAATGACGATATTCTTAGAATTATTTGCAGTAGAGAAACACTTGTGCTAGGTTCCCAAGCATGTGAAACTCAATCACAGAGCTGGAGAGATTGGTTTAAATGCCATGGTTCTCTAAGGAAATAATCAGAGGCGTGCACTTCTCTATCATCACAGTGTTGTTTCAGTATTAAAATGTCATTAAAATACACAATCGACCAGCAGAGAACTGTAAATTAAATTGTGAAATATCTACATGATTAAATCATATACAGCCAATAAAAAGCATCTTATACAGAATGTTTGACAAACTTATCTGATCGTAGGATTCTCCTGGGATGAATTATAAAAGCATAGGCTCCACCCTAGACTTAATGAGTCAAAATATCCACGAGAGGGAATTGGAAATACAAATTTTTATCAAGTGCCCCAGGTGAGTTTAATGATCAGGCAAATTTATTAAATTCTGTTACAGAACATGTATTCTTCTAATGTGAAGAGAAAATAAAATATTATCAAATAATACATATTATTCTTTAACAATTTTGTAAAGGAAATAATAAAAAAAAACAGGATCTCTTTCTCAGTGTTGAGATTACTTTTGTAGTGTTAAGAGTATGGTACTTACTGTCAGAAGACCGGTTTCAAATCTCAAAACTGCTATTACTAGCTGTATAACACTAGGCAAGTACTGAAACACATTATGTCTTAGTGTCCTCATCTTTAAAATGGGGAAAATGAAGTATATACTTTATGTGTCATCATGAGGATAAAATAATATAATCAATACAGTTTATTGGGGACTTCCCTGGCAGTCCAGTGGTTAAGACTTCGCCTTCCAACGCAGGGGGTGCGGGTTCAATCCCTGGTCGGGGAGCTAAGATGCCACATGCCTCGTGGCCAAAAAAACAAAACATAAAACAGAAGCAATATTGTAATAAATTCAATAAAGACTTTAAAAATGGTCCATATCAAAAAACAATCTTTAAAAAAATACAGATTATTGTTAATATTTTTAAGGATACTTCCACTTCCAGTCATGAGGAAATAAGAGTGCAGAATTACTCTCTCATCGCAGCCCACTAGACAGAACATACGAAAAAACGATTTGCAGAAAGTGGGCAGCATCCACCTCACTTAGGGCTGTCATCTTTAGCCCCCACCCACAACAGCAGTCTCTGTTTCCCTGGCTCCCTTCTTGACCTCTATTATCAATTTTCTACAATGCAGCCAGAATGTCCTTCCAAAGTCACTTCCCTGTTTAAACTGTCAGTGGCTCTCCATTGTAGTAAACAGACGTGGCCTCTCCTAGGATTCCATTTCAGTCTTCTGTCTCCTCACTCAGCATGTTTATCTCCCCCTGCAGTTGTACCCCCGTGAAGACTGGACTGTGTCTATCTTATCTCTGCTGTGTCTCTCTAGAGCAACTTAAAACAACGGTTGACTGAACGTTTGGGTGTCTTTCCTGTCTTCCCTTCTGTAGCTCCCTGACTCCACCCCAATCCTACCACAGGACTTCATGGTTATCTCTGTGCTCCTGGCTCCCCACACTGGATCTGTGTCCAGAAGGTATCACTAAATACTGCCCCCACTGAAGCTCCTCTAGGTCTCAATTTCCCTGGGTGAAGGGTGGCTTCCTGACCCACTGCAAAGTAATCTCCTCATATTGCCTCTTGGCAAAGTCTCCGAGAAAAATACCCCTGCTAACTTTCACCTGCCCAATGAGCTTTCAGGTTCTGTTCTAGGAGTTCAGCCTCCACATTTCTTAACAGCTCATTGGCCAAGATGTTATGGTTGACATGCACCTAACCCAGTGGGTGATGAAACCTGCCCTATGGTAGGTTGTAAAAAACACTCAGTGCCTGGAGGGTTGTCCTGGGAAATGCATGACTTTTTCTAATTTCTTGGAGCTCCATCTTCTATGGACAGAGGAAGAGAGTCAGTTCTAACTGATTCACGGATGAGGGAACACCAAACCAGCCTCTGAGAGCAGAAACAGACTTACCAACCAAAGGGTTACAGTCCAAAATGGAGGGTGGTGACACCTCAGAGGTAAGTGCAGCCCCCAAAAGACACCTAGATGTGTGACAGACCCTGGCAGGCCCTGAGAAGCCAAAAGAGTCACTCATAGGACATGAAAAGTCATGATAGCCTGTGACTTGTCCTAAGAGGCTCTGAAAAGACCCTGAGAGATTGTCAGGCTCCAAAAGATTCCGAAAGGTGGTGATTGATCAAAAAGTCTAGACCAGAATTCATAAGACTTGGAGACACAGAGCTAGTTTGGTAGGACCTGAGAGACAGTGAAAGGTGCAAGAGATAATAAAAAGACCCAGGGTGTGTTGACAGGTAGTGTCAGAAAAGGGGAGCTAAGAACGAAGAGGAAGGTTGCCAGATGGGGACCAGAGATGACAGCCCAAAGTGAGCTGGACGAGTCAGCTGAAGGCTCTGTCTACATGAACGACAGCGGCTCCCCACTCCCCTTAAGATAAAAGCCAGCCACTTCAGCATGACCCTCAAAATCCACTGCTTATTTGGAACTTCAGCCTCTCCTCATTTATGTTCTATCGATCTCGATGGAGGGAACACTTAGAGCTCTCCCCGCTCAAGGTCTCACAACATTCCGTCCCCTTCACCGGGGACGCTCTGCCACTCCCCTTATCCTTCAGCGGCCAATTATCACCCATCTGTCAGGGCTCAGCTTGTAAGTCACTTTCAGCTGGAAGCCTGACATGACCCCTACGGGCTGTGCTTGGTGACCTCCACCTTGAGTGGGGAGAAGGCATTACCACTCTGTGGGAGAAGCAGTTAAAGACAGGGACAGGGTGTAAGCAACGGCGCCAGTACCCAAAAAAGGACCTGAAAAGAGGTTGCTTTCCCGGGGGATGTGAGAAGCAGACGTAGAGGGGGGTAGAAGGTCAGGGGCAGTGATGAGGACAGAAGAACTTTTGAGCAGAGGTCAGAGGCAGCAGCAAGAAGACAAGGGCACTGACCAGAAGGGATGCAGGATGAAAAGCGTGGAGAGGTACTGTCAGAGCCTCATCCTCAGGAGAGTGCAGCAGGCGCCTCTGCCACTGACAAGGAAGATGGGCACTTCTGGGAGTGTGTGCGTGTGAGACGGGTGGTGAAGGATCTACAGCTCTGTAGAGAAAGCACTTACGTATTCCTTCAGAATCCCAAATCCCCGATGTTGTTTCTTTAGCCTGGTTGAAGCCCATCTCTACATCCTGCAGTGAGCTTTTGTGAACCTTGGGATTTCACCTCAGAGCTCCAAGCCTGCATGGTTCTTACAGTTCAAAATCCCAGAGAGGAGAAAGCATCCTTGTAGATAATTCTAAAATGTCCCAGGAGTGTTCTCATTAGCTTGGTGTGGGTCGTGTGCTTGTCTTTGAACCAGTCGCAGTGGCCAGGATGACAGAAGCTAAGGTGTCTCTAACTGACCCGGCCTGGACCATGGACACCCCTCCAGGCTTGGCTGGGGGAAGATGTTCAGCTCCCACATCCAAATAGCATAATGCCTAACATATTCCACAACAGGCTTTGTTCCCACAATCTTTGCAGCATTATTTTGCTCTGCGTTTTGGATACTCCCAGGCTCATAGAGGTCCATGAGAGAATTTAGAATTTTAAAATTAAGTCAGCAAGAGCCTTGGGCAGCTCTGGGAAAGACTCAGGTAAGTGTAAACCAGTAACTAATAAGTGCTTTCACTTTCTGTGCCATCTCATGCTCTAATAAACAACCTCTTTGGTTTGCCCATCCCTTCAGGGTCTGGGTGAGTTTGATTTTTATTAAATTTGTTTTTCTTTTATAATCCTCCTCCCCTTCAGAGCCATGGAAATTACAAGCAAGGAGCCAAGTGCCAGAACAGCCTTAGGGAGACCTGCTGATTGAAGGGACAGTTTCAGGTCTCACAGCTGGACTTGGCCACCTGGAGTGCTGGGTGACCTTGGGCCAGTTACTTTCTCTCTCTGAGTTTTCCTGCTCTCTGCTTTTGAAGAGGAACTAATCCATTTTAACCTTCTCCCTGCATGTAGAGTTGGACTAGAGAAATCTCAGACGGCAGGAAGTCGTGTTGCATGCCAGACGGATGATTTGCGTACTCTTAAATGACTCCTTTTTCCACCTACACTCACCTGGTGCCCTGCTTCCCCCCTGTTCCTGCTGTCCTCAGGTAATGAGTTGCTGGTTTTGGCTCGTGAAACATTCAGTGAAATAAACTCTCTCTAGGCTTACATATGGGTGGGGTAGGAGGGTAGGATAAAGCAGGTGAGAAGAGGAAAAAGGGGGAAATGAAAGAAAGTCTTTGGAAAATGTAAGAACTTTATTTCTGGCTGCAGGTTCAATCCTGGCACCAATAAGAGAGTTAGTTTATCTATTTACTCTCCAGAACTGCTAAGAAACTATTCCTGTGATTGGATTGAATTACCGGCTCTGTTCATTCTCTGCTTAAAAAGATGAATTAACGGAGATAGGACCCACATGAGGGAGTCAAGGACCCTTTCTGGATATCCTACAACTGGAATAATTTATCCCTAGATTACGGAAAACAATTTAGGTTTAAAATGAAAAAAAAAAAAGTCAGTTGCTGCCACGTGAAAAGTAATTATTAATTAGTTTGTTCAAGGGACATTTACTGAGCAGCCAGATGAAGTCATTTTCTCATTTAACTAATACCTATGCATCGAGTGCCCTGTGTGTGCTCTTCTGGCCCCTGGGAACACAATGATGAACAAGACAAGGACAGTGTCATCCCTCATGGCGCTTGAATTCTAGTGGAAGGAGATAAGCATAGACTGTGAACAGGTAACATACATAGGAAAATTTCAGAGAGTGGTAAGCGATCTGTAGAAAATAAACCAGGTGGAAAGTGACTAGAGTGGGAGCTGGTTTAGACATGGTGTTCAGCAGATCCCTTCCCAGGGAGATGGTGTTTGAAATGAGAGCTGAAAGCTAAGGCTCCTTGAGCCACTCAGAGAAAGGGCTGGGACCAAAAACTAGTAAGTGACCTCACTTTCCAGTCTATCTCTAGTCATTAAAGAATACTCTCTCCTGACTCATCCATCTCTCCAGAGCCTGGGTGAGTTCGATTTCTGTTAACCTTTTCTTTCATATCTAGCCTCTCCTTTGGAGCTGGGTCAGCATCTACTGGGTTTTGTGAAAGTCTGGGGCACGGCTTTCTGGGCGGGGGTTGCAGCAAAGCAGCAAATGCAAAGGCCTGAGCTGGAACAGAATTTACTTTGGGAAATAACACAAAGCTCAGTGTGTGAGACAAAGGTGAGACTAGAGGAGGCTAAGAGACCAGAAAGGGGCCACCATTGTGTGGGGCATGATGCCTGATGCCATGGTGGGGAGTTTGAATTTTAAGTTTGGAGGGTTTTGCATAGGAGCGTAGCCTAACCCAACTTATAGTCAAGGGTTGTCTGCTGTGTAGACACTGACTGCACATTAAGAAGTCCCTCATCTTAGTAAGATCATGGTCTCATAGACAAGATAAACATTGGAGTAAATGACCATGCTACAGTGGGATGATTCAAAATATGCTGAAAGAATTTTCCAGAACACGGAAATACAGGGTGAACAATCCGATACATTTACTGATAAGTGGACCCCGTAAGGAGTCAAAACTTAGTGGAAAACAGGGTAGAGTGTATACAAAGTGATGGGAGTAGCACAGAGGTAGGAGGGATTAATTCTGTCTAGGGGAATTTAACAATGGAGTCCTAATAGCTCTGGCATTCCTACTTTATCTTAAATAATTAATGGGATTTTACCAATTAGATGGGGAAGGATGGACCTTGAGACAGAGAGGACAATTCTAACTAACACCCAGAACATGAAATTTGCAGGACATTAAGAGAAAGGTGACAAGAAGGCTCTTTGTAGAGGATTAAATGAGTACAGAATAGCTGGGGGCGAGTCTGGAAGACTAAACAGAGGTTGCTTTGTAACGGGCTTGTTGCCATTCCAAGCATTCTGGACCTTACTTGAAGGCAGTAGGGAGCTACTGAAGACTGATGAACTGAGGAATAACAGGGTACCTATTGTACTTTTGAAGGACCATTCTGATAGCTCTGTGGAGACTAGATTCAGCGGGATCATAGTAAAGAGAGGAGCCCAGTTAGAACTATAGTCATGTCTTGAAATAGAGGTAAGAAGACCATGAACAAGAAATGGAAAGGACATGAACAAGAAAGCGAAAGAAACTAGAGGAAGACACAGAACACAGAAATTTTCATCTGGTACAAATACCCTGGGTTAATAACCAGTGACATAATTATTTTCCAATGAGTAAGACTGTGACAAGACACTTATTTTCTGGACTGAATGGTCTCTGATCCTGATACGTGCCCAAGTTAATGGGTGTATGATGCCCAGATGTGAATGTTTCTTACACGGTAAATAAATCATAGCTTCAGACCAGGAGCATGCTTGAATATCAAAGTGCCCAGTCATCTTTTTTAGGATTGGATTCTCTCTTTCCACTTACGGAATGATCGCTGAGGTCAGTGCTCTAAGGGAACATCACGCATTTGTACCTTGCTTTATGGTTTGTAAACTCCTTTCATGGCCATGCCCTCAACAATCACAAGAACCTTGCAAGGCAAGGAGGGGGAGAGCCACTATGCTCATCTCATAAACAATGGAACTAAAGCTTGGAGAGAGTAAGAGATTTGAATACAACCATACAAACATCTTGAGGTAGAGCATTCGAATTCAGCATTCTAGTCCAAATCCCAGATCATCCACTACAGTACCCAGGCTTTAAAATTAAATAGTAGGGAGTGGCCTTGATCCCTGATGGAGCAGAGGCATACACTTTGCGCTGCTCCTTTGCTCACTCTTGGCAGACATCCCAAACCCAGCTCAACACTCTTTCCTACGGAACTTGGACTTTGCCTGCTACTCTAGGCAGACACTAACCATGAATTGGGATTAGCTTTAAAATAAAACCCATTTCCCTGGGCTTCCCTGGTGGCGCAGTGGTTGAGAGTCCGCCTGCCGATGCAAAGGACACGGGTTCGTGCCCCAGTCCGGGAAGATCCCACATGCCGCGGAGCGGCTGGGCCTGTGAACCATGGCCGCTGAGCCTGCGCGTCCGGAGCCTGTGTTCCACAACGGGAGAGGCTGCAACAGTGAGAGGCCCGCGTACCGCAAAAAACAAAACAAAACAAAACAAAACAAACAAAAAAAAACATTCCCCATTGTGGATCACATGATCTCTAAGGTTTACCCAAGCTTTCAGTTCCGTGATTCTGTATTTAATGGTGATGATTCTAGGAACTCCACTGAATCCAGCTAAGATTTATTGGAAGCCTATGGCATCCTAGGCACCCTCTATTCATCACAGAAGTAAAATATGTTTTCTAGTTTTATGCTCACAGTCTGGTAGAAGTGATAAGCAGATACATAATAACTGAGCAGAAGTCTAGTTTAGATTCAAAACAAATGTTAAGGAAGAAAAGAAAATGCAAAAATTAATGCCCGTTAAGGATAAAGATGGTGCTAGGTTAAGACAAACCTGGAATCCCTGCAGATAACACAGCATCTGAGCAGAGCTTCAGGTACAGGTTGTGAAGGAGACATTTTTAGCGATGACAGTTACCTGAGAAAGGGCATCAAGCATAGAGAGGGTTGAGTGTGGTAACCTGAAGATGGAGTGTAGATTTCTGTTCTGGATCCCATTGTGGGTAGTCACATGCTAGACAGGAATGCAACCTATGTATTGACTGAATATTTAAAAAATAATACCCAGGTAAAAGAGGAAATCATGCTCATCCTCAGGCAGCTTACAATTGAAAGAGAGAAAGGAGAAAGATTTCAGGTATCAGAAAATTTGAATTCTAGTTCTAATCCTAACTGCAACTTGAGAAGTCAGCCTCCTAAGGTCTCAGGTTCAAAGGTTAAAAATAGGTTGCATCTTAAGTGCCTACCCTGATTCCTCTGGAGGAGTGTGCTGAGGAGATGCTGCAGGACACAAATGGCTTGACGGATTAGCAAGATCTGTCACACGTGGGAGCTGGGAGCACAGCAACACCAGTGCCATAGATTTGCCATTCCCAGATGAGTCCACCTCTGAGGTCTTTGTAAACTCCATACCC
Organism: Globicephala melas; assembly: GCF_963455315.2. Lineage (NCBI taxonomy): Eukaryota > Metazoa > Chordata > Mammalia > Artiodactyla > Delphinidae > Globicephala > Globicephala melas. The sequence goes on along the minus strand of NC_083319.1, from coordinate 16,994,917 downwards.
CTAGGATTCCCATCACAACCTCTGGGCTGTAGCTTAACCCCAAAAGACAGCAGGGTGATGAAATGCAGCAATTTAGTCCACTTCAATAGGGAAGGAAGCACATACGATATTGGCAAGAAGAAAGGAAAACTCCTGATTACTCTCTTTTTATTTGAGATACATTTTGAAAAATCCTTAGTCTCAACACCTTCAGTTCCTGACCATCAGCCATGGTAAAATCTGTTCCTTCTGGTCCATTGCTAATTAAATAATCATAACTCTATTCATCAGGAAAACATATGCAGAAGAGATGCATAAGCCAGCAATTAGTATTAAGGCTTCCAGCCTTTCATTGACTAACTCAGAGGGCCTCATGGTGACTGTTTCACTTGAGACCACAAATATCCAAGCTCCTGGCTCTGCGCTTCCAGGGTAATGCTTCTTCAGGTGGTTGCACTGGGAGTAGATGTCTGCCCAGCCTTGTTCCTGGCTTAAACTAGAATGTCTGATAATACTGGTAGAAGGAAGAGTGCCAACAGATCATGATACTGAACAACTTATGAAGCACATAGAATGCGCCTGAGACACTGCAAGGCATAGGAAGAGGCTTCCCTAAACACAACATGGTCTTTGCTGCTTTCTGTGCATCTGTAAAAAGAAGAGGTTGGGCTGAACCATGTCTAGCAATCTATGAAATAGAACGTGACCAACCACAGACTTCCGCTCGGGTTTCTGGTCGCAGGAGCAGGGCGATTTTTCAGGTGAAACCCATCTGGATTACAGCTGGAGAGAGGCTTCTGAAGTCAGGATGAGGGTCCGTGGCTGTGTAGCTGTTGCTCAAGGTTCATGTCTGCCTCGTCACTCCCTCCCTGGGCTGTCCTCACTGCATCTCAAACGCCATCTTCCCCTTTAATCTAGAGCCAGCTTCTTTTGGCTGGGAATATAACTTGCCCTCTAAGAAGCTTTCTCGGAAAAGTCCACCACAGCCTTCACTGAATGTCACCAGCTCTTGACATAGTTTTTTTGCAGCATGCTTGTGTCAGGAGATAGAAAATCTAAATGTGAATTACAAATGGAGCTGTGATGTTTGCTGAGCACAACTATTCTGTGGCCATTTTCCTTTTGTTGTTGTTGTTGTTGATGTTGCTATGTGTTTTGTTCCATCTAATATTCTCTTCCAGATATTGACTGAGTGCCTATTTTGTGTATCCAAGCCCTATGCCTTGGGGTAAATGGAGAAAGATGAAAACCATGGTGCATCTCATCTCTCTTTGTACGTTCAGAGTTCCACTAGTTATGTCGTAGGTTTGTTTAAAATGCCCCGTGCCATCTGTCTGAATGGGACATTAGTGATAGTTTGACTCATTCTTCTCTATGCAGTTGGGAAAACTAAGGCTGAGAGAGGGAAGGTGACTTGCCCAAGGACACACAGCTCATCATACGGGAAAAGTCTAGCTCTGATATAAAGGCTTATAATACCCCATCCCCAGTTTACTGAAATGTTTTTTTCTGGGAGATATATATATATATGTATATGTATATATCTTCCATATATATGTGTATATAATAACTTCCATATATAATATTCCACATATATATATTTTTCCATATATATGTGGCACGTATATGTACATATATTTGTATATATATATACACACACACACACCCAAACGGTGCTCTGCAGACACATCCCCCATGATGCTCAGCACTGCGCTGAGAAGGGTAAGGATGGGGTCAGTAGGTAAGTAATTGCGGGGTAGCTAAGGTATGGAGTCATTTATTTGCAACATGCATTTAAAGACTTCCTAGTATTTGCAAATTGTGAAAAAATAAAACCGGGTCGCTGCCATCTGCCAGTTCACTTCCC